>NW_006290680.1:501296-526430 GCF_000327345.1 Myotis davidii | reverse complement strand
ACAGCAGAGTTTCTCTGAACCATTGACATTGGGACTGGCTAGTTCTCTTCCTCCTGAGGGCTGTCCTCTATATCACAGTCTATTTAGCAGCTACCCTGGCCTCCACTCACTTGATGCAATAGCAGCCTGCACTCCAGTGGTGCAATAAAAAATGTCTCCAGATATTCCAAACTGAGATTCATCTGGTTACAAAGAGAACACACATTCACTTAGGTGCATGCTCTCTAGTCCTTTTCTAGAGTTACAACATTAAAATCAACTTTCTGTGAGCCATGGTTCAGCCAAACATGGTTTATCATAATTATATGAACATTACTCATCCCAAATTCTCAACCTTGGGAAGAATAAAAGAACAGGATGTGTTCATAATTTGGCCTCTTGGCACAGTGGAACATTCGGAGGCTTTGGAATCAGATGGACTTGTTTGTAGCCTGGAACTACCTATGCTAGCTGTGTGATTATGGGCAACTTAATCACCAAAAGCTGCAGCTCTCTTGTCTGTCAAATGGAGAGGACAACAGCAGGGTGGTTCTAAAGAGTAGATACTCTTTGTAATACTTTAAGCAATAAAACAAAATTTAAAAAAATAGAGTAGGTAAGCCAACACATGTGAAGCACTTATAGTACTGATGTCCAATAAGGTCTTAATACACCAGTGGTTGCTGTCAGTGGTATCACTGATATCCCTGTCGGCTACCTCCACCCTCCCTTCCATCCTTGAGCACTGTTCCACCCACTCAAGACACACTTCACTGCCTCACCAGGATACGTGTTGCTCCACCGCTTCCCACTCTCTGCTTCTGCCTCCTGAGGCCATAATAGTTATGCTTTCTGGAACATTTCACATGCTTTTCCTGAGCAGCTAAAGATAAGACTGCAATAACACCCCATTGGGGGGGCCCTGGATCACCCCCTCTACTGCCACTATTGTCTTGCCTCTGGTAATAGTGTCTGACAAAGAGCTATGTTATGGGTGTGCCTTCTCTTGTTAAGAGATGTTACTGTAACGGGTATCCTCGGATTTGGCCCAGGGTGCTGCAATTTAGCCGTTGGCAGCAGGTTGCGGATGTCATTGAGCCAAGTGTTTTCTTCCCCGGACATTGCACAGCCAGGCTTCTTGGTCACTGCTGCTTGCTTGGGCGTGTAGGCATAAAGAGAACCTGCAGAATAAGCTCTGGGAAGCCACGGATCGGCAAAGACAGGTTCTCTGACAGAGCTTCCTGATGGGCTGGGAGATGGGACCACAGAGGCAGCAACTTAATCAGGCCTGACCCAAGGAATTCTGTCACCTCCACAGTTTCTGTGCTCCTGCAGCTGTGAGTGGAGAGATACCTATCACCAATGAAATACCTCATGGGAGGTGCAGGAAACCCCTGTGATGAAAATAAAGGAGCACCCGATGCACTTCCATGTGCCAGAATCATAACATTCACATCAAAACCCGAGACTCTCTGACCAATATGGGAAATCCACTTAGATCATTTTGTCTCTGAGTTTCCACTTTGTATCTTTAGCGAGAAGGACAGTCATGTTAATCACTGGTTTTCTAAATCAAAGTGAAGCTTATAGAGGAGTGACATCAATTTCTTTTTCTCTCATGGTCTCTATGTGGTGAGCCGGCTTTCATTTGGAACCCACTAATTCATAATTTGTGAGTGTGCAACAGGGGCAGGGTCTACATTGATTTCAGGGAGAGTGAGAAAAGCTTTCTGGGAAATTGATATTTTACTACTAGTAGCATATTTAAATAAATAATGTATACACTGTTCTCATCCTGCTAAAGATGCTATTTACATACACTAAATAAGAAATGACCCTTATCTATTCGTGAAAGGAGGCTGTAGAACAGTGCTGTCCAATAGAAATATATTGTAAGCCACATATGTAATTTTATTTCATTTTTTTGTTAATCCTCACCCAAGGATATTTTTTCCATTGATTTTTACAAGGAGTAGAAAGGAGGGGAAGAGACAGAGCGAATCATCCATGTGAGATACAGGCCCTGACCAGGCCCAGGGGGCAACCAAGGTATGTCCTTGGGTTCAATCAGAATTGAGCCCAAGACTCTTCAGTCCGAGGGCCTATGCTCTATCCACTAAGCCAAACTGGGTAGGGCGCCACACGTGTAATTTTAAATATTGTGGTAGCCACCTTTAAGAAGTGAAAAATAACAGGTGAAATTAATTTTAATAATGTAGTTTACTTAACCTAATATATGCAAAATATTATGTCAACATGAAAGCACTATAAAATTATTAATGACATATTTGACTTTTCTCATTCTGTCTTTGAAATTGGTATGCAATTTACACTTTTAGCATATTTCGATCCAGATTAGCAACATTTCAAAAGCTTATTAGCTGGTAGCTACCATACTGGCCATCACAGTGTTCTCAGAGGTTCCATTCCTTATCTTGTCTTCTTCCTCCTCCTATTGCTTCATGAGGCATCAGTGTTGTAAATCTCTTGTTTGGTATTGGTCATCTGTATACAAAGTAATATATATTCATTTGGGTGCATGCATTCTTTTCCTTATCTAGAATCCTCAGTCCATATTTTCCAGCTCCCAAATGCAAGGTCAGGCTCTGTAACGTTCAAGTAAAATAAAGAGAAAATAAGACTAAATTTTTAAACTTAAGTAAATCTTGAAAACTCTAGAACATGTAATCAATTGTTTTAGGGCGTTTGGGGTTATGGAGTATAAGTTTAAGCTCTGCCACACTGAGTTCTTACAAAACTTTGAAGATGGACAGCCTGAAATTTTAGCCTGCCTCGGCTTACACTTCAGGGGCTACATCCTCAAAGGTTACTCCCAAGTGGAGTTATCTACATTGGCCCACCTGACCAAAGCACTACACACTGGGAATGAGAAGATGCCTGGGCACCAAGAATCCAAACAACAAAAAGCAGTTCAGTTTTCTCCCCTGGCGCTGATAAATACATTTAATTCAAGAAATAGATTTTTTCAAGCTGATTCCAACTGCAACTTTCTTATGACCACTATTTAAATGTATTAAACCACAGAAAATAAAAACTGTTAGATGGAAGCTCAGATTCCCAAGAAAAGGCTATGTGCAATCATGAGCAGTAATGAGGAAGATTTGTGTACACTAATAGGCTAAGATGTTCATGATATTAACAGATAAGCAAATTATGGGTCATTATTTATTGCATGATCCTTGGCCAAATTTATAGTTGAAAATGTAGAATAGCTATATAGATCTAGACATATAGATGAAGACATGGATAAATCTATAAAGTCAGGAAGATAAGGTACAACAAATTGTCAGAGTGGCACTATGGAGTAGTGAAAGGGAATGAGAAGGCGGGACCATCTGCTTCTAACTTTGTATACGTTTGAATAGTGCAGCTGGTTGGTTAGTTCCTTTTGGTGTGATTTTTAGAATTATTAATATTATAAATCACCATTAGTAGTAATGGTAATAGAGTGATAGTGCTATGAGAGTAAGTCAGTGGTGTTCAAAGTCAAGTGACAAAATCTCTAGCATTGAAAACATCTACCCATTTGCAAGGTTCTTCGGAAAAGAAACAATGCTGGGGAAATAGAAGGGAGCAGGAAAAGGGGAAGACCAACTATGAGATGGATTGACTCCATAAAAGAAGCCTTATGCGTGAATAACAGGACATGAGCAGGGCTGTAAAGGACAAGACATTGTGGGCATCACTCACTCATAGGGTCACCAGGACTAACTCAATGGCATCTCACAGATACCTATTTGACCTTGCCTTGACTTTGAACCATCTTAAACTGACCTCAATCTCCAACTAATTCAGTGAGGATAAACTGGTGATAATTAACATTTATTGATCATTTAATAAGAGTTTGACTTCCCTTCATTGAATTGTCTTAACATTCTCATGGGGAAGATATTATAATTCCATTTTACAGATGAATAAGTCAAGGCAGAGTCATGTAACCAAGGTCACACAACTAGCCAGCATTAGAACAAAAGTGCGGTTTGGCACTTCAGTGATGTCAATCCTCCTGACTGATATTTTCACACCACCCACGGGCCTGTGGGCACCAGGCCCCAAGATGTTGAAAGTTCCACACAAAAGTCTCTTGAATTAGGTAAGACATTTCATTTAGGGTAAAAATAATCTCTGCTTGAGCTCATCTGAGGATGGGTGGTCTCTAGAGTTGGCAGTCTACCAAAATGGCCCATTCAAGCAGAGTGTCAACTTGCTGAAGTGCAAACTAGAAAGAATAGGGTGCCAAGGGAGGGTGGATGTGGGTGTTCTCAGCACATTGTCACCGTTGTAATAACAGCAAGTTTTGTTTTAAAGAACTTTTGAGCTACAATATGTGTCACCACCAACAGGCCAAGTTTTAATGATTTAGTTTTAATTGTGGAAGCAAATCTCAGGCTTGTGAGAAGTGTGGGACCTATGGAGAGATGGAGTGTATTATCCTTGCGTGTTGTGTGTCTAATAACCTGTGTTTTTTCTGTGAACTCTTTGGGTGAATTTTTACATTATTTTCCCCAAAGGGCCTCAAGTCACAAACAACCTCAAACACCACCAAAGGCACTGACTAACGATGACAAATTATTGAAGACTCCTTTCTGCTTTTACTAATTTTATAGTATCATCTTCATAAGTATTACCAGTTGTCACGTACCAACCTGTATAAGCTTTAGTGTCATTTGTATTACCCAGGCTCTGACTCAGATATGTTTTGAAAACTGAAAAACCTACACTGTGGCTGGGGGGAGAGAGATGAACAGGCAGAGTAGAGAGAATTTTTAGAGCAGTGGAAATATTCTGTACAATATTATAATAATAGGTACGTGTCATTATACATTTGTCCAAACCCACATTTGTCCAAACCCATTGAATGTACAACACCAAGAATAAACCCTAAGGTAAGCTATGAACTTCAGGTGATTATAATGTGTAAATGTAGTTCATTCTTGGTTTTAAAAAAAAATTACCATTGAGTGATGTTGATAATGGGTAAGGCTGTGCATGTGTGGGGGCAGGGAGTATAATATAAACAGACTTCCTTCCCAATTTTGTTATCAACCTAAAGCTGTTCTATAAAAATAAAGTTTTAAAAAAACTACTCGGCAGCTGAAAATTTTAAAAGATTGACCCCAAACATTGTCTCTTACACTATAAGATTCAGATGCTTAGAAAGAGTAAAGCCACATATACCATTTGATACCATTACCTTCCCCCTCTCACAGCACCCTGGCCCAGATTAACTGTAGGCCACATCTAATCCTCAGGCTTGTAAAACTTTGTTGAAACCAATTTGGTGGTGGTGGGGCGGGTAATGGATGCTTTGTAAGTAAGTTTCTTGTACAAATCACTTGAGTTTAAGCACCAGGGTCTCCCTATAATTACTTCACAACCCCCTAATTGCTTCTTGATTAGCCCATGATATTTCGATTTGACTATAAGTATATTGCTTCCTCTATGTCGTTGAACAGAACATCTGGTTGCATCTGAAATGTGCTAATTCTTTGATTTTGGTTAAGCATGTCACTTGCTTCTCCACACCTCTTTCCTCACCCATAAAGTGGGAATAATAATCCAGATTCTGTAGAGTTGCTGAAACAAATACAAGAGATGATGCACATTATGTGTTTAGCACAGATAATATATGGTTTCTTTCTTCTACTAAGATATGCTTAAGAAGAATGGAAATTGATGCAAGAAGGAAGAGTAGAAGCAATATTAAGAAAGTGGTAAACATAATGGTAAATTCTTAAAAATTTGCTTTAAAATATAATACTTATAATAAGAATGTCTTGTTTAGGGGATAGCTGATAATGAGAAAAAATTGAAATGTTTGAAACTAGTAATATAGAAAATGGAGAGTGTAAAGACCCAAGTCAAAGAATTTCCTAGGTCCTTTGGATGATAAGAAAGGAGGCAGACAGGTTGCCTAACTTGGGACTTTGTTAAGATAATTATGTTTGTTAAAAACTTTAAGGGTAACAACTAGAATAATAGGCATAACATAAATTCCAAATAAGCAGAGAAAAAAAGGAGGGAAATAAAAACACCCTAAAACATAAACCTAGCTAGAGCAACCCAAGAGAAAACAGGAAATGGATAGGGGCAAGGACTCACAAAGAAAATCTATGGTAAATAGAAAACACAGTGGATATTGGTTCAAACCTAAAGACTGATAGAAATCTAAAATTCATACACTACACATCAATAAGCAATGTATGTAGTAAATCTTAGAAATACTAATAAATGGTCAGGAAGGATAAGCAATCGTGGACTATTAGTTTACTTTGATTTGAGAGGGATCTATCAGAGAGAATAAAAGCTTTAAAAAATAGAGCAACTTTCCCTGGCTGGTGTTGCTTAGTTTGTTGGAGTGTCCTCCCGTGCACTGGAAGGTCACAGGTTTTATTCCTGGTCAAGGTATATACCCAGGTGGCAAGTTTGATCCCCCGGTCAGGGTGTTGTGGGCTCAATCCCCCTGTCAGGGCGCATTGGAGAGACAGCCAATCAGTGTTTTACTCTCACACTGATGTTTTTCTCTCTCTCCTTCTCCCTTACTTTCTCTGTCTTAAAAAATTCAATAAAAGCATGTCCTCAGATGAAGATTAAAAAGAAATAATAAACAAACAGACAAGTAGAGCTTCTAGAAAGAATTCTATTGGCCAGATACATCAGCATGTGGAATTAGAGGTCACCCATCATTCTTTTCTTGATTATTTCAAGTCTATGAGATGACCCAGCATTCCCATGGGACAGAATTTGAGCCCTCCCTTTGAGTAAAGTTCCGACCCATGCAGACGTATCTGATGAACTGCTTGGAACCCACTTTTGGATGACTATAAACGTCCTACTTGAAGGTAATAATTGCAAACAGAAAACCCTTTAAAGAGAATTGCCCCTTTTTCTAAGGACCTCCAAGGAGCTAAAAGCCTTCAGACATCTCAGGGGTTGAGACCCAAGCCCCGGGAGTATGAGGCTTCATCCTCTGCTCTTCCTTCACACTCAGTGCCCGTTCCTCTGAAGCTCCACCTGACTGGGCCCATAGGGGTAGACTCTTCTCTCTTTTATTCTGGAAACATTTATTTTCCTTTTGCCCCCACTATTGCTTTCTGAAATCTGTTTCCCAGATCTTACCTTCCATTCCTATTTCCTGAGGACCACACCACATCTCTGATAGCTGCCAATTGCAGGTGTGTTGTCTAAGGTCAGTGCCCCCTCTTCCCTCTGTGATGTCCCACAAAATGCTTCTCTCTGATTGGAGGAGTCAGTCACAAATTCAAATGCCCTCAGGGGGCAGGCAGATAGAATAACTGAATGAGGCAGCCTGAGTGGGGAGGAGGTGGGAGAGGAGCCTCTAATAGTTAAATCCAAGGCAGACTCTTATCATTAAGGAATATGGCATAAAATAAACAGGGATTGGGCAGGACTTTCCAGAGGACACTGATTATTAAGATGGTTGAGACTTCTCAGGAGAATATACCTAATCAACCCCTTTCAAATGCTCTTGGATATATTCCCTGGAGTAGAATTGCTGAGTCATGAGGCAAACCCACGTTTCACATGATGTGGAACTGGAAGACTGTTTTCCAAAGCAGCTGCAGCATATTTATTCCCACCAACAGTGTATAAGGGTTCCTACTTCCCTACATTCTCACCAACACTTGTTATTGTCTGTCTTTTTTATTATAGCCATCTAATGGGTGTGAGGTGGTTTTTCACTGTGGTTTTGACTTGAATTTCCCTGATGACTAATGATGCTGAGCATTTTTCCATGTGCCTACTAGCTAAGGTAAATGTTTAATATTGGATATGGATGGGTTCCACCAACAGGAACAGTCCTCTCTTCAGGGGGCCCCACATGTCTGCCCAAGACTATGACACTCATCCAGGCTTTGAGACTCACTACTTACTCATTTCCACTCTTCTGTGCTGGAGAGAACAGATCCCCAAGAAAGAGGCAGCAGGCCAGAGATTTATGCTTCTGTCTTTCTTTTCTCCCTTTCAGATGCAGCTGGCTGTCTCCTGGAACAAATCCCTTCAGACAAATTCTCCACCAGATCAAGTCAGGAGGACAAATGGGGAGCTTGTTGTTAAGAGTTTGGGCCAAACCACCCAGAGCTTCCTGTGCCAGGTGAGCGTGAATAGGGGCCGAAGTCACCCATTACTAACCCCTCACCCGTGACTGCCTGAGAGGTATTCTCAGGCTTTAACCATGAAACCTGTTTCCTCTCTTCCCTCCAAAGCACGGCCCAGAGAGGCATGATAAAATCGCTCGGCAAATGGAAAATATTTATTCTGTGCTTATTCTAAGAAATGTGATCCATCAAAAATCAGCTGACAAGTCCTTTCATTTCCGAGGACAGTGTCCACACATTCCAGGCTGTCTCTGAACCTGGAACCAGACACAGCCAAGCCAGAGGCCAGTAAGGGCCGTGCAGATAAATGTCTTCATGGTGATAGTATAGCAGAGACCTAGGTACCGTGCACATGGCCAGACTGCCTGGGTTTCAGCAGAGTTCCCTCATTCACTCACTGTGAACATTGGGCAAGTTGCTTAACCACCTCTCTCTCTCTCTCTCTCTCTCTCTCTCTCTCTCTCTCTCTCTCTCTCTTTAAACAATACTCATTTATTATCTTAAAGTTTCTGTGGTTCGGGAGTCTGGGCATAGCTCTCTCTCTCTCTCTCTCTCTCTCTCTCTCTTTAAGTATGTTCTTAAGTATGTTCTTCTTCATTGATTTTAGCTCTATGGTTAGGATTTCATTTTCAAAAGATTAATAGTAAAATGATGATGATAATGAAAATTACAATGAATACTTTTTGAAAATTCACAATGTGCTAAACATTGTACTATGGACTTTCCACATGTATTTTCCTGGCTCTTAGGCATAGAGGCATGAGCAAATCATGCTTCTCATGTAGAGCATACTTCTATCATCAGACTCATGTGAAGACCACGTGTTTTACTCAAGTGTTCTCACTCCTCATTTTAGCAATCACAATGCCTTTTGGATGATAACTGGACTTCTGTCTATCTTTGCAGAATGCGTAGTGTGGTTGTTATACAGGTATTTTTAATTACATAAAAGTTATAGTGCTACAAACTTGCATCTGCCTCACTCTTTCTTACATTCAACATCATGTTATAAGACCTTTCCATGTTTTTAAGTATGTATTTCACACAGTGATGGTTTGTAAGAGCCACAAAGTATTCCAGCTGGCAGTTTTATTTTGACAGCATCAAATTCAGAGTTTAACTTAAAGATAATTGGTACCTTTACAATATGGGGATATTTCATTCCTAAGCATGGGATATTCCTCAAATGATCAGCTCATCTTTATCTCCTTTAATTGAATTTTAGCACTTTCTCCATAAGGTTTATGTGTCTTTTGTTAAACAAATTCCTAGACACTTAGGAATTCTTCTGGCTATTTGAAACATAATCTTCTCTCTTTGTTTTTCTTTATCTAGTTGATTTTTGCTGGTATAGAGAAATGCTATTATTTTTGTGGCTTCATTCTGTTTTTCATATTGTAGTCCTCACAAGCAGTCTTATGAGAATGGTACTGTTACCCCATTTTATAGGTAAAGAAGTTAAGAAACCAGTGTACGATACTAAGCAGTGCTTCCCATCACAGGGAATTTGTGTTGTGGGGAAGGGTAAATAGTGACAGTACATTTAAAACTCCCTGGCACAGGATGAAGTGCTCAGTTTACAAAATGGAAACTCCCCTTGCAAATACTGTTCTTTGGGTATCCCTCTACTGACGCCTGCCGACTCCCAGGAACATGGCTCATGCAAGGCTTGTGGTCTGTGGCCCAGCTAATAACAGTGTGAAAAGAAAAGAACAGTTTTCTTTCCCGATGGGCAGTTCTAACACATCCCTCCAAGTTAAAATGGGCCCTGTCAAGGCGGCGAGATGCTCTGAATAGGGCTTCCCCAGACTCCCTGGTCGGGCTGGCACCTCCTGTCACTTTCCTTGTCATTTTTGCTGAAGCCTGGCCCCAGCCCCCACATTAGCTCCCGCTTGGAAGTCTCCTGTCTGGAGCCAGTGAGGTTTGTCTGCTTTCTTGGGTTTGGCTAATAAATTGGGATCGTGGGGTCAGGCAGCATGGGACCTGGCACCCAGGGAGCCCTGACACCGATTTTATTAGATTTCTCTGTGCAGGGCCCAGGATACCATCCCAGCAGAGAGCCCACAATCACTCAGTAACCAAGATTTTGTCGTCTCTGCTTTGACAAGGTCATTTTTTACTACAGGAGGAAAAATCCCACATTAATTATACAAGCAAACTGGGGCCAAGGCCGTTAGAGCTGGCCTCCCTCTTCTGTGAGGCGACGAAGGAAGGGAGGTTGGCCTCCTTGGTGAGTGGGGAGCAAAGTGGGAGAGGGGAGCGAGTGTGTGTGGAGTTTGGACTTTTCAGACTTTCTATCTCTGAAATGTATGTGTGCTGTCTAATTCCGGGTAGTCTTTCGAATGTTTGCTCATCTAAAATAGATTGCATGAAGACTGAGTCAGGGAACGTGACATGAATGGCCAGGCCCACACTCATTCATTCATTCAGCACACTTTCATAAAGCACCTGTTAGTTGCCAATCACACAGCTAGCCATTGAAAGGCAAACATGAAAGAAGCATGGTTGGTGCCTTCAGATTGGTTCTTTCATACACATGAGGGCTTCTTCTCAGTACCCCAGGATCATGGCCCAGCTCTCCAGGCCTGGGCGTCAAGGTGAACACACCATCACCTGTCAGCTGGAAGTCAGGAAACTCTTACACCCTTCCTGGTAGACCTCCATGGCAGATCTAGAAATGAGAAACCTTTATGCCATCATACCACTTTAGATTGGATTGCTGTCTGATTGAATGAGCAGGAATCTCTCTCTCTCTTTCTCTCTCTTCCCCTTCCTCTCTCTAAAATCTCTCTAAAAATCAATTTAAAAAGCAAACAAACAGAAAATCAAGATTGTCTGGTATGGCTGCAGTGTGTTCCCTTTAGCTCCTTCTGAATGTTGCTAGAAGTATGTTTCCTTCCCTGCTTCATAATTCCTCTGGATTCTCCATGATTTTCCCGTCTTCTTGCTTTACAAATTCCTCTAAGGCTTCCCCTAACCAGCTGCCCATCAACTTCTCCAGGTTTGTCTGGAACTCTTTTTCATGGACCTTCCAGAATAGCCACTGCTCACATTCCCCAAACCTGGAATGTACCCTCCTTTCTCCCAGGATTCCCTTGGCTCTATCTTTCAATCAAGTCCAATCCTTCCCAAATGGCATAGTCTGCTAAACCCCCTTGTATTAATTATTGCTGTGTAACAAGGGACAACAAACATAGTGGCTTAAAACAATGCACATGTATCGTCTCATGGTTTCTGTGGGTCAGAAATCCGGGCACAGCTTAAGGGGGGTCCTTGGCATCATGGCATCTCAAAGTGCAATCAGAGTGTCAGCCAGGGTTGAATGCTCATCTGGAGGCTGGGCCAGGGAAGGCCCAATTCCAATCTCCTGTAAACTACATCTGAACCCACGAACCATCTGGGAAAAGCATATACAGAGCAGGATGACCAATGAGGATGATGTTGTAATTGTTCAGGTAAGAGATCTATGGGGAAACATTAGGCCACAGCCAACCAAAAAATCTCTCCTTGTCTCAGTTACTTCTTTTGAAAGTGAAAATAACATTAGAGCCTAACAGATAGAGTTATTAGAAGGATTGAATGAGGTAGTGTTTTAAAAGTGTTTAGAGCCCTAGCTGGTTTGGCTCAGTGGATAGAGCGTCAGCCTGTGGACTGAAGGGTCCTGGGTTTGATTCCCAGTCAGGGCACATGCCTGGGTTGCAGGCTCAATCCCTAGTAGGGGGTGTACAGGAGGCAGCTTATCAATGATTCTCTCTCATCATTGATGTTTCTAGCTCTCTCTCCCTCTTCTTTCCTCTCTGAAATCAATAAAAATATATTTTAAAAAATAAAAAAATAAGTGTTTAGAATAAGGTCCAACATGAAGTAAGTTTTCCATAGGTGTTAGCTATTTTATTATGATCATTTGTAGTCTATTTCACCTGTGTTTGCCTGCTCTGGCTCACATCCTGTTGTTTCTCTGCTCCTTTATGACTTTTCCTGGCTCAGAAATACAGGGAGCATCACTTCACTTCTGACTGTCCTCCACCCCACAAGGCTGTGCTGGTGGGCCGGCCTTTCTGCTCAAATCTGTGCTTCTTATGTGGTTCCACAGGAGCAATCTAGAGCATCCTCATCCTGGTCATCACCTCCACGCTGAGCTCAGCGCTGGCTCTGAGGGTGAGTGACTGACTCCCCATCGGCACTTTTATTGTGGTTTATCTGATGGGTTCAGGGTGGCTGGGCCTTTGCTACCCACCCCCAACCCCAAGTGAATTTCCAGTCTTGCCAGAGGCTGAAAGGAGAGTGACTGAGTCATTAGCTCCTCTGGCAACAGCCCCTGGCAGCAGTTCAAGGTAGCTTGGAAAACAGGGCAACAAGTGGCTGCAATATGGATTTCAAAAGCCTCATAGACAAGAAAAGGAAATGAAAACCAGGAAAAGCAGGGATGGTAATGTCTGAACCTGGAGGCACATCTAGACACCATTGGGCACCGCAGACAATGCTCCCAAACCCTTGAGGTAAGGGACATTTCTCCAGTTGACTCTTACTTTTGGGAGCTCTTAAGAAGGATCCCTAGAAAAAGTGAGATGATGATGTTTATAGTTTGACATTCTTGCTGGAGGACCCTATTCCCTGCCTTGGGTTGACTTCAGAGCTAGAGGGAGTTTTTCCCCATCCCTCTGCATCTGTATATCCATTCCAGGGGAGGATTCTGGTTGGTTCTGTGAATAATTGTCCATCCCATGGATTAATTACAACTGCAAAAGAGTGTGAGAATGACGTCAACTGTCCCACTAAGATTAGTCAAAAAAGGGAAATATGGTTTCACATAGGGGATTCTAGATTAAAAACAAACAAACAGAAGAAAAATATGCCCAGCAGGATTTCATCCAACTAAGGTCCTACTTATTAAGCTCCAGAGAAGAGGACTACATTGTGGGCACAATGGAATTTATTTGCACTCTCTCACCTCCCTTTGACCACACTCAAAGCAAATACTGATAATCATTTAGGGCACTCCTTCCTGTTGAGCCCAGATGTGCCTTTTAAAATAGTGCCTGGGCATTTGCTCTATTTCTCTGACTATTTATCTTCTCTAAACCCTGTCACAGCCATTATACCTATGCACTGCCAATCCCTTACCTACTCAGCTTCCCTTTTTCAGGGCTGGTCCAAAACTAGAATGGGTAGATGGAGCAGCAGCCCATATAATGCAGCTGGGAGGCAGTGAAAAACTCCTGTAGCTTCCCATTAATTGTCTGTCATCTGCTGCCATCTCTCCTACTAACTTGGTAATTATTTTTTAAATGGGGAAAATTTCATTCTAAATGTGATTCAAATTCTGGTTCTTGCACTTAAATCTGATTGACCTTAAAGTCCTTTAACTTTGTTGAACCTTACTTTCTTTAAAGTGTGGATAGTAAGGACAGTCATTTTCCCTGATGTCCTAGTTGAAGTATCCCAACTTACTAGGAAAATTTCAAGATATCCATTATTGTCTGATACTTCATTTTTTTGTTCTTTATCACATTAAATTTTATAATAGGGATTACAAATACTGAGTGCATGTCCTGGTACTTCCATCTGCTGTCCATGATAAGCACAGATGATAAATTGGCAATGCTCTTTCTTGCTGAACTCAAATTGATCCCCAGTTTATTTTCTCAACACAAAGTCTTGCCTTAGTAATGAGAGAAAATTAGCCTTTGAATAGATACTGCTCTGGTCTCACCTAACAAATATTAAAAACAAGATTCAAAAGATAGATCATCCATCATCTATCTATCTATCTATCTACCCATTTATTTATCAAATACCCAACATAGTAAACTTTATGCCTGCCATTCAATTAATAATTACCAGGTAAGGTATGCAAACAAGAAGTAAAATAAGAGGAAAAGATCAACCAATTTAAATTCACCAGAATTGACACAGATGTTAGAATTAGCAGCAAAAATTAAAAGTTATTATAACTCTACTTCATGTTTTAAAAATTCTAGATAGCTATGATATAAATAGGAACAAAATAAAATTTCTAATCTAGTCTAACATGTTTGAGAGAAAAACCTACAATGACTGAAGATTAGGCATAACTGAAAAAATATAGTAAACTTGAAATCAGAAATAGAAATGATGCAAAAAAAGATAGAAAGTCTTAATAAAAGAAAAGAGCATTTGCTGGCTTAGGACAATACCAAATGACCTTTATACACTAAAGTGGAGTACCCAACAGGTGTGAAAAAAGAGTACAGAAAATATATAATTTATGAAATAATGGCAAGTTTTATTAAAACTATAAATACATGGATTTGAGGTGCTCTATGAACCTCAAACTTAAGAAACACACACACACAACACACATACATCCTACTGCAAAACACAGCATAATCAAATTTCTTAAAAATCAATGATTAGGAAAAATTTATAAAATATCCAGGAAAAAAAGACATGTTAAACATAAAGAAATAAACGTAAGGATTATAGAAAAATTAATATAAAAAAACAAATTAAAAAGACAGTGGCACAACATTTCAAGGTACTGAAAGGAAAAAAAACCTGTCAACTATAGAATTTGATACCCAGTAAAAATATGGTTTCAAACATGAAAGCAAAATGAATATTTTTTTCAGACATACAAACACTGAAATAATTTATTACCTGAAGATGGTGAAGTTACACTACAATAAGTTATAAAAGATACTTCAGACAGAAGAAAAGTTACACCAGATGGAAATATGCATGTAACCTAGTGTTTTTCGACTGCTTTTCAATATCATCCCTCTACAGAGGCTTTTTTATTTTTTCACTAATTGCCACCTCATAAAAATGTTATATCACATATACGCTGTATATCTGATATTTTATGGCATGTATATCTGTGCTTTCTACATTAAAATGTGATACCCCCCTCCAAGAACAAATCTCACCCACTTGGAAATGATATCATCTCAATTGATAATATATGATGTATCACTTCACTATTGCTGCTGCTAAAAAAAAAAAATTTTACCAAAAAATAGCTTGTGTAAAACAATACAAATTTGTTAACCTACAGTTCTGGAGGTCAGGAGTTTGACATGGGTCTCATCAGACTAAAATCAAGATGTTGGCAGGACTGTGCTCTCTTCTAAAGCCTCAAGAGGAGAATGTTTCCCTTCCTTTTCCAGCTTCTAGAGTTCAAACACATCCCTTGGCTTATGAACCCTTCTTCCAGCTTCAGGCCAATAATGTTTCAACCCTCTGACCATTTTTTTAAATAGTCATATCTCCCTCTTACCTCCACCTCTGAATTCATATAGAAAAGCTTCTAAAGTTACAGAGAATCATGTAATTAGGATGAATCCATCTGAATTATCTGGGATAATGTCCTCATTTCAATGTCTGAAATCTTAATCTTATATGCAAAGTCCTTTGTGCTAAAACATAGTCACAGGTTCTGAAAATTAGGACATGGACATCTTTGGAGGAAGAGAGCATCATTATTCTTCCTATCACACGTGATTTAAACAAAGAAATAAATAACCCAAGAAACAGCAATGGTATGGGTAACATACAAGATTTTTTTCTGATTATTTAAGTCCTTAAAATATAAATAATCATTACAAAATAATAACCATGTAATGCACAGTTTACAACTTATCTAAAAGTAAAATGTATTATAACAATAACACAAAGGCCAAGAGGGATGTAAGTCTACTATTTTAGGAGTCTTATAATGTACATGAAGAATAATATTACTTGAAGGTATATTGTGATAAGAATGTGTAATATAAACCCTAAAGCAATATGAAAATAAAACAATAAAGATCTGTAGTTACTAACTAAAAAGAACAAAATGGGATTATAAAGAGTACTTACTTATCTGAAACGAAAGCAGAAAAAAAAAGAAACAGAACAATGACATAAGACAGAAAACAATGAGAAAGATAATAAATCTTTCTATATTAGTAAGCCTTAGAAATGTAAATGATTTATACACCCGAACTAAAAGGCTGAGGTTGTCAGATTGATTCAAAAGTAAGACTTAACTAAACTCAGTGTTCTGATTGACTCAGGCCTAGGTCACATCTTGCATCCTTAAACCAGATTTGGACCCCTGGTAATCACAAGCTTTGAGGAAAGGGTGCGGTTCCCTGCAGGCAATCTTGACAGAATTTCTATAAGAAGAGTAAATGGTCACGGGGAGGAAAAATCCAATAGATGTCCTCAATGGCTCTTCCTAATGTGGAACATAGTATTCTTCCCTTCCTATTTTTTCCAATGGAGGACAACTATGAATTGACTCCTCTCTTGATAATTTTAAGAGGCTTTCATAAAAGAAATTCTCTTCTACTCTTATCTTCTATTCCTGGATCTTTCTGTCCTCCTATCTCACTAGATTGTCATTTGTGTTTATGAATCAGTCTGGTTACCTTAAGAATGAGAAACATATCTAATTGGACCAAACATAGCCTATAAAATGCTCAAAAAGAATAATAAAAAATCTCTCCTCTACACTGCCAACTGCACAAACTGCACTATGCATTCATCTTCCCATTCATTATTCCTTCACTCATTCATGACCAAGCTCAAATGTCACCACCTCTATGAAACCTTCTACGATCCTCTCATGTAGTGGTAGCCATATCTTCCTCTATGTTCCTGCAACATGTTTTAAATCCCATGATTCATTTTTTCTTTCTCTCTCTTCTCTCATAATAGTGGATTATTTACTATAGAGAACAACTTTATCATTACAGTGCTTTGTGTTTAGCAGGAAGCCTAGTATATCACAGACTCTTAGTATTTTCTGAACGAAACAATAAAGAGATGAAGGAATGACCCCTGTTGTATGGCAGGGCCCCATTCTCCCTACTTGCCTCTATCTGCAAGAAGGTTAGCAGGTTTCATCTCTAGGGGCTACTATGAATAATACATGGTGACTCTCTGGAGCTTTGTCTTCATAAGGATCGTGATGTTATGCCTGGGCTCAATAGAAAGAGTGCCAAGATGGATTAGTGATGTCTGGCATGGTTGCTGGAGTGGTGAGAAATAACACACAGGATAAACCTGTGCAGACACTGCCTTTTGCTATATCCTCTGGCCAGTTGTGTATGTTGACCAGCTTACCTGTCATATTCCAGTACTGAACCCAGAACAGCCCAGTCTAGCCACAGAGATTTTGGTCAAGGAATAGCCAGGATCATCAAAAAACAAAAGCCTATCAGGTCCATTTTCTTGTAAGTTTCTCATGAAAAAAAGGTGCTGGGGCCACTGACCTTGTCATCACTGGTCAATCAATCCAGTCCCCTGAACTCAGAGCCCAGCTGAATCTGTGTTGACTCCTCCAAGGGTTACCAGGACCCAGCACACAAAGACAAATACAGCTGGACCCTCATAAGTTCCTCCCTGCTCTACATCCCAGACTATTTTTATTTTTATACAAATTACAGGGCATAAACCACTTCCTGTGAATACCACCCCCTGCTCAAATTTTTCTTCCTGGGAGGGAAGTATTTGCTGACATGCAGCTGAACAGTTCTCTCCTAATACAGCCCCCTCTCACAGAGCCAAGCAGAAAGCTCCAAGTGCATCTACACCTTCCCAGTGTGGGCTCTGTTGGAACATCCTTCTGAGCCAAGAGCAGACACACCACAGATGTTCCCTCCCTTCACCACACAGCATCTCCCTGTTTGTCTTGATCATCTTGCTTTTCACTCTTCAAGTCTTACCTGACTTCCAGGTGATGAAAAGATTAGCACTTTTTGCAGCCGCCCCAACCAGCCTTCCCAGGAAACAATTTTAGGTGCCCTTCCCTGTACACAGTCCACACACCAGTGGAATTCCTGGCACATGTTTTGTCCTGGGGGATCTAAAGGGACAACGTGGATACTCTGTTCAAGTGCTTCTCACCATGTTGCTTTCTTGGGTCTCTATTCCATTCTCAACTGCTGCAGTGGGTATTTCTCACGAGAGTATGTGTCCTTTCAGTTGATGGCCCCAGTGCTAATCATTTTTTTTTTTTGCACTAGCACTATCTCTTTTAGTGCCAGTGGTCCACTCCTGGCAGAGCACACCTGTTCTTTATCTTCCTGACAATGTTCACCATGGGCCCACCTAGCAGACAACAAAGGCATCCCCTCCAGACAGCTCACTTTATCCTGACACTTAGGTGTGTGTTCCTCATTTTCAACTTAATCACCAATATCCACAGGAAGGAAGAGGGAGAGGATGCAATAACAAAGCCTCAGATGGTCCTGGAGCCCTGCAGTGGCTCCATGCGGAATTCCAGGTCACCGAAGGACAACAGGGCCATGGTTTCTTCCTGCTAATTAGAAATGGACTTCCCTGCAAAGTGCTATGAACTGATTCTTCTGATAGTTCGCATCCCTTGGAAACAAACTTCTCCTTCTTTGACAGAATGAAAAAACAAACAAACCAGGTGTTATGTCAATAGTAATTTATCGATGTTGGTTATTTAGTTCTGACAAACATAGCATGGTTATACAAGATGTTAACATTAGGGGAAGCTGGGTGAAAGATATACAGGGACTCTCTTCATCAGCTTTGAGATGTTTCTGTATATTTAAGTTATTATAAAATTAAAACATTTATTTTAAAAAATCAAATGAAA
Source organism: Myotis davidii (assembly GCF_000327345.1). Lineage (NCBI taxonomy): Eukaryota > Metazoa > Chordata > Mammalia > Chiroptera > Vespertilionidae > Myotis > Myotis davidii. Next base: position 507,716 of record NW_006290680.1, on the reverse strand, counting down.
TTTTTAGCCTTTGGGGGACTTTCTACAATGGACTCGTTTAGACTTAAACTCATGTCTTTATGTTTAGCTTCCTGGGCGATACATGGTGGGGAAAGAGGGCCTGAGTTCCACCCCCTCCTTGGGTGAAAGCAGCATGAGAGTAGCTTGTCTGCCTCCTCTTGGCTAGTTTTTCTCATTTCTCTAGATCTAGCTGTGGCAGGGGAGGGGCCTGCTCCAGGCCACAGCCTGTTCACCAGCTTAGCTTAATCTCAGAGAAAGATGAGGTGTCAGAAAGGAAAAGTGGCCAACATTTGGTTTTCCTGAGCTCATTTTTCTCAGAAAAGTCAATGAATGTCTTATGACTGTGCACACCCTCCCCCTTGCATATTGTCCCCTTTGGACAATGTTCCTGGCTGTAGTTGTGAGGATTCATAGCGGTTTCTTGAAAACCCTGAAACAGGTCTCTGGATCTGCAACCCTGATGGATGAGTAAGACAATAGGTAAAGAGAGCAAGGCAGCATTTTACTGAGCAATTACACTGTTTCCAAAATGGTTTTAAAAGATTTACATACTTATTGTCCAGCTGGTGGGGCTCAGCAGTTGAGCGTTGACCTATGAACCAGGAGGTCAAGGTTGGATTCTGGGTCAGGACACATGACTGGGTTGCAGGTTCGATCCACAGTAGTGGGTGTGCAGGAGGCAACCAATGGATGATCTTTCTCATCATTGATGTTTCTATCTCTTTTTCCCCTCTCCCTTCCTACATGAAATCAATGAAATATATATTTTTTTAAAATATGTACATACTAATTGAAGCCCCATCCCTTAAAGTGAGGAAACTGTGGCTCAGAGAAACTAGAGGGCTTGTTCAGGGCCACATCAACAGTGAGTGAATGAATGAATGAATGAATGAACAACTTTGCTAGAGGAGTGCATAGTGGTCTCAATAATACTATTCCCTGGATCTTATCTCTAGAACATGTGTGGTAAGTTCAAACCCTGCTAGAGAGCTGTGAATCCTTTTAGTCTTGGTCAGGATTTGGGGGAATACTGAGGAAGACAAAAGCATAGGCAGCAGAAGAAGAAAAAAAGAAAGAAAGGGCTCTCTCCACCATTGATATTATTTAAAAATGAGTGATAACAGCTATAAACTGAGTACACCTAACTTTTTAAAGCAGAAATAGTGCAAAGAGTAAGAGAAGTGATTAGAAGTCCCCATCTCCTTTTTCTCCACTCCTACCCTGTGGCTCTCACCAGGCAAGGTCTGGAAAGGACTGAAAAGTGCTCCATCAGGAAGGCTCCAGAGTATCGTGAGGAACATGGAGATCTGAATAGAGCACACAGACTGCAGATTGGGTAGCAGAAAGGTGTCTTAGCAGGTGGCTGAGCTGAGCATATCTCCTTCAGGTCTCCCTTTCATTATCACTGATGTGGAGAGTCCCAGCAAGACTAGTGAATGTCCTGCTCCACTGCCCACCTTTACCTTTTCCTCTTCTCTCCCTTCTCTTGAGGGCTTGACAGGTACTTAATGTGTGGTAAGGAGAAAAATGCCACTCAAATATTTTCATTAATAGAAAGAACACACAATATAAATGAAAATTCACTTCTGCTTCTCACTAGCTATGGGTATGAGATTGTGGGTAAGATATTCAGCCACCTAGGCCTCTTTTCTTACCTAAGAAATGGAAAAACAGTACCTAACTCCTGTGGTTACCATAAGAATTAAATTAGATGTCAGCTCTCCAGAGTCCTTAGGGCCATGCACGGCAGGGTAGATGCCCTATATAACTTTTTTCTATATCTTTATCTTTATGGCCATCATTGTCTATTTTATAAAACCTACTTTATTCAGCAGAGTCTCATAGCTACATGCCACCCAAACACAAGGACTGAGGCCACATGTCTCAAAAATCCTAATACCACCCAGGCAGATGAAAGCTTGAGCCTTAATAGGCCTTATCACCAGAGTGGAGAGATGAGAGGGTTCAGCTGGGCTGGAAAAAGAAATAGTGTGTCCACGCTGGCAGAGGAGCCTTTTGGAGCCTCTGCGTCCACTGTTTGATTCAGTCAGCTAGAGGGGGGAATGCCATCTTAAGAGTTACTGGGTCTGAAGAGATGATCTTTGTTATCAATAGTCAGATTGGCCTAAACATGGTCAGACTTATTTGCAAGAAGACCCACCACCAACAAACACAAAAAATAAATTAAATCTTGTCTTTTATAGCTATGGCCTTTGACTTGGTCTAACTCTAATGGATTCAGTTTGAAATTAATACCATAGAACCTGTCCCAGGACTCTAGGTGGAGCTGAGAGGACTCAACTATGGGTACCTCCTGACAAGGACTAGGATTGTGTCAGTGAGGTGATGACCAATGTCAGGGCTTTTGATGGGGGAATACTTTCTTGGTGAGGCCCTTGGGAGTGGGATGGGTGGTTTTTGAATATCAGAGCAGCAGTTTTGTGAAAAAGCAGAATGAAGAAAACTGTATAACAACATGATGTTAACTAATAACTAACAACAACAACAACAGTATGAAATATCTAGCTCTAACACCAGAAAGCAGGAAGAAAGATAACAGAAAAGGAGGAAATAGAGGGTAAGAAAAGAAAGAGATGGAAAGATCTTTATAGCTAATAAGTGTCAAAGGTGGAACTGTGGATCAGGCTTCCTGGTATGTTCTCCCAGGCTGGTCCTGGGAGTGAGTGTGATATGGGCATTAGGCCGGACTTGGGAGTTGTCTCCACAAAGTCAGGATCCCGCTCCATGGAGTGATAACCTAGTTTATTTTGGACTTCTTTTTCTTGACGCATTTTCTGCAGGATTGTGTTCTTTCTTCCTTCTTTCAGTTTTCCTTGCAGTGATTCTCATCTGACTTGTTTTTGTGTCCTTGCATCTTCTTTCATCTTAAGCTGGAAGTGTTTTTACTCTCTCTTGAGGCAGTTGTTTCTAATAAATCCTTGTTTGTTTTCTTTAAGTTGTTCTGTTATTTTAAGTTTCCACTTCCACAACCCTCTGTCTGCATTTCTGCTTTCCATCTGGGCCACTTGGTCCTCTCCATTACTGAAATTAAGACAAAGGAAGGTATCAGACAGAAATGTACAGAGCCTGGCCTGCTCCCAGCAGCACAAAGTCATGCTGAAGGATTAGATCATACCTGGCCTGTGTGGCTCAATGGTTGAGAGTACACTCATCTACCAAGAGGTTGCTGGTTTGATTACTAGTCAAGTTACAAGCCCAGGTCACAGGCTCGATCCCCAGGAGCGAGTATGCAAGAGGCAGCCAATCTATGTCTCTATCTCTCTCTCCCTTCTCCCTCTCCCTTCTTTCTCTCTAAAACTCAATAAAAACATATCTTTTGAAAAAAAAGTATTAAATCACATCTGCCAATCTTTCCAATACTTTTATTATATCTGAGTAATACAGTTGGAGACATCTTGACTGGCCACACCAACAATCAAATGTCCTAGTGTCTAAAAGACAGTATAGTTATACCCTAAGTGGAATCTTCAATCTGAGTGCTTCTGTGTGTGCCTATCAGTCAGCATCTCAGTAGAGAACAGAAATTGGGCAGTTTAATAAAAGGATGCTTTACAAAGGTGTGGAAAGACTATAGAGAAACTATAGGGGCAGTGCAGTGTCCTGGGGATAGAACCGCAGAGCTCTGTTACCACCTGTAGTCCTGAAGGGATGAGGATGGGAAGCAGTTGGAGAGAAAGGGCAATATCACAAGAGCTGCCAGCTTGGCCAATGGATGCAGGAAGCTTTGGGACTCATAGGAAGGGAGATGACAGAATATAAGCTTTCACCACACTCTTGTTCTTTTCTGAACTGTCTTGCTGGAATTCCCCATTGGCTGTCCCCAATCAAAAGCCACTTCCACTCATTCAAGAGAAACCATTGAGGCTGTCAATATTGCTCAAACTTCTAGGTCACAGACCAGGCTGAGAATGGGTGGAGAACAGACCTGGAGGGGCAAATGAAACTTATCCAGGAGCATTAACATACATGTGCATATACCTCTGAGCTCACATATACATTCACTTATGCACATAAGTGTGTGCTAAGCTGATGAAAATAAATATTTGTTTTTTTTCTCTAAGGAAAGAGTCATTCAAGGACTACCCCTTGCTCTGGTTGCCCTTTCTAGGTTATTCAGTATCCTGTTTTCCTCTCACTCTAGTTACTGAGTACTTGAAGAGTGGGCAGGATCCTGGGGAGTAAGAATCTCTTCTGGGAGTATATGTATAAAAACTATCTTAAGATAACAAGATAGCAAAAGGTTTCAGTCTAAAAAGGAGATATGTCAAAAGGAAAGACCTATTTTTGCTTCTAAAGAACTCACTCCAAGAGAAGCAAAAGTCAAATGTAGGTGAATGCTTCTATTGAAAAGGTACATAACAACCACCTCATCTGAAAAGGTGGGAATAGAACTTTATTCAAATGGGGCATTAGGGAAGAAGGGGATTTATCTAGGAACTTCAAGTGGGAGTGAAATCAAGAAGTGGAGTGAGTCAATAGCTCAGTAGAGACCTAAAGTGGAATACAGACTCGAAAGTGATGCCAAGTTGATAAGTCACATAAAGTAGTTATTTAATAGTTGGCATATTACACAATTTGTTTGACACAGGGCATTATCCATATCCCCATTATTTCACTATTACTTTGTGGTGTGTTGTTGGCATGCCTCTCTCTATCAGTAACTCATGAAGCTCTTGTTGACCACCATATCCTCAGCCACAGCAGTAGTCTGTTGGACAAATAAACACTGTTATCTGTACACTTCTAGGACTTGCCGGGGGACCAGGGTTTATCTATGAGTTCCACCGAGTTGGGTCAGACAAGATCTATTCATGCAACTCAAGCTTCACTTTAACCAACTGCTTCACGTGGTCAAGATCATGAATTTACCTTCACACCAAAGAAAAGGCCATCTCTTTTGTGAGTTTTCAGGTGGATAAGACTCATCACATTTAACCTGGATTCACCCCCAGCTCCTGTATTCTTGGTTCAGCCTTTTCCAACACATTAAGTTCTAATTTACTCCTCTACCTACATCCTCTTTTGAAACCAGGCTTCAAATTGACAACTCCCTGTTTGATGCCATTTGTTAAAGTTACAGTTTCCTTTTTTTCTTCTTCAAGGAATTTACTTCCTTAATTCCTTTTTCTAAGGAGTTGCAGATACCTGAGACAGGAAAAAGAGATAGAAATATGCATTTGGTATTTAACATTTGCCCTTCCATTTCCACTGCCACTCTAATATTATGATCCTCACCTTATAAAGGAGTAAGCTGATTATCACAAAAATCATATGACTTATCCAATGTCTCACGGTGAGTCAGCAGCAGTTCTGAAATTTGAACCATGATCAATCTCTGACAAAGACTGCATTCCGTTCAGTCCACCAATAACAAAGGAGTCCCACTTCACCCCACGTCATTCTGTAACTGTATCGATCTGAAAGGAATGAGCATGAAGAAAGGGCACAACTGTCTTTCTTTGGTATACCCTGTCTCCATTAAAACTTAATTTATATTTAATAAAGTGCTTAATGAATCTTAATTAAACCCAAATTGAAATTAAAAATGGTTTAACAAGGTTTAATAGTGATGTGAGAGATCACACACTTCCACTTCAACAAATATTTTCCTAATAACAAATAACCATTTCATTAGTGAGGAAAAATGTTGCTATTAAATCTAAATTAAATTAAATTGTCCATAATTTACTGGCATAGTTAACAGTATATGTTAATGAAAAAATATGTAAAGTTTTTTTTTCCCCCTTGCTTGTTACAAATGATACCAGTTGAGAGAATTTAAAAAGACACAGAGTGAGTAGAATAGGAAGATGGTCTGAAGCCAATGGAACCATCTCTGAGATTCTGTCTTATCTAATAACAGAGACAATGAGGCCAGAGGAAGAGAAGACATAGGGACTTCCACCAATTCCATTTAGATTTCCACCAATGTCACAACCATACAATGAAGTACTTATTGGAGTAGGTGAAGAGATTATGAACCCAGGGGAGCTCTGGTTTGAGAAAAAGATGGGGGGAAATCAGACTCTTATATAAAAATGGCTCATAACAAGTGCAATAAAGAAAGATTGAGGCCCAGTCAGCAGGCTCAGTGGTTGAGCATCAACATATGAATCAGGAGGTCATTCTTCAATTCCTGGTCAGGGCATACGCCCCTGTTGCAGGCTCAATGCCCAGTGTGGGGTGTGTGGGAGGCAGCCAATCAATGATTCTCTCTCATTATTGATGTTTCTATCTCTCTCTCCCTCTCCCTTTCTCTCTGAAATCAATTTTAAAATATATTTAAAAAGGAAGATTGAGGATGCTTAATATGAGAAAGAAAAGGGGGCCAGACATGCTTGCCTGGTGTGTGTGTGTGTGTGTGTGTGTGTTTATATTTTCTATTTTTTATGAGAGATT
>NW_006290680.1:473179-501202 GCF_000327345.1 Myotis davidii | reverse complement strand
TATATTTCTGGAACAGGGGATCAAATTCTACAGCAGGAGACAGGTTTCCAGCAAAAAAGATCCAAATTAGGGAAAGGGCAATGGGATTCAGAATAGGGCCCTGGTTTGTGTCGCACCCCACAATGCTGGTGTGGAAGGATAAGGAAGGGAATGTGAGCTGAACTGTGTAACTTTTACAGCAATTTGAGGAGTGTCAGAGATACATATTTCCAACCAATATTTCCCAAATCCAAGAAGTAGTCCCTACTTCATAAGACTCCTGATCTCCAAAATTTCCAAAATAGAAATAGAAAGTGCCCCATGTACTCTCTACCACCACAGGATATTATCAAGAGTGGTGCTGACTATGACTATAGCCATGAGTCACATGGGGATAGTGAGCCCTTGAAATGTGGCTACTCCTAATTGAGATGTGCCATGAGTATAAAGTACATACAAAGTATAGTCTTAGAAATAGAATGTAAATATCTCAGTAGTAATTGTTTCCTATCATTTATATTAATATTTTATATTGATTATGTTAAAATAATGTTAAAATATATTTTTAAAAGTTATATCTTCTGTTCCTTTTAACTTTATTCAATGTGGCTACTAGAAAATTTTAAATTTTATATTTTTGGCTCATATTATATTTCTATTAAACAGACCTTATCTAGATGAATCTACCCTAAACAAAGCAATGGACAGATTTCAGCCCCTTTTGTGTTAATAATGAGTACACATACTTTTATCTAGTCATTCATTTATTCAACAAATATATCTTAATATCCATTAACACAGACTGTGCTAAGTATTAGAGGTACAGTAGTAAAATAGTAGTCCCAGTGCCACATAGCTTAAACACATCCACACACACACTTATACACCTACACAACAACACATGCTCATGTATATTCAAATGTGTGTACATAGGCACAGATGGATCCACCACACACACGCATACACACATGCAAAAATTCCACTGTGAGCAAACGTGGATTAAAAGCCACCATCAGGTTCTGAGTCTACCAAAGATTCCTTAACTTAGTAGGCTTCAGCTCTAGTAATCAGCCAGAGACAATCACAGCTGTACTTTCAGGAGAGCAATCAGGAAATAGAAGTGTGGTCAAGGCTTCTCTCTATGATTTGTCAAAGCTAATAGATTAGGGTTGCGAGTGAGAAGAACAAATGTGGCAGATTCAAGTCTATTTGATCATGGATAAGCACACCAGGAAATGCCGCCAGAGGTAGGCTTGTGATAGGTTTGTTTTGAAGGAAGCTCTTCTTCATAGGCCTCAACTTCCTGGGGAATGAGAAAAGCTCACCCTGAGGCCTGAAGACAGAGATAAATCAGCTTAGCGTAGAGGCACTGGATGGACTGATGTTGGAATAATTTGGTATGATCTAATTCAAATAACGTTCTGGCTCACTCCTCAGGTTGTTGTCCTAAGGAGTAGGGAGAGGAAGGAAATATATAGACAGCTCCAGACAGGACTCAAAAACCACACAAGTTCTTTTAATTAAAAAATTTTTTTACCATAAATCAACTACTGGAAAAAAACACAAATACATGGAGATTAAACAACATGCTACTAAACAACTAAGAGTCAAAGAAGAAATTTTAAGAAACTATGAAACAAATGAAAATGAAAACACAGCGTTTAAAAATTTATTGGATGCAGTAAAAGTAGTTCCAAGAGGGAAGTTCATAGCTATGCAGGCCTATTTCAGCAAACAAGAAAAATCTCAAATAAACAATCTAACTTTATACTTAAAGGAACTAGAAAAAGAACAAACAAAACCCAAAGTAAATAGAAGGAAGGAAATAATTAAGATCAGTGCAGAAATAAGTAAAGTAACAATTACAGAAAACAATAGAGAAGATCAAGAAACTAAGAGCTTGTTCTTTGAAAAGATAAACCAATTTGGCAAACCCTTACCCAAACTCTTCAACAAAAAAGGGAAGAGAACCTAAATAAATAAAATCATAAATGAGAGAAGTTACAACTAACACCACAGAAATTCAAAACATCATTAAAAACTACTACAAACATTGTATGCTAACAAATTTGATTATCTAAAAGAAATGGATAAAAACAACAACAACTACATGCTGAATAACTGGAAAACAAAGAGAATACCTGGTGGCATCCAAAAGTACCAATTACAGAAAATAAGTACCACCTCTAGGGTTGCAGGAGCAAAGCAAAGATATTTGAAGTATGAAAACTTATAAACTTACAGGAGGGTAACCCTGGAGCTAAAACCCAGACAACTGAGGAGGGTCTCCAGCCAGCAGTGCTGATTGGAGGAGGGAGATTGTCTTAGCTGGCTTGGTCTACCATAACAAAATACCATAGAGTAGGAGTAGGAAAAGTCTGAGATCAATGTTTCCATAAGGTTTAGTTTTTAATGAGTGCTCTCTTCCTGACTTGCCAACAGCTGTCTTCTCGCTATTCCTCATATGGCTTGGGGGGAGGGGCGGGGTTGAGGAAGAGCTCTGGTGTCTCCACCTCCTCTAATGAGGACAACAGTCCCATTGCATCAGGGTTCTACCTTTATGACTTCATTTAACTTTTATCACCTTCTTGCAGGCTCTATCTTAAATATAGTTATACTGGGAGTTAGCATTTCAACATGTAAAAATTTGGGGGGGAACACATAACAGGGCTCATGGCACTAATCCTATAAATGTCACAAAAAATGCTGCCAACTGGATTGAGCTGTTGAGGTAGGAAAGAATTGTTGCTATCAGGATAAAGAACATTGTCTAGGATATAGCAGACAGAAACAGGAAAGTAAAAAGAAACAGGAAAGAGCCTAACATGGAGACAAGTAAGCAAAAATGTGGTTTATAGAGCTCCAGCTCCAGCAACACAAAGTACAAAGAATACAGGTGTGGGTTTGAAAACTTGAGAAGCAGTAGCTTAATAAGAAATGAGCTGCACACCATCTCTAAAAGGTTATTGTGCACAATATTCTTCCCAAGGGAAAAGCCCATCAGAAACTAAATCCTTGGTCAAATACTAGTGTGTTTAGGAACTGTTCGTGTTATGCTTTAGAAGAGCAAGGCCTTTGATAAGTCCTACCCTGAAGAGACCTGTTGTGTTTCTTTTATCCCAGAGTCCCCCAAATGTCTTTAACCACAGATGTTTTTTGTCTGTTTCTTTTCAGAGCACCTATTAATTTTCAAAGCAATTTACAAACATTGTCTGCCAAACTTTGATAAGCATTGTGCTGGGGATGTTGTAGACACTATGATCCCAAGACATACGATTAACTGTAGGCCATAATAGTGTGGATCATATTTGAACAGGTTGCTCTTGTCCTCAAATGCTTCAGTCTGGTGACTGCTGAAGCTAAGTGTATGAGCATGGGTGATCATCCTAATGTCATGTGAGGGCAGAAGACTTTTTATTTCCTTCTTGTTCACTATTGTATTCTCAGCATCCATCACAATGCTCAGGACATGGTAAATATCCCATAATACATGCTGTAGGTTGCAAGGTGAAAGTAAGGGAATGAATTATCAGCCAAAAGAGTTGACAATGACACCTCATGTGTTAATAAACATAGGTATGGCAAGGAAGAAGCAGGGATGTCCTAAAGAAATGTAATGAGAGCTGCTGCATAATTTAAAATCTTTCTGGTAGCTCCATTTAAAAAGTAAAATGAGACAGGTGGAATTAATTTTAATAATATATTTTAAGTAATACAATATAGTCAATATATTATGATTTCAATGATAAAATAAAGATATTAATAATTAGCAATTACATATTGAAATTAAATTAATGATTTAAAAAGCTATTAGTAATCAATATAAAGATATTAATGCAATACTTGACATTCTTTTTTACATTAAATTCTTAAAATCTGGTGTATACTTTACATTTATGGCACCTCTTAGTTTGGACTGGCCATATTTCAAGTGTTCAAAAGTCACATGGCCACCTGGTTAGGCAGCATGGAGCTAGTGACTTCTAAAGTACACAACACAAAATTTGGAGACATGGGCAAACACTCAAATTTACAAATGAATATTGAGCCAGAAATCATTGCTAGCTGCAGTTATTGAATATTGTGAGGAAATCTGACTAAACTGACATTCCTGGCACATAAATTCATGCATGGTGGGTATGAAACAGTTCAAGTGACCAAATGAAAAAGTTAGTGAGGAGTCATTTCACCACTGTGGATTCTACTAGAAAGGCTAGGGCTATTTTAACACTGGAAAAAGAATAAAATCAACTATTTAGAAAAAATGAAGACTGGAAGTAGCATCATAATTAGAATTTCCTCTCTTTTCCCGAAGCCAGTAACTGCCATTGGCATTAGATGTCTAGGGTAGGACTATTTGGTTTCTCAGTGCTTATAAACAGTTCTATGGATGCCAAATCTGCCTTACCTATTGGTGAATCCCCAATGCTTAGAAAAGTGCTGATACCTTGGTGGATGCCTAATATTTCTGGAATAAATAAAAGGAAAAATAGGAGAGTAGATAGAAAAAGGGCATGCGGTTTTCCTGAGAGCTGACCACAGAGAGGTAAAGCCAGACAGGAAAATCTGTGAGAGGAGAGGGGTTAGTGCCACCTCTCTCCATACTGTTAACTGGGTATTATTTTGGTAGAACATAAATTTGGTATTTTTAAAATATTATTTTAACTATACATTCAAATCTGAGGTATTTGTCTTTGGAGCAGGGAAACGGTATTTGTTCTGGTGCACAAGTGAAAACCTGACATGTCTACAAAGGGTTTTTCATTTATCAGGCAAAGTTCTCAGGCACACACATCTCTAAGACATTTGTGAATAGAATAATAGTTCTGCTTATCCTACCTCCTAAGAGGTAGAAGGAGCTTGATGCTTGCAGTACAAGAAACCCACTTCTTTTGCTGTTGTTGTTAATCCTCACTCTAGGATATTTTTTTCCATTGATTTTTAGAGAGAGTGGAAAGGAGGGGGTGAGACAGAGAGAAACATCGATATAAGAGAGACATATCGATTGGTTGCCTCCTGCACATGCCCCGAGAAGGCCTGCAACTGAGATACATGCCCAAGACCAGAATTGAACCCTCGACCCTTCATTCCATGAGCTGATACTCTATCCAATGGGCCAAACTAGGTAGGGCAAGGAACGCACTTCTTAAGGCTGAATGGCCCTTAATGGTTGTCTGTTCTTGGATACAAAATGTGTTTTGTGTGGCCATCAGCTCTGTGTTAGAAGAGATGAACTACAAGCCTTTCCAAGCCCTCTTGCCCTAGGTAAACAACACGGTGACTCTGATCCCTTCCGAAAGGGAAAACAAAATAATCTAAAAAGGCATTTTTATAAAATAGCAATTTGTAGAAGTACTAAGTCCTAGGTATTTTCTCTATGCACATAGCATGTCTTTTATTGAGAAGAAAGACAGAAGGCTCTCCTGTCTGGGCTTTGTTATCTATTAATAGTTTTTCTGTTGGAGAGAAGTGAGGATATAGAGTTTTAATATTAAACAAATACTAATAAGTATTTCAGCTGTCTGGGTATTGTGAGCTGAAGACATCTGTTTTTCTAATTAGCCCCGTCATAAATGTGATTATGAAATGTCATGTGATCACTCTTGAAACCAGCACTTGGGACTTTTAAAAGGACGGCCACTCGGTGTCCAGGGCTTGGACAGTGCTCACAGGGAAGTCCTGGCAATTGCATTAACAGCGTTATCAAGAGGACTCCAGATCCAAGTGATTTTCCTGTCTGTGAATTAAATAATAATATGAAAACAAAACCCGCCAGGTCCAACAGGAAAGCACAAATATAACAGTTAGAATTTCCTGTCACGGGGGCATTTCAAATCCTGGTTATCAGAAAACCTATGAAGGGACTCTGATGAAGTCCTTAGCCTCAGAGAATGAGTCAAGGGCTCCACAACTTTCTCTTGCTTTTATCAGGATGAAGAGTGCAAAGGCCCCTTGGAATCAGAATTAATCCTCAGGAGAGGGCAGAGGGCCCTCAACCTTGATTCTATGGAAGACCCTTTTGGAGTCTCTGATTTCTGAATTCTCCTAGAGAAACCATTACAATACTGATTCACGTAATTAAATAGTTCTTGGTTTTTACTCTAGGGATGAGTCATGAGAAATTATACATTTTATTTTTTATTTTATTATTGACAGTATTACAGATGTCCCCCAATTCCCCCTCCCCCCTTTACCTCCCTTCTCCCAACCTCTGCCCCACCCCAGGCCTTCTCCACACTATGGTCTGTGACCATTGATTATGCATATATGTATATAAATTTTTTGGTTCATCTCTTCCCATCTCCCCTTCTCCCTTTCCTCTGAGAATGCTCAATCTGTTCCATGCCTCCATGCCTCTGAACCTATCTTATTTGTCACTTTATTTTGTTCATTATAAGTGAGATCTTGTAATATTTGTCTTTCTCTGACTGGCTTATTTCAATACATTTTAGTTTTGAGTGTATGAAGGACCAAGACTATAAATTGCAAGTCAAGTCCTCCCATTCAGGGGTGTGCATTGCCTCTCAGCTCTATTCTTTTGTCATGGCTGGTCAGCATCACAAGCTTATAGGCTAGTGATTGCACATTCACCTGTTTGCAAATCACGCCAACCTGATGGGGAAGAGAAAAGCATGACCTGAAACAGACTTTGCTGATCTCAAACCCCTCAGGTTCACTGTGACTTTGGTGGCAAATGCTTAATGTTGATCGCCTTCAGTCTATTCTTTTTCTTAAATTAGGGTTGCTAGTCTTGTCCCTTATATGTTTTATTAATGGGGATTGATAGAGAAAAGTCTGTGCAAAATGGCATTAGGTGAAGGTGTCTCTTCTTGTCACCTTCCCATGCCAGAGTGTATAACTTGTTACCAATGCCATTCAATTTCCCCTAATAATATTGGGAAATGTTGCTAGAGGTGATCAGCCTAATCAAGGACTATGAATAACTTATCTACTTCCCCATCTGAATTGTGGGATGTATTTAGAACTCAAGTGTTAAAAGCAAAATAGGAGATATGCTTTTCAGAACCATTGTGTTTATTCTCAACAAACTTACTCTAGGTATAAAAAATAAAAAATGTTTGGCTATAAGGTGGCTGAGGTGCACATTTACAAAACCTGCACAAAGATAAAGCCCAAATCTTACACTGCAGACTCTAGCTGTTATCTACCAAGTACAGCACATTTTAGAAAAATTGAAAAAGATCTTTGGTGGCTTTCAAACAATCCCTTACTCAAAGACCTGGCAGTGAACTTAAGAAAAGAAGTCCAGCAATTCTGAGAGCCTTAGAAATGTTCCCACATTTAGAGGGATGCTGATGGAGACATGGGAATGGGGGTTGGAAGGTCAGAGAGCATCTCTGAGAGCTCTTTGCCCAGTCTGTGACATCATCACAGCTTCGTGGCTTCACTTCCCCCATGAAAAGTGGTGTCTTCTCACCTGAGTTGGGACAGCAGAATAGTACCTGGGGAGTAACACCTACTGGCTGGAACCAGACCCCACCAACAGGTTCTGTCGAGGTTCTGCTTTACTAATACCCAGCAAAGGATGCAATCAACACCCTTTTTTTTGCAGAGACACAAATGCAAGGTTCCCTGGTAGGATCTGGGCTGCAGAATACAGCCTGTATTGAAACTCAAAATAAGACTTTTTTAAAATCTTTGTTCCAAATTTAAACGTCATCTTACCCAATCAGCCCCAAGGGGCAACCCCTGTGTTATTATGTAAAAGAATTGAGGGAAGGAAATACTTGGAAACAAGAGAGACAGAAGTTCAGTGCACCTGCCATGGCTTTTCTTACTCCCGGGGAGCCAGAATGTGAAAACAACAAATAAGTGAAAGGCTCCTGAGGGTCCCAAGGTATAACTAATAGTCACCTTTCCCATTCAGAACGCTCGACCCATGTATCAAATTCTGGCTCCTTAGTGCTATAGCAGAGCTGGTGAGGAGGGCATGGCCAGAGGTCTAGCAACAAGAAATGTTTTCTCTCCTTTATCCTTAGAAGTAGAATGTCAAAGAGGAGGCTGAAAATCCCCCTTCCCCTCCCCAAATATTGCAAAAACATTTGTTAAAGGAAACAGTTCAGATCTTTTCCTGTGAAGTAATAGATTTTTTTTTTACTGTTTCATACAGGTTCTTTATATGATCATGTTCTCATATGACACAAGTATTTGCATTTTTTATTTTATTAATGGTTGTTCATTATTTATTTTTTTAAAAAAATATTTTTATTGATTTCATAGAGAAACAGAAAGGGAGAGAGAGATAGAAACATCAATGATGGGAGAGAATCTCTGATGGGCTGCTTCCTGCACACCCTCCCACTGGAGATCAAGCCTGCAACCCGGGCAGGGGCCATGATTGTTTAATATAGAGGGTGTCCCAAAAAGTGTATATGCATTTTGAATGATTATAAAGTCAGTGTTTATTAACATGCAGTTCATTTTAAAAATTTTAAATAATCTACAGAAATGAATAACTTTTTTGTCAATGTCTGTTTTCAAACTGATGACCATTCTGGTGCAGACAGTGCTGATAATGTGAAGCAATGGAATCATAAACATCAAGAATCATTGCATTTAGTATTTGTGTACTTTCCATTTGTCGACTGTTGATGGTTTTGTACCATAAACTTTATCTTTTATGTACCCCAATAAAAATTCCTAGTGGCATTTTAGGATAAATTTTCTTTGTTCAAAGCTTAGTGTGGCTTCACCCATTATTTCAAATCAGTTAAACTTGAAAAGAGTGAAAGTTAAGTGGGTTATCAACTGTTAAAGTGTGTATACATTTTTGGGGACATCCTATAATCAAATCTATCTGTTTTCTTTTATGCTTTTGATCTTTTGTGTCATCCTTAGGGAAATTAATCTTACATAGCCCCTATTCATCCATAGTTTTCTAGAATGTTTTTAGAGAGTTTAAGGAATCTAGAATCTAAAAAGTCATTCAAGGTCAGAAGTAAATAACAGAGTTGGAATTAGGGCACAAGCCCGCATTAGTGCAAATCTTGGACTTCTCATGTTATATCACGCTACCTCTCATTCATAGTCAAGGGACTCATTCATTCATTTTTCCATTTGGAATGAAATTTCTCCTTCACGGGCCCTGCCCTCCCTGTAAGGCAATGGGTTTTTATGTGACATCTTTAGGTTAGATTAACCTGATTTTAAATAACCTTAACTATAAGAGCAAATGTGTCTTATGAGGGGTGATACATACATTTTATAAAACAAAAAACTTCATGTTTTCAGTTAAAGTTTCTACCCCCTCTTTCCTCAAAACTCAGCTTTTGATGAGAATACCAGCATTTCTCTTTTTAGGCAACAGAAAAGATGTGATGTGAAATACAGACGCTCCTTAAAATTGAAGGCTACTGACAAACTTTCAGCCTGTTGCACATATGATCACATTAGAAACAACAGGCCAGTTTCATTTAAAATTCATGTTCTTTCAAGATGGCATCATAAAAAAAATTTATCTATTTGTGTATGCTTAACTAATTTTTCCCACGATATCAAAAAGAAGTAAACTCATGGTAAAGCAAATATTCATTGGAGATGCGCAGCCATTTGGTATCCACCTCTGGAATAAAACAGCAGTGGGATGGATGTTTGGTATCACCTACAGAGCATGTCTTTTTTTCACTGTGCATTTATGTGGCTGCACATGTATAGAGTCTTTTCTTCTGGAGCAATACATGATAGAGATTGATTATTCAGACAAAGGCTACAGAAAATCCCTAAAAGCGATAAGAGCATGGCTGGTACCACAATTATGAATTTTTAATAAAAATCAATTCTAAAAATTATAGGGAGAAAGAGACCATGAGAACTGTTCAAGAAAAGGAGGAATATGGGAGCCCAAACTAGTATAGATCTAGAATGAGTGTAGTTTGGACTCCAATTTGATATACAATATGTAATATAGTCTTTTAACATAGCAACTGGTCAAATGGTTGAACGAACAGTCAGACACTTAGCCTATTAGGCTTTTATTATATAGGATTACATTAACAGTCTTTTTTCATGTTGAATTTTTCTCATTCCTTCTCTCTGTTAAATGAATTGAAGAAGTTATATAAAGGATAACTTTAATACCTGTATACTACAGAAAACTGCAGGGTGCTGGCCACTATTTCAGGATCCTGGGATGTCTGGAAACCTGAACAAGCATTTTAGGTTTTGACTCTGATCAGTATACAGCCCTCATTTATTATGGGTGTGCAGAGACTGTGTTTTGGCTTTATCAGAAAGAGAATTACTATTGGTTATGTCTGCTATTGGCCTAGAAGTCATGAGTGATAGTATGCATGCTATATGTTTGACACCGATTTAGTCCAAACTTGCCATGGTGAAGATGTGGAAACTGGGGCTCAAAGATTGCTAGATAACTTGCACAACACACACAAGAGAAAAATCATGACAAGAATCCAGTCTCCTACTTACACAGAGACAGGTTTAAAACTGGACCTCAGACATCCTGAATCTCAGAACTATATCTTGGCCATTTCTTCCCACTCACCTTTCTTTTTCAAAAATTTTCTACTAAATTTGCTGTTACTTTTTTCAGGTAAAAACACATGCTGATTTTACCACGAGAATCAACCAAAATTTAATTCAACCAAACTTTTCTGTAAAGCAAAGAACATCTGTGGTGCTCATCTTAAAATGAAAAATACAAACAACAACAACAACAAAAAACCTGAAAATGATATTCCACTCTGAACAGCTCCCATTTTGAAAATGGGCAGTGGGGGCAGATAAAGGACAAAAGTCATCTCTATAGTCTGCAATAGACAGTATTGATTTGGCAGGGCCAAGAGCATGTCGATGTTATATATGGCAGTGAGCAGATTGGTGCACAGCAGATAGTATTGTTCAATAGTAATAAATAATAATTATGTACAGGGATTGTCTCACTGATGCTCCATTCTCCCGCCTTCACTAATAGGCAGAATCTGATTTTTCCTGAGATCTCCCTTCCCGCTTATTCTAACAAGGCAGTAATTCATTCTAGGACCATGGAAGGTACATACATCTCTCCTAAGTGTGCCTTCCACACAGGCACAGAAATGACCATAAGTTTAATTAAAGGTCATGACAGCATCCTGACCTTGGGTCCTCTTCGTCCCTAGTGATCTGAATGAAACCAGATGCCTGGCAGATGCAGGGACAGGTTCCCATGGCTCTGGTTCCGGTTTTATATCTCATCCAGAAAAAAAGATTCTCAACAGACTTTATCCATGGACTTTGAGTGGAGGCTTAAATCACCATCCAGGTTTTGTGTTTTGAGGGACAACGGTTCCAAGTTCTCTCAAAATATCTAACGTAATGGTCAGAGCCACAAAAGAGTGAAATGAGGACCTTTCAGTTAAGACTCTTCACGGTGGGCCAGTGCTCACATGATCAGCAGCCAGGCCACTACCCCCTGAAAGATGGAGGCTGCAGAGTTTCATAAGTAATAGCACACAGAACCCGCCTGCAGTGGAGCACAGCTTAATCAGTGGTATGCCTAAAATCTCATGTCATCACCAGTGCAACCTTTCATATGGAGAAAAATAAGGTATTGTGTCGGATGACCTAGCTTTGGTCATCCTGTCTATGGTTTTGCTGGGTTTATGAATTACAAGTCATTTCTTTTGCCTCACCTGGAAGTCAGGCTCATAACAGCTATCTCATAAGATTGATAGGAATAAAATAAAAATAAAAACATTTAAAGAAATTATAACTATGTGTCATGCAATAACTAATAATTTTTAATTATTTTGATTACATGTAAACTGTATTAATATTCATATGATTGGTGATCGTTGAAAATGAGGTTTTAGCATGACATTGCAAAATGTACTAGTCTTCCAAAAATGCAAACTTTGAATTGGCATTTTCATGCCATCCTTATGTCCTAGATTGTGCAAACACCTGAAGCAACAAAAAACTAAAATCCAGAAGGTATGGATGGTAAGGGAGACCTGCCCTTAGCCGTCTGAAAAGCTTGTCCTGCAGGAATATCTGCTCAGTCGTCTAATCTAACTTCAAAATCCTCATTCACCCCTGAAGAAAAAGCCTTTCCAAGTGAGGCTGGCTACAGAGTATTTTGCAGCTCAATCCTGGGGTGTGAGTGGGGAGCGAGGAGGAGAGGGACTCAGGCAGGAGACAGAGACTCAGCAGATCAATAGAACCACTTTAGGGTAATGGCCATGGCTGCAGAGGAGGAGCAGGCTGGACAGCGGGCTAGCTCCATCACTGCCAGGAAGGGCCCATTTGCAGGAACAAAGGGCTTCATCTGTCCTGTCAGGCCCAAGACCTCGCTGGGCAGCTGCTACAGCCGGACACCCCTCTGTGCACCAGACTACCTGCCGCTACTCTCCGGCTTTGCCCTGTGCCAGCCTCTTCCATAGCAGAATGTGGAACTGGAACAGGGACCATGAGGAGTCGGGGAAGCACTGAAATCAGGAATAGACCATGGAGGGAGGGGTCAGTGTCCCAGCCTGCAAAGCCCGAGAGCTGTAATAGAGACAGGATTAGTGGGTGTCCACGGACAGGAAAGAGAGTCCCCACATTTGCCAATGGCTGCCAGCTCCTCCCTGTTCAACCTTTGGCAGAACTACTTTACAAAGTGGAATAATTGACTGGCTTCTTCTTCAGTCTTTGCTTCTTTCTCAAGTCCCTCTGTGGAGTGTGTGCCAGAAAGGAAAAGCAGCCCCATCCGGCACGGGGAAAGGAGAACGGGCAGCTCAACACGCTGGAGGAAATGCCAACTGGGCAGCCAAGTGACAACCATTTAGGATACACTGGCCCAAATCAATAGCTTACAGTTCTGGATCACATACTGTGAATAGGCACCAGGGTTCCATACTGTCACAATCAGCAAAAGATTTAGAGAGATATTTTACAATATACTCGTAATATTCAAATGGCAAATAAGGACATAAGATGATGCTAAATATTATTAGTTATTAGGAAAAATCAAATTAAAACCACAATGAGATACCACTGCATGCCTATTAGAATGGATGGGGTGGAATTCAGTACCAAGTTCTAGTAACACTGTGACTATAACTTAAATTTTGGTAATTATTAAAAATGGTACACCCACTTTGGAAAACAACTGAAATTTTCTTGTATAGTTAATATGCTTACCTTACAATTCAGAAATTTCTATCCTAACTACACAAGTAAATGAAAGCATAAATTTGCACAAAAATTATGCAAATTGTTTATAATAGCTTTATTAATAATCCCCCCAAACTTCAAACAATCCAAATGTCCTTCAGTGATGAATGGATAAGGAAACCATAGTACACATACAAAATGAGATAGTACTCAGCAATAAAATGAATCAACTTCTGAAACATGCAACACCATGAATAAACCTCAAATACATCATATTGAATAATGGAAGCCAAATTAAAAAAAATAAAAAGTCTGGGAATTTCAAAACTAAATAGACAGAAAACAGATTCATAGTTGCCATGGGTACAAGGTGAAGGAAGGAATGACCACCAAGGGCTTGAGGACACTTTTCAGCCTGTTGGAATTGTTCTGTATCGTGATTGTGGTGGTGGTGATGTGATTGTTTGCACTGTAAGGGATGACTTTTAATGCATGTATTTATATCCCAATTAAAAAGGACTCTAAAAAGCCAGATGCAAAGATGAATGTGTGTAATGACGGTGTTGGGCACTTAGAGTGCTGGAGACTTGCACCATTTGGGTGGTGAAGGCAACAAAAGTGGGAAGTAAGCTGACTGAAAATGGCCTTCCATGAATTGGTCTCTTATCCTCAACAAGGAAATTTCTCAGATCTAAAAATGTGAAAGAAATAGGAGTAATTGATATGTATGTTTAAAAAGCAATTTCATAATGGATTTCATTATAAGAAAAAATAAATATATGAAATTCTACAAATCTCTAACTTATTGGAACAATAACTTTAAAATCTGTAGTAGATAGTATGGAAAACAGAAGTAGGCATATCTTTTTATGTGTATAGTTGTGTGTTATACAAAAAGTTTATAACTATATTTGTAGTTCATAACTAGAGTTCTCATTTACTGATACCAAATTTGGGTTTCAGTCTTCCTTACAGCTTTCCCTGAAACAGACCTTTAGTAATTTAGCGCTTAGTGAGTGGATGATGTATGTTTTTATTGTGAATGTGGTTATTAAATTTGAAGATCTGATTGATCATGCCTTTTTATTGCTATAGTATTAATCATCTGCTTCTCCATATCATCTGTAAGAGATTCTATTATATGCATATTGACACTCCGTGTTCAATTTCAAATTTTCTAACATTCCCTTCATTTATTTGTGACTATTAATCTCTGTGTTCTTGATTTATTTCTTGGATTTAGCTTCTGCTTAGCTAATTCAATTTTCCACACTGTCAATTCTACTTGTTAATGCTTTCAGTGATTATTTTAATTGTTTCATACAATATGAGTCCTCTTGTATTCTATTTTCCCTCCATCTCTTCTTGATTAACAGAAGTGATATCTCAATTTCTATCTTAGGGAATGAGTGATAGCACACTTTATCATACTGAACATCACGGGTTGGATTTAAATTGTATTTCAAGCTATAGTTTCTTCTGAGCTCCTCATAATTTGGAACCCAAAGGATCTGTGTTCCAAAGTTAATTCTGCTTCTTACTAGCTATGAAGATAAATTTTTGCATGTTAATTCTGTTGCAGTAGATGCATTTGAGGCCCAGCACCATATTCCCTCAGCCAACTAGAGTTCCCAGCTTCACATGTAAAGTGCCTACATTGCTCATTGCTTGACCCTGCTTGGCCAGGCTCAGGCTCAATGCAGAAGTGTGTGGTAGGGTGGGAGAATTAACAGCCCAGAGCAACCCTCAACTCATGGGAGATGGGAGGCAGTCATCAGTCACCTGGTGGGAAAATTATGAGATATATTCTATGCAGTTTTTCAGAGATTTTAAAAAATAGATTATTTATTGACTTTTCTACCTTCCCTGTCTTGCTTTCCCCATTGTCCACACAAGTGCATTCTAGAAGCATTTTCCAAGTAAATTATCTGCATCCAAGAATTTGCCTCAGGTTCTTTGAGCAACCTGAATTAAGGCTGGCACTGCCTCCTGCCTTCTCTGGGCCTTCTCTGATTGGCAAATAATTTTTCTTCCTGGCTCTATTCATCTTTCCCATGGAACTCCAGATGCCACTCTCTATTGAGTGGTATTCAAGTGGTCCATTCCAAAGTACTTAATAATTTTCTATGAGACTGATGGTGAGACCCCCAAATCTTTATGACTAGGAATCAAGCTATGCCCACCTCATCCAATGACAGGAAGGAGCAAGTGGTTTGCTGATAACCAGATAATACAACCTCTTTTCACTTAAGGCACTTTCTCTTCTCCTTATTCACAAATTAAACATGCTTCATAAATATCCTTTTCATTCCATATAGATGCCTCTCTCTCCCTTTGGAAATGAGAAACAGAATACCCACATATTGGACCATTCCCTAGGTTTGTTTGTGTGTTTTTTTCCTTAGCAAGGATCACCCTTAAAAATCCGTGAGTGTATGCATTGGGCATTGTATGACAGATAGGAATGAAGATCCTGGGGTTAAGGATAAACAGATCTTTCTCTCTTTGCTCCCAAAATAAGGTGACTGAGTTAAGAAGGTACAAGTTAATGTCTCCAGGACACATCAGCTAAGAGGCTTATGAAATATCACATAGATTTCACTTAATCTGGGGTATCACAAATTCTTCTGAACAGAGTCATATTGGGCTTCAGTTCTGTCTTGATATGTTTTCCTCCAAAAGGAATTTGTTCTCTACAGAGGCTTAGGAATCTTAGGCCTCATAGTAAGTAGCTGATGAGGTTTATGGATTCAACAGCCCCCAGTCTCAGCCTTCTCACTTCTGTATTTGAAGGGTTATGGAGAGTGATGAGACCCTAAGCTCAGCTTGATCCTGTTTTGTTGTTTTCTTTATTGATTAAGGTATTACATATGTGTCCTTATCCCCCCATTGCCCCCACCCCCTCCGCTCGTGCCCTCACTGCTGTTGCAAATAGTAGGAGTTCCTTCCTTTTTACAGCAGCGTAGTATTCCATTATGCAGATGTACCACAGTTTTCTAATCCACTCATCTGCTGATGATCCTGTTTTTTGATAATTATAAGATGCATATAAACATAGACCATTCCAGACTAAATTTAAACACATCCCATTCATGACAATGAATTCCAGATATATAATCATAATATTGCCCAAAGATTTCGGTTGGTTACTAGTAATGCCCTTGAATTTATATGATTTTGCATGTGTACTCATTGCAAGAATGGTTTTGTATGTTTTTTCTCTCTTCAGACATCTCTTTAGTATTAACACTTATGTGCCCACTGTAGATCAGGCATTGTGTTGTGTGCTTTAGGTAACTTTTCTAATTTAATCTTCATAGCAACTCTTAGGGTTAAATGTTATTTTTCCCACTTTAACAGATGCTAAACAGAGGCTCTGGAAGTTGAAGTAACAGAGTTAGAATTCATATTTAATTCCTCTTGCTCCAAAGTTCATGCTTTGTGTGCTAAACTACTTCCTTTTTTTTCGTAAGACTTCGGGTCCACTTTAAGGAGTTCATGGCACATTCTCATTTACTGGCAAGGCCCTGACTAAATCCCATATTCCCAATTTCTCATTAGTCAGCCTTATGCTCAGCTTCTCTTGACCCAATAGGTAGATGGAGATGATAGATAGAAGCTCGATGAGCCATTAAAGTTAAAACATTGAGAGATATGCTCTGAGATTCCTTATATGAATCCCAGACCCTATGGTAACCCCTCCATTCACTGGCTCAGCTTTGGGATGGGGAGACATAAAGTGAAATAAATAAATAAAATACTTTTTCTCATGTTATTTTCCACTTTCATTTCCTTCTTCTACATTGTAGGTTATTCTTTTGATTGATTTGTAAAAAAAAAAAGTGCCAAATGTAATTGGAAAATTACATCCCCTGAGCAAGATCTGGAGAGGCTGGGTAGATAACAGCCACATGTGACTGATGCTGATAGTGATTCCCTCTTTCATTTTCCAAAAGATGATCCTCAAAGGCTTCAACCAAGGTCTGTTTATTCTTAAGGAAACTCCCAAATGACACTGGCAAGTACCCATCACATATTATCTGACCCCTTTCTCTAAGGAGCTGGAGTATCAGTGGTTTTTATTCTAGAGCAGTGGTTCTCAACCTTCCTAATGCCGCGACCCTTTAATATAGTTCCTCATGTTGTGGTGACCCCCAACCATAAAATTATCTTCATTGCTACTTCATAACTGTAATTTTGCTACTGTTTTGAATCATAATGTAAATATCTGATTTGCAGGATGTATTTTCATTGTTCGCGACCCACAGGTTGAGAACCGCTGTTCTAGAGACGATGACTTCAGTACTTTGGTTAATTCTAAAAAATAATTATCATTTTCCATATGTTTTAGTGCTTGTATATGTTTTTTTAATATAAGGTCCAAATGTGTCTTTACTTTCTTAAGGAGGCCTATGATAGAGGCTGCTAAGCATTCAGCAAATTTGCTTCTCTCTCTTCTTAGGCACACAGGTAGATTATATTCCTAGTCTGCCTTACAGTTAGGTTCAACTATAATGTTGAGTTCTGGTCAGTGTAACTTGGGCAAGTGATACATTCCTCTTTTAGCCTATAACAGTTCTGAAAATTCTACCATTCTCTCTTTTCCCTCATTTGGTGGGTGAATGTCCATATGCAGGGTGCCCTTGGAATCTACCACTTAAAGATCACAAAACCCATGGCCAGTAACCCTGAGTGCTGAGTAACTGGCTGCAGAACTCATCACCAATTGAACTTAATGTAGATAGAAAATGCACATGTATCCTGATAAACCACTGAGTGTTTATCAATTACAGTGGCCAGCATTACTGTAACTGTAGGGTCATAGACCCAGAAGAGGTAAGAATGAACAATAGGTTTCTTTACCACTTCAGAGCTGAGTATGCCCTACAACCATGACCAAAGAATTCAAACCCTTGATCTAGGAATTTACCCCATAAAAGGCTATAGTTGGTCAAGTTCACCTAATTGGTTTGGGTAGAGCTTTGAATTCTACTCAAGTCTACAGATTCTTTATTTTTGCTATTTTAATTCCTACCTCCCTATTTTTTCAAAGGAAGGCCAGAAGTACTACTGCCCATCAGAATAGATGGGCCTCAAAGGAGAAAAGGAGTTCTGACTTAACAAAAAGTGTTATTTTTAAGATTCTTAAGGGAATTTAAATTCTAGAATGGCATTTCTCAAGATCAACATCATTAAAATAGGAGTTACATAAATGTATGAAAAGATCTCATTGTAGTTTATTACTTATTAGGTATTTACCATATGTCAGGAACTATGCTAGGAACTTTCAATATATTATTCTGATCTAATCCTTTCTACAATACTGTAAATTCTCACACTTAAGCATGCATCAGATTCATATAAAAGACTTCTTAAAACAAAGAATTAAGAAGTCTCACCCCCAGCATTTGTGATTTAGTATATCTGGGTGGGGACCTGAGAATTTACATTTCTTACAGTTTACCAAGTAATGTGGCTACTGCTGGCCCAGGAACTACACTGAGAATCACTGCTGAAGTTACCACTTTAATTTTAGGGATAAAAAGTGAAATCTCAAGAGAGTTGACTGACTAGCTGTATTGGTTTTCTAGGGTTGCTATAATAAAGTACCATAAACTAAGTTGTTTAAACAACAGAAATCTAATGATTTATAGCTATGAAGACCAGAAGTCCAAGATCAAGGTTTGGGCAGAGATGGTCCCTCTGGAGAGCTGTGAGGGAAGAATATGTTCCTGCTCTCCCCTAGTTCCCAGAGGTCTGTGGACAATCTTTGACAATCCATGACTTGTAAACGCCTTGGCATTCTCACTGTATGCATGTCCATGTTTAAATTTCCCCTTTATAGAAGAACACGAGTCATCTCATATTCACTTGATTACCTCTGTATAACTCTATCTCTGAATAAAGTCACATTCTTAGGCACCGAAGGTTAGGACTTCATCATAGGAATTTGAGGGGGACACAATTCAATCAAAATATTAACCTAATCTCATGGTCACACAGCCAGTAAGAGTTAGAGGTAGGATTGAAACCCAAGATTGTCTGATTCCAGAGCCCACACTTGTAATCACTTCACTAATGTGAGTTCTTTGGTAAATGAAATAAGTTAATATACATACAAGTAGATCAAGGAAGTTGCTAGCAAAAACTCTGCTTTTATATCAGGTGATGACAGAAAACCCCTCTCCATTCTCTCTGCAAAGCATAGCAGAGATGCTGCTGAGCTCTGATGTTCCAGTTGGCCTGATAGATGATAAGGGAGAGCAGATGTAGACATGAGTGTACCCTGCTTACAGCTGCCATTTCAAATGTCCCAGCCAAGAAGTAGTAAGGCTTTTCTGTCTTGCCTGTAAAGAACATGAATGTTTGGGGCCTCAAATTAGAAAGTCTCCACTTTGTCAACAACTTTCTTGTGCCTTCCATCATCTAATCAGAAGGGATTCTGGACATTTCAGCCGGGCTTGATGCAGTGCTAAAGGAAGTATCCAGTATAATATCACTTTTTTTCTGGGCCAGCTGTGCCGGCTTCTCGGGGCCAGGAGTGGGATGGTGGGAGGAGGAGGAGGGGGCAAGATGGGGAAAGAGCTAGTTAGGTCAAACAGCATAGTTGCTTTCCTCCCTGGCTCTTGAAGGCTGAGATTTGTGGATGACATAAAAGGTTACAGCCCCTCTTTGGAAGCCACAAATAACCCTGCTTGGGCTGTGACAGATCGGCAGCCCTTGGCGTGCCATTACACATTTCTGCCTGGGATTCCAGAAGTGCGTTAAAGCAGCTGGCCCCAAAGTGTGGTCTCCACAGAACGTGTTGTAGGAGCTCTGGGTCACTGGGGAGCCGTTCCCTCCTGTGACTCAATGCCCAGAGACAGAGCTTCATCTAATGAAATTACATACTTTTTGGAGTGATTAATAAACATGGTCTATTTCTCCATATGGGATGAATATTCTCAAATGAAAGGAATGTGAGTACATGGGGTGCACTCATGTATAACTCTGCCTTTGACAAGCAATGGCTAAAACTCCATGGTATTGGCATAGATATCTTAAGGAAAGGGTCCTTAAAAATACACACACGTGCATATAAAACCTGGTAAAATCTGAAAAACTCCTGAACTCAATAGTATTATATCATTAGGTTACTGATGTCCAACACGTCATTGCATCCAGAGGGTAGCTGCGTGGTGACCTTATGGTACACCTAGGCCCACCCCTGGCTCACGAATTTTCACATGACCCAGACCTGAAATGCCTGCCCTTTCTCCTTCTTACAATGGCACTGCCAATTTGGGTCAATCTGGATCAATGGACAGGGTTCATACAGCCCTATGCTGTGTCACATTGGTCCACTCAGCAGCGAATGGGATGGCCACAATCCATGCCCACACTGCTCTAAGGACCTGATTTCATAGCCACTACTGTCCCAGCATCATTAGATACTTTGAAAATGACTAAACAGAAAATTTATCTTTACCAGAATGATGTTATTCACAGCATAGAAGAAGCCTCTTCCAGCTTCTGCTAAAGTAATAATTCTATTCAAAGTTTTCTAATCCTTATAATATTGTCTGAGATATTCTTTTATTCAATATACATATAATTAAATCATTCTGTGTAAGAAAACCTATTTAACTATGATCAATGGAACACTTTATAATTAACTTGAACTAATGAGTGTATATTAGAAATAATATTACAAATTAAATATATAGTTTCTCATAGTTACTATTATACTACTTGTTAACTGAAAGGGAAATATCTCATGATTTTACCCACTGGTTCATTTATATACATACATATCATCTGATATCAGCTCTGCTTGAACCCAATACGTGATTCAAGGGCTCTCAGTCACAAGAAATGTTCATGAAGGAAATATCCAGACATTTTTAAAGTGTTGCTATGGAAAGAATTTGAAAAAACAAATGTGTTGCATAAATGTGTGTTAAACCCATCAATCACTAAGTTGATGAATGAATGAATGCTCAAGATCAATATCTTAGCTCTAGCTGGTTTTGCTCAGTGGATAGAGCGTCAGCCTGCAGACTGAAGGGTCCCGGGTTAGAGTCTGGTCAAGGGCATATGCCCAGGTTGTGTGTTTGATCATCAGTAGGGGCATGCAGGAGGCAGCCAATTAATGATTCTCTCTCATCATTGATGTTTCCAGATCGCTCTTTCCCGTTCCCTTCCTCTCTTAAATCAATAAAAATATTTTTTAAATATCAATATCTTAAATTTCTTTTGCCCATAATATATAAGGATTCCAACTCATGTATTCAAGGTGCTAGGAAATTAGCTGTAAACATAACAGACAACACTCTTGTCTGTGTGGAATTTTCATGTTAGTAAGCTAATGAGAGAGAAAATAAGTTCAGATACTCATAAAAGCTATGAGGGAAAATAGAACAGAGTAAGAGAATGGGAGATTATTTTAGATAAAAATTGTCAGGTTTGTTGTATTTTTCTTTGTTTTAAACAACCATATCTGAGTATGTAGGTCTAAAAATATGTGGTCTTCCCAGCCCATGGGATGAGCCAACTTTGCTTTCACCACTGTTTCGATGGTAAAACCATCCTATGGAATTTTCTTCCAGCATATCTGGAACTCTTGTCACTCTCTCACATACCCGGGAGGTTTTGCTCCTTGAGTTTGAATGAGTCTTACGAAAAAGATAATTGAGTAGTCTAAGGTCAGGCTCCCTAGAAACCAGCCTGACATCAAGTTTATGTGCTAATGCTTCAGTAGGAGGAACACTCCCAGGACAGTGATGGTGAAGGAAAAAGAGAAGTGGCTTCTTTAAGAAGTCTCCACATCACCTTTTAGTTTATTAGTTACACAACCACCTCAAGATGTAAGGGAGTTTGGGAAGGTCTAATTCTAGTTGGGCATTGTCATTCTAAATAAAATTGGGATTTTTTGTTTGTTTTTTAAGAAAAAATGGATATTGAGTGGGACACAGAAGTTTCTGCCAAAAGCAGATTCTAGATTCCAGGATTAAACCTGTTTTATAGAAAGCCTATTTCATGTCACTGGAGCTCTGGTATGTTTTATAGCACTTACATAGTTGAAGATCTGTTAAATAATTTTCAGGGTGTTAATCACTGCTTTCTTTTGATTGCAACTTTGCCTTGTATCTTCTTCTGGCATTGCAAATATCTGGGCAGATATCTTCCTTATCCATTTCAAGTCCACCAAAGGCAAGGGCCTGTTTAACTCATACTTTCACCTTTACAACAAAGTGAAGAGCCTGGCCCACAGTTTGGATAAGGGTTTGATAATTGGGAAATAGTCGACTGTATATCTTAAAGGCATTTGTTTCTCTTTGTCCAGCACTTGCTCCAGCCCCTCAGAGTCAACTTAGAGAGAAGAAATAGTTTCCGTATTTGCTACTCACAAATCCATCTGCACTGCCATCATTTGGGGTACACGTTTATTTTAATAAAATAATTCCAACAGAAGTGCATGTGTGATGGCTTGGAGGCTACCAAATGGAATGGGAATTTTGTATATCCATTTTGATCTCAGGGTGTCAGTACCACCTCTATGTAATTCTTTCTACCTCTCACAGCTCATTCTTAAGAGACATTATCTCATCCAGCTCCAAAAGGCAGCACACTTTAGTAATGTTACACTTAGGAGGGAAGGAAGAAAAGACCAAAAGACCTATAGCTGTCTAATGCCATTACAGTAGATTACAAGGTGAGAGTGTTTATGTAGCTTTTTATAACACAAAACTCACTCAGAACACTATCTGAAGATTGCAAAAGGAAAACGTTAATGGCAGGAAATGCTAGTGTAAAAATATTCTCTATGCTTTGGACCACATTATGGAAATACATGTTTTATAAGGATAATATTACACTTGTTTTTGCTCTTGTCTGCAAAGTGATGTGAGTTTGCTTAGAAGTTAACTCTTACTATGCCCCAAAAGGAATGAATTAGTCTACACTGTAATTAATAAATGAGTGAGCAGAGGCAAGGAGAGGTCCACAACTAAGTATTGCCAAAGAGTAGAAATTCAGTAGAAAGTCTTTGCTTCTTAAGTCCCAAATTGCCAAGATGGTAAAGATATGGCTCTCCCAACTAAAGAACCTCCATAGTAAGTGCCCAGGATGGGGAGGTGTGGTTGGGATGATGCCATGCGATAAAGGCATCAGTAGCTGGAGATGTTGATTTTGGAGAAGAGGAGGCCTGAGAAAACATGGTCTCAATTAAATGAACAAGATTTGTTTTCAATGAAATCAAGGGGAGGACCAAAATAAAGAAAAGAAACCTATAGAAGACAGACCCCTGCTCATTAAAAGGAATAACTGAAATCCAAAGCATTCTCAAAGCACTCCAGGTAATCTCATCAGAGAGGGAATTCCTTGTGATTAGAGGATTTCACTCAGAAAGTGGATGCCTATTTGAAGAAACAAATCTGTTTGCATAAATGTGTCTTAAACCCATGAATCAATAAGTCAATGAATAAATGAATGCTCAAGATCAATATCTTAGCCCTAGCCAGTTTGGCTCAGTGAATAGAGTGTCAACCTGCAGACTGAAGGGAATCATCAAACAAGAGGTATTGGCAAAAACCACCAATGCTCTGGCCCAATCGCCTATTATTTCTTACCAGGCTATTGCAATCATCTCCAAATACGTCTACCAACTTTGGCCCTTGCCTTTAGCAAAATGTTTTCTAGAGAAGCCTACATTATCCTTCAAAGAGTAAATTAAGTAATGTGACCACTCTGCTCAAAATGATCCTATGAATTCTCACCTCATGCAAAAAAACAAACAAACAAACAAACAAAAACAGTTCTAAAGAATTTATAAAATACACCCACCCTGCTACCTTTCTGAACTCATCTCTTATTACTTTCTCCCTAATTTATTCCACTCTAGTCACACTGGGCACCTTGTTATAACTCAAAAATATCAGGCATATTCTGACCTCTGGGCCTTTGCACTTGCTCTTCCTTCTGCCTGGAATCTTTTTTCTCCATATATCCCCTTATTGGCTGGATCTGCCACCAATTACTGATCTCTTCTCAAACCCTCTCAGTGAACCTCACAGACTGCCCTGGTCTTGCACCCCATATCCTCTCTCCCTGCTTTATTGTTTTCATGGCACTCAACACCATTTGACATTATATTTTTTTCTTGCTAATTCATTGTCTCCCTTGACCACATGAATACCAATATGAGGGGAAGGGTCCTTCTCTATTTTGTTTACAAAATATATTAAAAGTATCTGGAAGAGTAACAATGCCTGGAATAAGGTAAGTACTCAGGAAATAAGTATTGAATGAATGAATAATGGCTCTCAAAAAATAGGGTTCCAGACTTTGAGAAACAAGGCTGCAGGCTACGAAGTGCCACTGAAGAGGTTTGAATGAGGTCATGATATCACTATTTTTATATCTACAATGATCTCTCCAACAGAATTGGGAAGGGAGGATTGTAATTCTAAGCCACGCACACAAAGGGGACCATGTAAAAGACAGGCAAGAGGCAAAGAGAGCAAGAAGACTGTGCATTGAAGAAATGTTTTAGGATGCAAAATTGGGCAGAGAAATTTAATTTTGGGTGCCTACTTTATTTGCACAAAGCCATTCTATTGCCTGAGAGCCCTTTCTTTGCTGGACCCCAAACTTCATTGCTACATAGCCACATGGTCAATGCTTTCTTTTCCAGGATGGTGAGAGGGGGCGTAGGAATGTTTTCCTTGGCTGTTATAGTCCCAAATCGAGACCAGTAGGATCAGATCCAACAGGAGCCCCGTTCTAGCCCTGCTCCAGAACAGGCCAGACATTTAGTGTGTGAACAGGCAGCCCAGATACCAACCCCCTGTTTCCATTTCAATAATAATAAAAGCTCAAGGGAAATGAGATTGGAAAACCAAAGTAAGTAGAAGACTCAAGACATCCTTCTATTTGTTTTTCTTCTGTTTTGAGGCCCTGAGCCAGGAGGGCCCTCTTCCCAATGGTTGCCTGGTTACAGCCTAAGAGGTTCGCCAGGGTAACATCTGGAATAAAGGTGGGTGGGCAAGGAGCCAAGGCCTGCTTAACTTGAGCAGGATCCGAGAAAGGAAAATAGAATATTTTTTTCTACTTGCTCCCCAACCTTGAGGACAAAGGAAGAACATATTTGAGATAAACAGAAAATATATTAAAAGATTTTCTTTTAAAGGGTTATTACAACTCATTAACAATGCAGAGGAATAGAAAGCATGGGGGGAACTCTGGAAGTTATGGATATTTTAATAAGCTGTATTTTGGACTGGACATGTGTGACCCATGACCCTGAGCAACTCTGGATAGAAGGAACTACATTCAAATATCTAATAATAATGCTGATACTGATAATTTTGTTGTTGTTGTTGTTAATCCTCACCCAAGGATATTTTTCCATTGATTTTTAGGGAGAATGGAAAAGAGAGGGAAAGACAGGTAGAAACATTGATGTGAGAGAAACACATGAATTGGTTGCCTCCTGTACAAGCCCCAACTAGGGCCCAGGTGAGAGAGGAGCCTGCAACCAAGGTACGTACCCTTGACTGGAATGGAACCCAGGACCCTTTGGTCCACAGGCCAATGCTCTATCCACTGAGCCAAACCGACTAGGGCTATACTGATAATTAAACCCACACACACACACACACACACACGTATTTTTTTATTAATTTCAGAGATAAAGGAAGATGGAGAGAGAGAGAGAAACATCAATGATGAGATAAAATCATTGATCGGCTGTCTCCTGCACGACCCCCACTGGGGATGGAGCCCGCAACCTGGGCTTGTACCCTGACCAGGAGTCGAACCCATGACTTTCTGGTTCATAGGTTGACACTCAATCACTGAGCCACAACAGCCAGGCGATACTAATAATTTTAATAATACACATTGATTGATTGTTTACCATGGTCCACTGAGAGCTCTCCATGTATTATCTCATTTAATCCTTGCAATCATTTTTAATAAACCGATGGTAGGAAAACTCCTACTGAATAGCTCATACTCACCAGGACCTGCTTTCTTCTTCCCTGCACTCTCCTGCCTGCCGTGGGTTACCGCTACCCCTGTCATGTGGTGTATTCTTGCCTTGGATTAGGGAAATGGTTCAGCACCATGGTTAAGAACCTGGATATAGTCTTCCTGAGTTCAAGTCAGAGCTCTATGTTCTCTTAAGTGAATCACTTAGTGTTAAGTCTCAAATTTCTCATATATGAAATGTGGTCATTATAATATTTATTCCATAGGATTGTTGGAAGAATTTAATGGGGGAAAAATAAAACATGAAAATCACTTAGTATACTGTGATTACTATCCTATATAATAAAAGCGTAATATGCAAATTGACCAAATGGTGGAACAACTAGTCAGCGGTGGGGAGCAGGGCCAGTGAGCAGGCAGCGCCAGGCCAGACAAGGTGTGTGCCAGTGGGCAGAGAGAGGGAACAGTGGTCGGGGCAGAGGGGCAGCAACCAGTGATGGCGGAGGGACAATGCGGGGGAGGGGGCACTATCCCCTGATTGGCCCGTGTGGTTATCTCCTGCAGAGGGAGGACAGGTAGCAACAGGGGGTGATGGGGGTGGCGCCGTCCCCTGATTGGCAGCAGGTGGCAGCGGTGGGGTGATGGGAGCGGTGCTGTCCCCTGATTGGCCGGCCCAGTAGCCTCCTGCAGAGGGATGCCAGACTGTGGTTTAGGCCCACTCCCCTGGCCATCAGTAGGACATCCCCTGAGGACTCCTGGACTGTGAGAGGGTGCAGGCCGGGCTGAGGGGACACCCCCCCACCTTAGTGCACAAATTTTCATGCACTGGGCCTCTAGTTATTTAATAAACATTTACCTATTGATATGGTTATAATTTATATCTAGATTCTTCAACTGAGGATATATTCATTGGCCACTCATTACACCAAGAACCAGAGGTGATGAGTGAAAACCATGGGTTTTGTGGTAAGTCCACATTCTGTTGTGTCCTTTCTCATCTTCCATGACTTTAACTTCACTTTTCCAGAGAGAGGTGTACAGTTGTCCATTGAATCACCCCTCTTTCTTCTCCCATAGCTGTACTTAGGAAAGCTCATGTAAACAAATGTATTTCCATGAATATTTGCTGTTTGGTTTTAGATATTGTAACAGAACACTGAAGGAATTGAAGACATGGCTCTTTTCCTCTAAAACTTCTCTGGGAGAAATTCAGATTTGAATTAAAGCCAGAATTATTCCTAGGTGATGAAATGCTTATAAATACCCTTCTTGTATATTTTAATTGATAATAGAAATGAACACAAGTGTGGCTGGTGTGGTTCGATTATTTTAAACAATTTTCATGTCTGGATTCCCAAATTAGAGAAAGGGTCAAGGGTACTGTTTCTGGAATCATTGACCTTAGTTTCTAAACAAGTAGCTTTACCTCTTTGTTCCTGAGTGTCTTCATCTGTAATATCTGTATAATAATAATAATAATAATAATAATAATAATAATAATTGTACATAGTTCCAAGCCTGTTAAGATTGTAGATAGAATGCAGAGAATTGTGTAGCACAGTAATGGTCATATAGTAAATGTCTTAGTCAGCTCAGGCTGCTATAACAAAATGTAATAGACTTGGCTACTTAATGAATTTGTATTTCTGGAGGTTGGGAAGTACAAGAGCAAGGTGCCATCAGACTTTCTTCCTGGTGAGGACTTTCTTTCTGGTTTATTGGCAGCCATCTCCTTGCTGTATTTTCCTATGTTAGACAAAGAGTGCTCTTCCTCTTCCTCTTCCTATTCTTCTCCTTCTTCTTCTCCTTCTTCTTCTTCTTCTTCCTCTTCTTCGTCTTCCTCTTCTTCTTCTTCTTCTTCTTCTTCTTCTTCTTCTTCTTCTCCTTCTTCTTCTCATCATTCTCCTTTCTCTCTCTATCTCTCTCTCTCTCTCTCTCTCTCTCACTCTCTCTCTCTCT
>NW_006290680.1:428635-473151 GCF_000327345.1 Myotis davidii | reverse complement strand
CTCCTCCTCATCCTCCTCATCGTCCTCGTCCTCCTCATCCTCCTCCTCTTTCTGCTTCTTCTGGCACTAATGTTATCATGGAGATTCCACCCTCATGATCTCATCCAAACCTAATTACTTCCCAAGGGTCACACTTTCTAATAGCATCACATTGGGATTAAGGTTTCAGCACATGAATTTTAGGAAAAATACATTCAGTCCATAACAGTAAGTGTACAATCAATGTGATCTGCAGTACCTCTTAACAATTATCATTATTGTTCCTATAAATATAATTTAATACCACCCTGGTTTTAGCTATAATAGGATACCTGAGAGTAGATGTCCTATTCCTATCAAAAATAAAAATTCAAATATTTTTGTTCAGGTAGAAATGATCACATAATGAATACCCAGAAGCCAATCTTATCTAATAAAGAGGGAATATGCTAATGACTGCCACACGCTCACAAGATGGCGGTGCCCAGTCTCCTCAGCCCCGCCTCATCCAGCCAGAGTCCCCCAGTCCCCTCAGCCCCACAGGGGAAGGCAGTTGAGGACGATCAGGCTGGCAGGCAAAGTGGTTAGGGGCAATCAGGCAGGCAGGCAGGTGAGTGGTTAGGGGCCAGCAGTCCTGGATTGTGAGAGGGATGTCCAACTGCCTGTTTAGGCCCAATCCCAGTCGGACATCCCCCAAGGGGTCTCAGATTAGAGAGGGTGCAGGCTGGGCTGAGGGACACCCCCCGCCCGCGCACAAATTTTGTGCACCAGGCTTCTAGTTGTAAAATAAGACAAGAGGATGGAAACTAAACATATGGCTAGAATGTAATAGCAGGACGCATAATTGCTCTGTTAACCACTGCACCTCCAGCATGGAGCACAGACACTGGCAACAAATAGGAGCTTAGTCAATGTTGGTGAATATACCAAAGGATTACTTGTTTCTGATAAAAGATAATCAGCTAATAAGTCCAAGATGGTCCCTAGGTATTCATGTAGGCCCAGGAATAACTCTTGTTGAAAAACATTTCATGCACTATTCTACTCAAACATGATTTTATTGGGTCTTTGGCTAAGGAGACATATCTTTTATCAGTCAAATGGGTGTAAATGATAATTACAGAGATTAATATGGAGATTAATAGAATTCAAAACACATGAATATTTGACACCCACAGAGTGTCAAACCCTCCTGCACCAGGCACTATGGAATCAACAATAGCTAAACCACAGGCTCTGCCTTAAGGAAACATAGGGCTCAGCTGGAGAGATGAGAAACAAAGAAATACACTGCTGACTTAAGAGCTGTACCAAAACCGCTGTGTACACGGGGAAGAAGGAAAGAACTTGCTAGTCAGGAAGACATTATAGAGAACACATAGTTGAGATGAGTCTTGCAGATGTAATTGTCAAGTGTCCACTTAAGGAAAAAGTGCTCCAGGTAGAGGGACCAGCTTGCACAAAGACAGAGAGGTGTGAACAGGAATGAAGTATAGGTGAATATGATGACCTGACAATGGGGGATAAGGCTGGGATCATTCATTTGAGGGCTCCTACACCCTGTTTAAAAACTTTGTTTTGTGTTCTCTAAATAGAAGAATATCAAAAGAAGGAAATGTTCAAAAACAGGGAATTTTATTAGGAGTTAGTGACAGGTTGACTGCAGATGGTCAAAAGAGTATTCAGCATTTTATCATGCGCTAAGGATGGAGCACAAGTTTGAGAAGAATAAGCTCAGGTTTGGGGGGTGCTCATTGCCATGTATCTTCGAGGCAGCCAAACAGGCAATAGAGACAATGGTTGGGAGCTCAGGACAGTGACATTAGCTGGAGGGAGTTTTGGGGGATTCACACTGATGGTGATGGAGATGATGCACTTGCTTGGAGCTCAGGAGGGGAGATTATGGGTAGAGCAATGATTCTTTCCATTTTCTAGGTCATGGATCTTTTGAGATTCTCATATAATGCTATGACCTCTCCATTGGGTAAACATCAAAAAGTTACCTGCATACACATAAAGACTGCATTCAATTTCAGAATATTCCACAGAGCCACAGTTAAGAAACTATGGAGTATGGGGAGGGGGAAGAGGGGCCAAGTTGTAATCCTGGCTGTAAGAAGTCTGGGAGGTGAAAAGCTAGGCCACCAACTTATACCATGCACAAGAATAAACTCAAAATGAATGAAAGACATAAATAGAAGAAACATAGGGAGCAAAATCTCAGGCATCTCTCATAGTAATATGTTTACAGATGCATCTCCTAGGCCCTAGGACCTAGGACAAAGGAAACTAAGGAGAAAATAAACAAATGGGACTACATCATTTTCCATCGTGGTCTTCTGTTTTTGCAGTTTGGGGGTGAAGCGAGGACAGGAAACAGCCAACATAGCAGGAATCTCCCCAGGGCTTTATATGCCTAAAACTCTTATATGGATACTACTGTTCAGAAAAGTCCGAAAATAAAATTAAGAAAACTGAGATAATTTTTAAAAATGCAGGGAGACACCAGGAAACAGGGTAGAGGAGATGCCAAATAGGGTTGGTCAATGCCAGCTGTAAGAGTTTGGGATCAGATACCAAACTTGGTTCAGATGAAACACAAAAGCCAGATTCATCGAGAACAGAGCTCCTTGGAAACTTGGGCCAGCTTTTTGTTCAGACAGAGGACTTCAGGTTTTGTGGGTAGAGCATGGTAACATTGCAAGCTCCTCTACTGTAAATTTAAGAATCTGCTTTTCCTTCGTCTTCAAGTCATATTCAGGGAGGGCAAAGCCACATCACACCACCTTGACTCCTGGGAAAAGTACGAAGGATTAAGACCAGAAGGCGAGTCAGGGAAGGATCTGAGAGCTGGGCAGCTGTGGCAACAGCCCCTCCCCGTCTTGAGGATCTGAGCCGTTATGGTTCTGTTTTAAAATAAACTAAGATTCAGATGAACAGAAAGTTTGTGTTTCACATTAACATTGTGGCTTTTTCTCAGCTGGGTGTTTTTATTTTCTCTGTCACTTTGCATTATAGAAATAGCACAGCTTTCCAAGGGAACAGCTCCATCAGATAAGTAAACAGCATAGAATGTGTCGCATAGAGTGCAGAATTTGAGGCTCCCTGACTCAGGGAGGCCCTGGCCAGAAAGGTCAGTGGCTATTGGCATAAAGCGTTGCCTTCGGGCTCAATTCTAAATTGGGATGCCAAAGAGCCATACCTCATCTTCTAGGCTATGCTGCTTTGCATTTTCTCATAGGCCAGGAAAGAGGCAGCTGGAAAAGTCGATTACCATACTTGCCCCAACCCTTCCCAGCACAGGTGTGGGCACTGACTACTGCCACCAGCATCCTCAGCCCTGTCCAATCCTAGCACAATGGAGGCCCAATTTAGGAAGATGTCATTATGTTTCTGCCCACCACGAATGTGAGCTTCAGAAATAGTTACATTCTGTATATGGCAGTCAACATACATTGGGATAAGAGAGAGAATACATACCCAGATATCCGTCTGAGCCCTTTTATTCCAAATTCCTATACATTTCCTAAGACCTGATTGACTGACTCATCTCCTGAATTTGTTCTTGATTTTTATTCTTGACTAGTGGCCCAGTACACTAATTTGTGCACCTTGAAAGGAACTGTGGGCCGCAAGGCTGCAGTGGGTATAGGGGCAGGTCGTGGCCCATCCTTCACATCCCTGCCTGGCCCCTCCTGCCACAGACTCCAGTCCCCTGTCTTCCTGCAGCCCTGCTCCCACGCTCCTAGCACCAGCAGCTGGTGCAAGTGGGGCTGGCGCCATCAGCGGGTGTGAGCTGGGGCTGCTTCCCTGATAGCCCCTAAAAGGCAGGGGGAGGTGGAGAAGCCCTCCGGGGCAATTGGGGCCAGCAGCCACTGTTCACATCCACTGACAGCGCCAAGCGATTGGGGCTGGCACCAGGCACCGGCAGTGGGTGCCAGCAGAGCCAGCGCTGGCAGCAGGTGCCAGTACCAGGCAGGACTGCGGAGCACAGGAGCAAAGAATTTTCAGTAACCACCAGAGACTCGCCCCATGACAGCAACTGGTGCCCTGCCTTGGTCTGGAGCCTCCACTCACCTGCTCCCCCATCCCACCGTGGCCAACACCCTCCATGTTCCACACACGTCCCCTGGTGGTCAGCTCACATCATAACAACCCGTTGTTCAGTTGTTCTGTTGTTTGGTCTATTTGCATATTAGGGTTTTATAGAGAGAGATGTTTTTTTCCTGAGGGGCCAGGAAAAAAAGCATGGCCCCTCAGCCCAGACTCCCTCCACAAGGACTTGTACCTGTTTGAATAACCCTACCACATCCTAAATAGGCCTCCATGATTAGCTTGACATTGACTGAATGAAAAAAATCCTGCTAAGACCCAAACCCCTCTGCCACTGCTTCCCACTCTTGCAATAAGACTTCTTATAGCTCAACCTTAACCCAAATGGAACTCAACTTTGCTTTACATTGGGATTGGTGATTTAAGTGGTTTCCCTTTTTTCAAAGCAAGGAAGGAACTAACTTGGGAAATTCTGGCTTAAACAGAATTAAAAAGGGTTCTTTACTGCAGAACTTCCCAGAGCCTTTGTTGTGTATCACAAATCTCCAACATGAGCACAGAATATGCAAGACTTTTAACAGAGACGCCCTTCCTCCCACAAGAAGCATCTTGTACAGTATTCTAGTTACAAGTATATTTTGGGGAATGCTAACATCAAGGGTGGTTAACTGCTTCTTAGAGATATCTCAGGAGATGATTCTGATGGTAAAGAGACTCAGCAGATGGAGACATTTTTGCTGCAATTACTGCTGAGCAAATACAGACCTGGCGGGCCTGTAAGTCCTTCCTATCACTTAGTGTTTTTTTTTTTCTGTTTAGCCCAGACTAGTGTGCATAATTATGACTGAGATAGACAGATATTTCCAATGTGCAATTTAAGTGAAAGCTGTATTATAGCCCGAGCCAACTCATCTCCTAATCCCATGAGGAGAAAACTCAAAGTGGACATAAGTTTAAAAGGGATCCTCAGAAATGAAGGGGAAAGGGAGTGGTGTTTAGATGCTGAAACATCTTTAGGATTCCATTTCCAATCTGAGGTTTTCACAGGAGGGTAAAAGAAATCAAGGATATGCAAGAAAAGAAGATGCTCAGTCAAGGATCAGAGCATGCTTAGTGGCCTCCCAACATGCACACACACAAACACACACAAACACACATGCACACCACACATGTGTGCATTCTGCATGTGAACAACATGGGCTGAAGACTCTTGTTGTCAGCTTCTACCTGCCACAGCTTTGCCCTATTATGTCAGTGCTGCCTCAACCATACCAGTCCCTTATCCAGCTAGTGACAAAGCTGCCTATAATCAGGTCCCTTTGACCACCTTTAAGATGCAGGTATGGTCTAAAGCAGCCATGGGCAAACTACAGCCTGCGGGCCGGATCTGGCCCGTTTGAAATGAATAAAACTAAAAAAAAAAAGACCGTACCCTTTTATATAATGATGTTTACTTTGAATTTATATTAGTTCACACAAACACTCCATCCATGTTTTTGTTCCGGCCCTCCGGTCCAGTTTAAGAACCCAATGTGGCCCTCAAGTCAAAAAGTTTGCCCACCCCTGGTCTGAAGTCTGTCTCAGCTCTGCCCACTGAGCAGCATCATCCACCTGATGTTTCCTGCCCATCTGCCCTTTTGTCATTGACTGCTGCCAGGTTTGAACTCTCTGTATCTGCTCCTTGGAGATGCTAAGTTGTGGGGGCTGCACCAATTCCTGGAGTCATGTGATGCTCTGCTATACCCCTACCAAGTCTTAATTTTAAGAACACCCTCTTCAATTGTCTGGAGCTATTTCAGCCTCTTCTATTCTCTCTAAAACAGCACTGCCCGATAACACTTTCTGCAATGATGAAAGTGTTCTATTTCTATATTGCCCAATGCAATAGCTACCAGCCAGATCATCTCCCCAGATCAATCACTCATAAACGACTTCAGCATCATTCAGCACATTTACTGGCCATGTGGTATAGAACAGTCACTTTCTTGAGCTTCAAATCTGTCATCTGTATAGTGGGATAATTACATGTGCTTCACAGGGACATTGTCAAATGGTAGTAAATGAGGCAATGCTTGTGAAGTGCCTATCACAGACTCTGTCACATAGCCAGTGCTCCATGTTTATTTCCCTTCCCTTCATCTAAAGGTAAGTCCAGTGACTAAAATGCTCAGATGGTTCATGTTTTTCTGGGTAACCTCAACACTGTCTTGTCCATCCCCTAAAATTCTAAAACCCATAGGGTTTTAAAGAAAAGATTTCGATCATGATTGGAAAATAGTTTTGCTTTTCATCTCCTGCAATGTTCCACAAGCTGGACTTCTCATTCTAGCACTGGTTTCTGAAAAGCCCAGCCTCGATTTCCTTCCTGTGTCAATCAAGGAGTACCCCTTTCTGGGGGGTGGGGGTGGCTGGAAGTGAGACCTATTGTTCATTTTCATTGTGTAACCTTTCCTCAATTAAAAAGAAAAAGTCCTTTAAAATGTGTAGGATGGAGGCTTTGCTTCCTCCCTCTATAAGAGGCCCTAGGGACAGCTGGTAGGGCAGCTGCAGCCCAGAGGAAAAAAGGATGGGCGGGGAGGCAATTTAAGGACTCCTCCTACCAGAAGGAGGAGCTGGTCCCACTCTTGAGTAATCCAGAGAGAGGGCTGCTAGAGCCTTCATAACCCTTGAGACACAGGCACAATGTTGTTGAATCTCCAATTATTTAGCCTGTGGTCTCCCCAAATTTCTCCAATTCCAGGTGCTTATGATCCTTATAATCTCATGATTTCCTCTACCTCTGGGGTTCCTGGCTTTCTCAATGTGTAATGAATGTCAAGCTTTTCATCAATGAAAACATACATATGTACTAACAAACAAAATATAGAACAGAATTGCTCAGAAACAGCATGTTTCAATATAGTAGACTTCATACTAACCAAGTTTGAGTTTCACCAAGACATCATGCAATAGGAACTTAAAAATGAATAGGCTTCCTTGCCTACCACAGGAAAGCCACCCACACCTGGACATCCTCCCTAGACCTCTCTTCCCAATGCCCATTGCCTCCTCTCTTCTTCCCCCCATCCTCCTGTTCTTATTCTTTCTCTCTTCCTCACCTTCTGCCTATTGGAATTCCAAGAACACTTCAGATTCCTCATCCTGTACCATGATGAGCAATTCTGCAACTTCTAACTTCGACTTCAAGGAACTGAAACAAGTAGGAAAACCTGACATTGAATAGTTAGACTACCACCAACAGAGAAGAAATGATTGGGAAGGAATAAAGAACTGGGTTTGATATTCCAGGAGGAGACTGTGGGTAGAAGAATAAGCAATAGTCAGCTTAGATGTGGCTGGGGTTAGAACATTCAGGAGTCATCAGGTACTTCGAGAAGAGGAAGGTATAGACTTGGCTTGGTGGGAATGCAGACTGGTGCAGCCACTGTGGAGAATGGTATGGAGTTTCCTCAAAAAACTACAAATGGAACTCCCATTTGACCCAGTGATCCCACTTCTAGGAATATATCCCAAGAAACTAGAAACACCAATCAGAAAGGATATATGCACCCCTATGTTCATAGCAGCACAATTTATAATATCTAAGATTTGGAAACAGCCTAAGTGCCCATCAGCAGATGAGTGATACATCTACACAATAGAATACTATAAAAAAGAAGGAATTCTTACCATTTGCAATAGCATGGATGGACGTGGAGAGCATTATGCTAAGCGAAATAAGCCAGTCAGAGAAAGATAAATATTACATGATCTCACTTATTTGTGGAATATAATGAACAACATAAACTGATGAAATATGTAATACCTTAATAAAGAAAAAAAAAGAAACTCAGGATGTTCTCCAGAATTGCAGATGATCATGTTAAGTTGAGGTCATTAAGGTGGATCCTAATCAAATATGAAGTTTGGACGCATGCACACACACACACACACACACACACACATACACACAGAGGTAAAGCACTGTGTGATGATGAAGGTCGAATTCAGAGTGGCCTATTCACAAATGAAAGAATGATGGCCAGCAAACCACCAGAAGCTGGTAGAGACGCATGGAACAGATTCTTTCTTAGAAATAACAAACCCTGCCCACACCTTGACCTCAGACTTCTAGCCTCCAGAACCGTGAGACAATTCATTTCTGTTGTCTAAGCCATCAGTTTATGGTATCTCTATGAAACAAATATGATGTCCTTAGAAAAGTCCCCCAAAGTGCAAATATTTGGTCAAAGGGTATGAATAATTTTAAGGTTCTTGATATATTTTGCCAGGTTGCAAAATTTCCCAATTTTTGATGATTTCTAACTCTATTAACTGTGACTGAGAATATTTGTTTCATCATAATCTCTCCAGAATGCTATTGTTTTTATAAATTTTGCTAATTTATTTGACAAACTATATCACACGAATTTTGTATTCAAATTTCTTTGATTACCCCTGAGATTAAATACTGTCTACATTTATTAGTCATTTTTGTTTCCTATATTATGAGCTCTGTGTCCTGCCCAGGTCTTTTGAAGTGATATACATTTTTAATTTTTGGAATTATGGATTTTTTTCCTGTTCTATTTGCATGAATCCCTTTTATAGCATAGATCATAACTTTTTTTTCCTGGCATGCTTAATGCAAATATGTCTCTGATGTGTTATTTGTATTTTTCTTCTCATGCTTTGAATATATATTCTGACAGACAACATTTTTGAGGGCTTTTAAACTTAAATATATAAAATGCTTATGCTATTTATGCCAGGATGAAATTTTGTTATAAAACATAATATTCAATTAGTCTAGAATGTAGGATTTGGGGATAGGGTGTTAATTGAGGATTTCTTTTGTTTTATTAACACATCACTAACCTAGTAATCTCTTACCAACTAGTTCTTTAACTTTCTCTTTCCTACATTTTGAAAGTGCATATATATATCCTATATAATAATAAGCTAATATTGCAAATCAACCAAACCACAGAACGACCAGTTACTATGACACGCACTGACCACCAGGGGGCAGACACTCAACACAGGAGCTGCCCCCTGGTGGTCAGTGTGCTCCCATAAGGGAGCACAGCTCAGCCAGAAGCCGGACTCAAGGCTGGCAAGCACAGCAGCAGTGGGGGGAGCCTCTCCCACCTCTGCAGCAGTTGGACATCCCCTGACGGCTCCTGGACTGCTAGAGTATATCTATATTAATAAAAGGGTAATATGCTAATTAGAGGGGACGTCTTACAGACAACCTTCTGGACGTCCTTCCAGACAAAGTCACAGCGGCTGCAAGGGCCAGGCTCAGACGGCTGCAAAGGACCCAGGTTCAGGCTGGCAGTGGCAGCAGCAGTGGGGTAATGAGGGCAGCGCCTTCCCCTGATCCTCCAAGTTCCCTCCTACAGAGGGAGGCCAGACTGTGGCTTAGGCTGGGGCAAGGCAGAGGCAGTCAGGGGTGATCAGGCCAGCAGGGGGGGCAAGTTAGGGGTGATCAGGCAGGCAGGCAGAGGGGTTAGGGGCAATCATGCATGCAGGCAGGTGAGCAGTTAGGAGCCAGTGGTCCTGGATTGCGAAAGGGATGTCTGACTGCGGGGAGCAGGCC
Organism: Myotis davidii; assembly: GCF_000327345.1. NCBI lineage: Eukaryota > Metazoa > Chordata > Mammalia > Chiroptera > Vespertilionidae > Myotis > Myotis davidii. The sequence continues at coordinate 463,538 of NW_006290680.1, read as the reverse complement.
TAAACTGTCAGTAGGACATTCCCTGAGGGCTCCCAGACTGTGAGAGGGTACAGGCTGGGCTGAGGGACCTCTCCACCCCCTGCCCCCCGCCCACGAGTGCACAAATTTTTGTGCACTGGGCCTCTAGTATTTTTTTTTTAAAATATATTTTATTGATTTTTTACAGAGAGGAAGGGAGAGAGATAGAGAGTTAGAAACATCGATGAGAGAGAAACATCGATCAGCTGCCTCCTGCACATGCCCCACTGGGGAAGTGCCCACAACCCAGGTACATGCCCTTGACCGGAATCGAACCTGGGACCCTTCAGTCCGCAAGCCGCCGCTCTATCCACTGAGCCAAACCGGTTTCGGCTGGGCCTCTAGTATTTAATAATTATGAAATATATATGATATGAAGTATATATAATAATTATTCCCATTTTTCAGGGGAGGAAATTGAGATTCTGGGAGGTTAAGCCATTGTTCTAAGGTTGGGCAGCTGGAATGTGGATTAACAGGCTGGGAAGTCAGTCCAGCTCAGAGCCAACATCAACCACAATGACACCACTCTATACAGACTCCCCATGCTTGCAGGAAGGTGAGAGATTCAATAGCAGTCGGATGGCTGAGAGGGGCTGTGGTGTGCTTGTTCTCACCCAAATCGTGGATATAGAAGAGTTATTGAATCAATTAGCAATTGGATCTCATTTAGAGAAACCTACTAGATAAACTCCAATCAAACCTCCAACCACCCATGCACAGACTTGGTGTTCCCAGCCCCTCAGTAAGACTGCAGTGGACACAAAATCACATTGCAGTGAAGGCCTTGTTGCTCCAGATATGAGGAGTGCTGGTGGCCACACCCTCCACCTGTCAGCCCCTTCTACAACTGCCTCAACTGCCCAGTTGACCCATCTCACCCAATCTCACCCTGAATCCAATGACTGACTGATACCATGGTGTAAACACTCAGCCCCTTAGTCAACTTGGGACAATTCTGAAATGGCCATTTCACCTCCAGTTTTCCCCATGTAGTCAATCAAGGTTGTCCTTGGGCCGTATCACAAGCTGGATCTTTCCCTCCTCCCACTTCTGTTCCCTCACCTCCTGTCCACAGATGCAGAGCCCAAAGACATTGCTAGTAAACACCCTGCTTGCTAAACTCGGTCTCATCTGCATCCCAGGGAACCCAACTGGCAATAGAGAGAACTCTGTCTGAAGCCACTTCAGGTACAGCCTTGCCACAAAAAGTGACAGTCCACGGTCTACCTGTAGACTTCCCTGGGGCCCAATCAGCATATTCAGTAGCTCTGTAAATCCACCAGAACTTTCCAGTTGAAACTGACTCCTTCTCTCTTTTTCAAAATATTCACCAGATTGTCATCATTTATGGCCTCCTGTTGCAGCAACCAGCCCTGGCCCTAGACTCTCAGTCATAGATCAAGGCAAAAACAGTCAGGAGTTTGCAGCCAAATATAGTAAAAAATGTTGAATATATCACCTTCCTGCACCAAAATGGTACTGCTTTAGCAAGTCTATTTTCTTTCTCCACTCCTTGATTTAATGGCTTCCTCTGGTTTATGAAATATTTTCTACCCAGAGCCCACTGCAAACATCTTTATAAAATAGACTTCATCTTTGAACAGGTCACTTTCCTATTGAATTTTAACATTTTAAGAAGGAAAGGGGGAATATTTCTGACCCAGATCTTCTCTGAACAAGTATTTAAGTGGGTTCTTAGATGCCAGGATTTAAGCTCTGCTGACAGCCAATGTAATCATCAGCTTGTAAAACAAAGTCTGAAGTTCACGCCCGTAGAGAGCACAGTGAACAGGCTCAAACCACTCCAGTGATGTGGCATAAACAATTTAATTTCTGCCCATGGCCACGGTGCCAGTCTTGACTTCATACAGTTAGTAAGTGATAAAGCCAAAATTTGACCAGCTTGATTCTGATTCCATGCTCTTTCAACCATACTGTGCAATTCAACCAATACTTAGCGGGCATCATTATTGTGTGTGTAAGTATAATATTTCTGAAATGCCTGTGAGTGTTACCTTAGAGATGATCTAGTTTTTCTCTAATTGTCTAGTAAAAGGAGCTCCAGGGAAAGGGGCAGGGATGCCTCCAGAAGAAAAACAAAGGGTAAGAGAGGATTGGGGAAGGAAGAAAGCTAGTGGACGTCCCTGTGAGCATTTATACAGCACTTATTGTTGCCTAAAGTGTACTAATTACTTTAATGATACTATTTCACACTCAACTTAAGAAACAAGTACAAGAGTGCCTCAAAAACTGAATACACTTGGACCCTCTGTTCAGAGAACAAGCCAGGATACTGAAGAATGTTCTTATTCTGCTCCCGAGTTTCAAGGAATGAGTGCAAGATAGCATGGAAGAGTTCAGATAGCATGGGACATGTTCAGAAATGTATCAGAATCTGTTCAGTCCCCGTACTTGGGCAGTGAAAGTCCAAAGAGCCACGTGGACCTGCACTGTGTTTATCTCCAGTTTGCCGATGAAGACTGGCGGTCACAGAGGTCATGTACTTTGTCAGGGTCAGCCCATTATGGATGGAACCAGAATTGGGGCTCAGTATAAATCCCAGTCTAGAGCTTTGTGCTTCCTCCCAGTCTAACAGGGATGGGATATTACGGCTGTTTGGAAGCTGAGCAGGAGTTGGAGTGGGGAGCAGAATGAAGGATGAATGGGAAATAGTAAGTAACTGGGAAAAGTGGCAGCTGAGAGCAGGGGCTGAAGGCAGACAATGTTTAGTCTGATATTCTTTGTCCGGCTTCTCTTTGCAGCACCAAGCACATATCAAGGCATCTTTGATTCCACATGTCTTGGGCATGCCAATGTGTACCATCATCCATTTCCAACCAGCCCCAGCAAATGAAAGGAGGGAAAAATACTTTTCTGACTGGCAGAATTCATCAAAATGAATTGGCAACACCTATCAGCCTGAAACAGCAGTTTGCAACTTGCCCGGCAACAAATCTTTCTGGGGACATTATCTCACAGGAAACAACACAGGATAAATTCTTAGCACAATATGATTCCTCCCTCCCTTTACCTCCTCCCCACTTCAGAAAGATTTAACATCTAATTCAGGTTTGGACGAGCTGCCTCATCTCTGGAGAAACACTGTTGATCTCTGTCGGACCCCACGGCCTTGGGCAGAACAAACTGGAGGAAGGGGGAAGCGTGGACCAGAGGCAGTGATAAATAAACACATTACTGCCGCCTGTGACGGAGCACCATGACCTCCAACACAAGTGCCGAGTTGCAGCTGTTTAACACAAGCCACCCTATTTCCTGCAACCCCAGGGTCTTAAAGTGCCAAAGCAAGAGAAAGATGCCCAATGAGTCTGCCCCTTCTATCAGAACCTAGAGACAGTTGGCTCGCTGGCTCCCATCAGAATAAAAAACATAGAAGGAAGGAGAGATGTGGAAACTATTTCTCATTGAGGAAACTGAGACGCAAATTTAGAAGAAGTAGCTAAATGGGCCAAGGCCACATACTAAAAAGTGGTAGAGTGAGGATCAAATGTAAAACTTGTTTACAAATAATTTCATGGGAGGAATGAGTTGGGAATCAGTACAATTTGTTATTGTCGCTTTAAAGAAAATATCATTTTTTTCCCTAGTGAACCTGATCCAGGCCACCATTCATTGAATTTGAATCTTTACACACATACACAATCTTATAACACTGACTATAGGAAAAACGGCTGAGTATTAATTATTTAAATTAAGTAAAGCTAGAGATAGTCACAGTAGAACCACGTAACTATCCTAATCTTATGGAATTGAATAACAAATCTTTGTTGGAAGAAGCAAAAGTACCCATTTTTAAAGAAAACTATAACTCATGAATTGATAAAGCAAAAAGACATGCTTGAATGCTACAGAAAAGCCAACATTTCTGTGTTGTACCCTGGGAGCTGGAAGAGATCTCGGCCATCATCTCATCCCAGTTTCCTGGAGGGAAACAGAGAATCAGAGACAGCGTGAGCTGCCCAAGGTTGCACAGCTTCTACACAATAGAGCTGGGAAAGAAGATGGTCCCTTGACCCTCTGCCAAAGATCTGTCCTTAGAGCACTTCACATTACCTTTTTTTTTTATCACTGAAGAAAATAAAATACAGAGAACTTGGGCTGTAGAATGTTTTAGTTAACAGGAGATGCACCAACCAGATTGTGACAAGCACCATTTTAACAAAGAGCCAAGTGGGTCTGGGAAAATTTCCAGAAGAAAGGCCATTGTCTATGATCTTGACTAAGAACTCACTTAACTTAACAGATAGCATCATGCCTGGCCCATAGGAGATGGCCCATAAGTATGTGTGTAACTGACAAGTTACCTTTCACATCAGACAAATGAACAGTATAATCTCTCAGCAGTCCCCGTTCTAGATAGTTCTCTGACACTGAATCTTGTTTATGTCCTACAGTGTCTCCCATTGTTTATGTCCTTACTTCCATTTCCCCCTGTATCTCCACACGAATATTGTTCTAGAGCAGTGATGGCGAACTCATTTTTTTGGTTGATTTTTCTTTGTTAAACGGCATTTAAATATATAAAATAAATATCAAAAATATAAACCTTTTTTTTACTATGGTTGCAAATATCAAAAAATTCTATATGTGACACGGCACCAGAGTTAAGTTAGGGTTTTTCAAAATGCTGACACGCCGAGCTCAAAAGGTTCGCCATCCCTGTTCTAGAGGGACAAGAACCGTATCGTTTGTTCACCAACCCACCAGACACACCAGCAATCTCTGGATACTCACTAAATGTGAGCTAAATGAATGAGTGTGTCCGTGGTCTTCCTTGCTGGGACTATTCACTAATATTGTCTATATCTCCTACTTTTGGTTGTAAGAGCTATCCATAAACTCGTAAAATGTGAGCATCAAAAGAGGTCTGAGTGATGCCTCTATTTTGATGGGTTCAAATGCCTCTATTCTGACAGTTGAAAAAGAAGTAAGTGTATTGGAAGGGAATTTTTTTCCAAGGCTGTGTATCTTGTACAAGGCAGACTTTAGACTAGACCCTAGTTCAGTGCTTATTCCATGACACTGTGTGTATGAATATGAACACACACCGTTTAGGGTTGTCTGTCTACTCATGCATGCATTGTCCCCAAAGGGCTTTAATGCTTCTCAGCTGCTGACAGGCCTTCCAGGGCCCTCCAGTGCCTCACTGCAGGACCCAAGCTCAGAGGGGGATTCACACCCCATTGTCACTCCTTACTTTACAGACCCCTGTCCTGGCTTTGATGGGTTCAGAGCTTTTCCCACCATTCATAGTGAAAACAAAGGCTGAACCCTCTTTCTGAATCTGAAATGTGCTACCCAATACCACCCCCCCATCTCCCACCCGCCACACACACACACATCCATGTGCACACATGTGTGCATTCACATGTGCATATGAACACATGTATATGCACGCACATGTGCACAGTCCAGGGTCCAGGAAGTCTAGCCTGGCATGGGTCAACCCTAGCAAAGGCATTTTGTAGGATCCCACCTCTAGATCTCCTGGTTCACCTGCCTCCCATGTAAGAGTATGTACCCCACTCCTTGCCTGCTTCCTTCAAGGTTGAGAAGGCAAGTATGTAACGTGAACAATAATTCTCATTGAGCACCAGTGCCAGGCACCCCGCTGAGTTCCTTTTATAAATTCTTTCATGTAATCTGCACAAAGAAATGTAGGAGCTGACACTACTCCAATTTTACAGAAAAAGAAACCAAGGCTCAGAGAGGTTAAGTAACTCAGTCAGGGTCACAGAGCTAGGAAAGAGCAGAGACGGGTTTGGCTTTTTAACCCAGGGCAATAGGGTAGAGATTTAGGAAGTCCCATAGTTCTGCTATAATAAGAGGGATGGAATAGTCTGCTTTCAATGGTTTCTTTTCAGGAGAATGTTTTTCTGAAAAGAGCAGTGAGTGAAACAGGTATTATCCTCCCCCCCACCCCCACAAATCCAGCACCATAAGGAATTTGGTGGACTAACAGCATGCCTGCTGTGCAATGGGCTTGCAAGTGAAGGGGGCCTGCACCACTGTGGGCTTTAGTGATGAATTCCCAGTTGAGTGACCCCTGGCCCAAATCTTGGAAAATACATGTTAGATGGGAAATTTTAAAAAGGGGTGGGTCACTCCGGACAGAGGAAATGTCATAAATAGGCTTAGAGGGAAGACATGGGCCAACATATTAGAGAAACAGTATAAAGCGAGTATAGCTGAGGATGGGGCAAAAAATAAAATAGTAAGAGTCTCAGGTGCAGGGCCTCGATGGCATGATAAGGAATATGAATTTATTCTGTGGGTAGGCACTGGGGCGGGGTGGCAAGGCACAGCCTGAGAGTAATCTGCTCAATTGTCACCTTCAGCAGCCACTCAGGCAGAGATTCTGATTAAAACAGGGGTTGGGGGGCTGGTGATCCAATCTGCTGCAACTCTTGTGGTGGGAGAAAGTGAAGCCTCAGGAAGGGCATCAGGATCAAGGAGGAGAAAGGAGCCTGGGGTGTAAAAGCTCATGACCGCAAAAAAACTCTAAGTTAACTTGGGAAGTCAATTTCAGTTGACTGTATTCAACTCAAACGTTTTCTAAACAAGGAAGTTTCAGTCCTGGGACAGAAATAACAGCAGACATTTATCAAACACCTTTTACCACCCTAGGGATTAAATTCCACATGGCAACCCAATGATGACTACTGCAATGCCCATTTGACAGATGAGAAAACGAAGGCCTAGAAAGGTAAAGTGACTCCTCCAGAGTCCTGTAACCACTGAGTTCCAGACCAGAGTTTCAAGGTATGGTATCCTGACTCCAGAACCCAGATAGCATCTCCCCACATTTTGTCAGGGACAGAAATTGGAGGCAAGAGCAGTGCCCCTCTGCTTTCTGGAAGAGTGATCTGATGGCGGTTACTTCTGTCTGTCCAATCCCAGTTTTTCAGTGTCAGCCCTACCAACATTTGGGGCTGGTTAATTCACTTTGGGAGCTGGCCTATGTATTCCTGGCCTCTACCCACTAGGGCCAGTGGCACCTGCACCCCCAAGTTGAGACAACCAAAACTATTTCCAAACTTTTCCAAGTGTCCCCGGGGCGGTAGAGGAGAGCAAATTGCTTCCTGTTGAGAATCACTGATACAGTGTAATCTTTTCTCAGAATGTCCTGGCCGGAGAGAGCTGGCATTTGAAAGACATTAAAATCGGAGGCTGGTGAGGTGTTCCTGGATGTAGCTGTGCTCAACAGGAGAGCCCTCTGCTCTGCAGGCTCTCCCCAGAGCGCTCAGGGCAGTGAGGTCTGCTCACAGACTGCTCAGTCCTGTGCCCTGGCCATAGAGAGGACCATAATTTGAGCAGGGGGAGGGAAGGGAAGTCCTCTGGGTTCCAGAATGTATTTGTATGAATTAAAGGGTCAGAGTTTAAGTGGTCAATTCTGAGCTAGTCACCCGAGAGCTCAAATCAGCTTTGCTCCTCTGCATATTAACTCCCCTCGGTGTCCTAGTTAATGATTTAATGATGTTGACCTCTGAAGTTCTTCAAAACTGAGGAATTGGTACACCTCTGAGGCACCCCTGAGCTAGGGGTCCCCAGAAGCACCATTCTGAGACCCCTCTTCCTCCTGTGGACCTTGCCTTCGGGGCCACCACAGGCAGAGTCTGGGCAAGCTCAGGCTTTGGGTTAGGTCTCAGGGAGCAGGTCTGGAATTTAGAAGGAGAGTTTAGCAGAAGAATGGAGGCAAGAGGGAGAGATGCCTAATGAGATTCCACTTTCCCTTTCTCTGTTCTAGGAAGGGTGGGGAAGCATGAGACTTGGTTTGCTAGATCTGTAAGGAGGATTTTCTGACAGGTCAGCGGCCTCTGGAGGACCTTGCTGAAGTTGGCAGCCCCTGCCTTGACTTTTCCAAACAAGTCTGACCCCCCTAGGTGTTTTACTAGAATCTTTATGTTTAGACTTCATGGCTGGGTGCCATGGCCAGCCTGCAAACAGAAATGTGTGTCAGAGTAATCTATTCATCCATCACTCAGGGTCTGTGGGTCAGCCCCAGCAAGGAAGGACTTTCATTTTGTATTCAATCATTTCTGTAATGAGGATTCATCTCATACTTAACATTCACATTTAAAGGAGCAGTATGTCTTTGGCCTTTCAAGACCTGCTGATAAATTGATGGTGGGAGCTACCAATAACAGCACTTTAGAATCAAAGAAATGTGCTATAAACCAAATAAATGCTTAAAATTGATTATCACATGTGTAAAAATACATTTTTATATATAAGTGCATTTAAATCCATAATATATCTGGGAGATCATATTATCTTCATTTACAGATGAGGGAACTGAAATGCAAGGTACTAAAGATGACACAGTTGGTAGGAAAAGGAGGATAGAAGCCCCAGGCAGTCTATGGTGACAGCATCCCATTATTTGGACTCAATCTTTAGTCCTCAACCCCCCAAATCCCAATGTTTCAGTTCCTGTCTTCATTGGACTCTTTGTCCTCACATATGCCAAGTTCATTCCCACACAAACACAAGCATCTTTGGTCCTCAGTCTATTCTGGTCTAAGTTTGCCTTTACAATGTACGTTAAGTCTCCAACAGGGCTGGATGAAAGGCAAAATGAGAAATCCTGTGAATGTTCTGCCCCATGCATTGCATCTAGTAAAACCAGCAATAGCTTTATAAAGCCTGAAATTTGTACCAGTTCCTGTTTTAAATGCTTTTCACATATTAACTCATTTTAGTCTCAAAACAAACTTTCTGTGTTATATTATTACTAGTGGCTGGTGCATGAATTCATGCACATTGAAAGGAAATTAATTACAAGAAATATTTTAATATTGCTATTTGCCCTTTCTCTATAACAGAAGTGTCAACCAAATTCACGATTGACAATGACAGATCAAAACACATGCATGCGATTGGCACCAGTGAGAGCTTTATATGTATCACGCATGTGCAGGTCAACTCAGCCTTTTATATATATACTAGAGGCCCGGTGCACAAAAATTTGTGCACTCAGGAGGGTCCTTCAGTCCAGCCTGTGCCCTCTCACAGTCTGGGGGATGACCACCTGCTGGCTTAGGCCCACTGCCCAGGGGATTGGGCCTAAGATGGAAGTCAGACATCCCTCTGGCAGCCTGGGAGCTCTCAGGGGATGTTCACTTGCCAGCAGGGAGGAGGCCTAAGCTGCAGTCAGACATTCTTAGCATTGCTGAGTGGCAGGAGAGGCTCCCACCACCACCGCTGTACTGGCAGCCTACAGCCTGGCTTGTGGCTGAGCAGAGCTCCCCCTGTGGGAGCACATTGACCACCAGGGGGCAGCTCCTGCATTGAGCATCTGCCTCCTGGTGGCTAGTGTGTGTCATACTGAACAGTCATTCCCAGTCGTTCTGCTGTTATGGTCAATTTGCATATTAGCCTTTTCTTATATAGGATAGAGGCCCGGTGCATGGGTGGGGGCCAGCTGGTTTGTCCTGAAGGGTGTCCCAGATCAGAGTGGGGGTCCCACTGGGGTGCCTGGCCAGCCTGGGTGAGGGACTGGTCGCTGTTTGCAGGCTGGCCACACCCCTTTCAGGGTGGGGGTCCCTGCTGGAGTGCCTGGCCAGTCTGAGTAAGGGGCTGATGGCTGTTTGCAGGCTGGCCATGGCCCCCAGCCACCCAAGCTTCCAGTGGAGGCTGGCTGGAAGCAGATATCTGGGATTTATTTATCTTCTATAATTGAAACTTTGTTGCCTTGAGTGGAGGCCCAGCCAGCCAGGGCAGGTGGGAAGCTTGGCTTCCTCCATTGCCAGGGCAACCAAGCCTCCTGCTTGCTCCAGCTTAGTGGCTGCCTGCTGCCATCTTGGTTGGGTTAATTTGCATATAATCGATCTGATTGGCTGGTGAGCGTGGCTTGGGGCTTAGCAGAGGTGCAGTCAATTTGCATGTTTCTCTTTTATTAGATTAGAGAGAATAAACTTGCTTAATTAGACTGCTTTCTGATTTAGCTAAACTTTTTTCCAGCCAGGGAAGCACCCCCAACTTCTCTTTCAGGTAATTGTCAGGAGTAACTGAAGAAGATTATCCTAAGTAAAGCTCAAGCAGCAAGGGTGGATTGGCTTCTGGCACTCTGGTGGTTACTGAAAATTCTTTGCTCCCATATACCATGGTCCCACCTGGTGCTTGCACCTGCTGCTGGCACCAGCCCCACTCAAACCCGCTGCTGGCACTGGAGCCACCACTCGCACCCACTGCCAGTGCCAACCCTGCTCACACCCACAGCTGGTGCCAGAGGTGCTGCTTGCATCTGCTGCCAGTCCTCAGGACCATCAGCAGGTGGGAGCAGCAGCTGTTGGCCCCAATCACCCTTGAGGGCTTCTTCACCTCCCCCTGTTCCACTGGCCCCGCTCGCACCCACAGCCAGTACCGGAGCTGCCATTCGCACTTGCAGCTGGCACCGGAGCTGCAGCTTGCACCCACTACCTGCGCTGGCCCCAATTGCTCCAGGTGCAAGTGGAGCCAGTGCCATCAGCAGGTGGTAGTGGTGGGGGCGGGAGTGGGGCAGCCAGCAGAGAGTGACCAGGGGCTGTGGTGGGAGGTATAAGTCTTTGTTTTACTATGGTTGCAAATATCAAAAAATTTCTATATGTGACATGGCACCAGAGTTAAGTTAGGGTTTTTCAAAATGCTGACATGCCAAACTCAAAAGGTTTGCCATCACTGCCCTAGTGTGTGTGCATATACATATATATATATATATATATATATATATCCATTTGACAGAGGAGGGAACTGAAGTATAGAGAGCTTAAATGACTTGCCCAAGGTCAAATGGCTTATAGGTGGCAGAGCTGGGATTTGAGCCCAGTCCACCTGGTTCCAGCATCTACACCCCTACATCTCTATAGACCTACTCAGTAGGTGCTCCATTGTCTTCCTCCTTTCCCTCTCCTTCCCAGCCTCCTCCACAGTGCCTCATCCTTGGCAGTAATTAGACAGCTGCCATAGGATGCCTGGTATTATAGCCTCATGAGTTTGTCTCATTTACCCTAGTCCTCCAAAATACGGGGTGTCCCCTCAAAATATATACACACTTTAATTTAAAAATTTCATTTTGAAAATGAAATCTATTTTAATAAACACTGCCTTTATAATTATTCAAAGTGTGTGTATACATTTTGGAGACATTCTATATATTCTGATAATAGCATAATAATTCTTGTAAACCAGGCCCAAGTTGGACAGTGAGATGTTAGATGTAAAAGGATTCAGGTGGGACGTCAAGAGCCTTGGTCACTTGGTCACTCTGTGGCAGTCTCAGCCAGCTGTCACCTACTGATGTGTTCAGGCTTGGCTTTGAGCAAGGAGTGTTTTTCCTTCCTAAATAATGGAGTTTGGGCCTTGGTTTGGTGCTCAGCTGGTTAGAGCATTGTCCTAATACGCCCAGGTTGCAGGTTCAATCCCCAGTCTCAGTGTGTACAGGAGGCAACTGATTGATATTTCTCTCTCATCTCTCTCTCTCTTACCCTCTTTTCTCTCTCTCTTTCTCTAAATAAATAAATAAATAAATAAATAAATAAATAGATAGATACCTCATGGTGTTTTTGTCATGTGGTAACTAGTGCCCTACATAGCCACTCTCCTGATTAACACCATTAAGATCCCAGGGAAATGCCTGGCACTGCTTTTTCCTAGCCCTAGTGGATGACCTTGAAACCAAAGGAGACTATGTTTGAATGCCATGAGGCCTATGGGTTGTGCTACTACTGTCTTCAGAGATGGACACTGCTCTGGAGTTGGGGAGGTTTTGAGAAGAGAGAAGGGATAAATTAATTAGCATGTCAAATCTTTCTTCTCTGCATGAATGCCATAGATCCTTCTACAACAAAGTATCATTTCCCGGTGGTGACAAGCATCCATTTTCTTGCTTCTTTTCATGTTTCAATTTAGAGTTCTCAAGTTACTCACAAATCAGCAAAGTATTCACGACAGTTGCACATAGCAGCTATGAAATATTTTGCAATTTTAAGCAATTCACATTACTCTGAAATTTGAATATATGTAGGTCTAGACATAACATGCATGAAGCATGATATCACTGTGTTATGCTGTCAAGTAGATAAATATTGAATCCCAGAGTGGTGAATTTTTTTCTACCAAATTTTAATTAAAATTTCAATAAATTCAAGTGCAACTTCACTTAAATAACGTTACTAAATTATTAATACTTACTCATTTTAGTTTGTGTTTGCCTTTTGCTTTAAGTAAACATTTTATTTTGCTTTGCATTTTTCTATGTTTTAGATTAACTTTTTAGAAAACATTTAAAATGTTTTTTATTTTTCAAATATACATTTAAAAAAAATTTTACATTTATATTCACATGCCCAACATTGACTTTAGTTTGCATTTTTCATGGCTATGAATATATGAAAATAAGTACACATTTGGAATAAATTACATTTTATTTATATTCATTTGAGTCATTATTGTCAATAAAACAAAAATTATGTAAAAACCTGATTATAGTAACATCATTAGAAATTTAGCTAAGAAATAAAAAGAATATATAATTTTTATAAAATAAATACAAAATAACTTATGAATCACATATGCCTTCATTGCATTACTCACCCAATATCTCTATTCCACTAAAGGCACACCCAGACCCATGCAATAGTAATTAAATCCAGCCATCTTTTATGTTGTGATATCTTTAGTCATGTAAATATAGCTTTACTAATTTTTGTTTTGGAGGCATATTTGTCAAAGTAGGAAGATTGAAAATATTTGCTTTAAAAGTTTGCCAACTTGATGTACAACTTTTAAATATTTAGCCATTTGTATGAGGGTCTCCATTTATACCCATCCAATGGCCATGCAAACATCAGGGTCCAGACTGTGAGGTCATTTTACATACCAGAACACTGAGGCACAGAGCCATTACCATACTTGCCCGACATCCCACATATGGGAATCCAAACAAGGCAAAATCCAGGTTCCTAACTAAGAGACTGCCTCTCATGGGCCTTTAAAGTGCCTGCTGCTTGGAGGCAGTGCTCATGCTTGCTGACTCCAGTTGAAACATCTGCCTCCTTGACAAGGTTCCTAAGGCTTCCTTTTTCATAGGAAATTGGGGTCCAGGGAAAACACAGAGAGAAGATATCCTAGGGCTGGAGCAAAGGGTGGGGCACTCCCTTGGCACCATTATACTTCAGCCTCTCTCTCTCTTCTCTTTATAAAGGTTAGAGTCTTATCTCTAATAGCTGTCGAGAAAATATAAAACAACAAATAAAAGTCCTGAAAATCAACCTTGAACTGATGAAAACATTTCTCATTCCTATGGCCATCTCCCTCCCCCTCCCCCATCTCTCCTGATGATCAGTGTGAAAGAAGGAAGCAGAGAAGGACCCTGTCTCCATACCCACCCCCTGCTGCCCCCAGTTTCTTTTCTTGACAGCCCAGGCAGTAGCAATTGATGTCAGGCTGTAATATAAAGCAAACTAGTGCAAATTTGAACCAACTTTATGTGAGTGATTGATAGGTCGAACTGGATTTTTTCCCCCACTTGCTTGAGATTCTTGCAAGTAGGTATTATGATCCTAACACATCTAATATCATTTCTTAATCCACTCAATGACAATGTTTGGCATCTAGCTTTATAATAAAAGGTATCAATTAGGCGCTGTCAATGTTTTCAGAGGCAATATCTAATTACAGTCACTTGCTATCGGCTATCTTGTTAAAAAATTTGAACAGAATGAGTAAGTATTCCTGACAAGTTCAATGCATTATTAAAGGTGTAATTACTTAGTTATTGCTCATGTAATCCTGAGTTAATTATGTGGCTTCAAAATTCATCACTTTTATGTTTATTGAACTTTGATAAGCTCACCCATATCTGATGTATCCCAATGATCCATTCCCTTTCTTATTTCAAATTGAATGTTTTAGAACAATTGGTTAGCAACTGAACAGACTTTGGAACACTCTAGAGTAAACCCAGAACTGTCAGCAGCGGTTATCTTGTGGGGGAGGACATCCAGAATGGCCATTTGTGGGGGACCTCAATAGGAGGATGGGTAAAGTTGACCTCCATGTCCTCCTGCCCTTGTCTAGTCTTCCCCTTTGAGTGTGGTGGACTTCAAGAACTTCTAATAAAAGTGACAGGATGTCATTTCTGAGGTTAGGTTACAAATATTATTACCTCTGTCTGTTTACCTTCCCTTATTCTCTCTCTGATGCTTTCCACGGATTACTCTGAAGGAAGTCAGTTACCATATCATGAGCTACCCAATGGAGAAGTCCATATGTCAAAGAACTGATTCTCTGGCCAACAGCCATGTGAATAAACTTGAAGGTGGATCATCCCCTACTCAAACCTTCAGATGAAACCATAGCCCTAGCCCAAGCATAACTGCAACTTCATGTGTGACCTTGAGGCAGAGGCTAAGCTGCACCCAGTTACCTATGCAGCTTAGCCTCTGCCTCAAGGTTACACATGAGCTCATGGTGTAAATTAATTTCTACTCATGTATATCTAGGTACAAATATGCCATAAGCAATGCCCACCCCTTCAAGCAGCCCTTTTAGAAACAACTCTTTCAAACAAATAATAAGACATGATAATTATCCTTGAGTAGGATCTTACGTTAGTGGGTCAGACACATAAACAAAAGTTCATGGTATAATATAATGAAAAGTATCAAAATGGGGCACAGAGGGTATACTGAGTACACAGAAGCAAGACACACAAGTTCTGATTTTTGAAGGATGAATGGCTATTTCCCAAAGCAGTTGGGAGAAAGAAATGGGGTGGCCAGAGGCAAGCTGGTGGGAAAAGGCATGGCATTCTTGGAGAACTGTAATGTCACTGTGTCTGCAACATGGAGAGGGGAAGGACTAGCCTGAGAGGAAGACTGGAACCAGAATGTGAAGGACATTGTATTCCCTTCCATGTGGTTCCTGTTTTGACTTACAGATATACCCTTCACAGGTTTGAAGACAGTTCTCACATCTCTTCTGACCTTTTCTTTCTCAAAACAAAACACCCTCCATTCTTCTAATTGTCCCTTAGGTGCTATGGTTTCTGGATGAGTTGTAATTCTGGTTGTCACTCCTGGGTGTCAGGGCCCCAATGTGGTGCCCATAACTGCTGAGACACTCCAGATCTGTCCCTGCAGATGCTGGGCCCTTGGCTCAGCATTTCCTAGGATTCTAATGCTATAGGCAACAGCATATGCTTAAAATAAATAAGCAGCCCTAGAAAGAATGTTACTCTAAAATCACCTGCAAGAAGACCAACTGACCAGAGTCTCTTTTATGTATCCTATTTCCGAGCAGTATTTCTCTCATCCTTTAGTAGAGCAACTTTGCCTGCATCCTGAGTAGATTCATCAACCAGATTATTGCTTTCTGGAGCACACTCCGACCCTCAAGGGTCAGCGCATGCAATGCTGCTGAGCCTCAATGGCTGAGACATCTGATCTACCAAGGAAAACCCAGACAGGCAAAGATGTGGCCATTACCCAGGCTGCAATTCAGGTAATAAATCCCACTTACTCCTGTTTGGAGGAAGACTCTTTAATTTAGTAAAAATTGCTTTTCTGATTATTTCTCCCCTCTTATTTGGCATTGGTAGTGTCCTTGAACCAGCTCCACCCCTGCCTTATAGAAGGATCATTAAGTTACTGTCCCTGTTGACAAAAAAGTTGGCCTCAAAAGTGGGAAACAACATAATCATTTTATTTCGGACAAAACAGAGGACAGTGCCCATCATGGAAGGGGAAAAGGCTCAATTGACACAAACCAAAAAAAGCCGGGCCCTTTGATGGGAAACATGGAGGTCTGTGGGTGCTAAGGGTCCCTTTGTGACCTGGTGGTGGCAGCAGCACCCTTTGTGTCTGAGCCTTCCAAATGCTCTCAGGTACAACTAAGACAAATGATGTGGATATAAAGGAGACACTCCAGCAGAGCAAGAATTGGAAGACAGGTATTCAACTCTGAGTTCATAAGCCACTTCCCACTCCTGCTGGCTATAGGGAAGCACCCTTTGATACTCAGACAACCACCAGATCTGGATGTTGATGTTTTCGCTTTCTGATGGGTAGAGAGAACTGAGAGTGATGTCCAGAGATTCTAGTTCACTCTGCATTACCAGGGGCAGATCAGCTCATTGATCCCAGAATTAAGGGTAGATGTAGAGAGCTCTTGCAGCCCGCCATACATGCAGGCAGAATGAGACTACCAGAGCGGCTCTCGGGCCAAGGTGTGCAGGTGCTGTCCAGTGGAAGTCTTGAGCCCACGGGCACCAAACAGGTAAGGCTCAGGGAATACGGGCGGGGCAACTGACAGCATCTGCTACTGTGGGCTGGGTTGCCACCCGGAGACTAGGGCAGCAAGCAGAAGCTGAGGGAATTAGGAACATTGGAGTCTAAGGCACATGGAGTCCAAGGTGTGTGTAAGACTGTAGATGAAGGCTCAAAAAGTGACTTGAGAGCAAAACAGATGTGTTAAGAATTCAGGAATTCAGTCTTAATATTAGGGTACATACCTTAATGGGGTTTGTGTACATAATGTTAATATGTAATGTCAATCTATATAATATATAATGCTAATGTATAATTTAAATAATGTTAATATCATATGAAGTTAATACATATATCAAATAAGTCAGATATATAAAATAAATTACTACTATGCAGTCAGAAAAGTCACAGGAGGAAAGCATACTTCAGGCTCCTCTACAGATGGAACTGGCAGCAACAAATAAAAAGTGCCTATTTCTGGCAAGTCGCACTCCTGAGGGACAGTACTTGCTGGGATCTAGGGTCAGCCTCCCTCAGTTAAATCAGAACCTCTAAGTTTCACTTTGAAAGGAGATATTTCCCTTAGCCTCTATTTTACTCTTTGGTGACACACCACATTTTCTTGATGTTTTTTCCTTGGCTCTTAATTAAGAGTTAATGACTTGGAGTTTAGGGATCTTATTGGCACTTAGTCACCCAGGTGATGTATCCTCCTGAAAATAAACAAAGTCCGTTTTATTGCCCACGTCAAACATTCAGCCACAAGCCCTAACAGCCCTGACATCTCCACCCGAGAGTAGGCACTCCCAGCGTGGGAAAGGCTTTCTGCACGTGGACTCAGGAGAGCAGAGGATCCTCGGGAAAGAGAATCTCACACTCACTGCCTTTCCCAAGGGATGCTGGAAATGTCACCTCCTATGTACCACCTGGAGTTAAAAGACACAGGCAGGAAATGGAACGTGGTGCCCAGTTGTTAGCATTTCCTGAGCACTTACTGTGTGGCAGCTGCAGTCATGGTGAGGTCATGGTTCATGTCTTCTCACAGTCACAGTCTGTTCAGGAATCCAATCCTGAGCCATTGAAGTGGGGGGTGCCCCAAATCAGGGCAACTGCCTTGAAGGCATATGACATAAGAGGCATGTCCTTACTGGATCTTCCCTTGGAGTCCTCTTAGAATCTGCCTGTGATGGTTTCTACTTCACCTCTAACTTCAACTTCTAACCATACCCATCCTCTTGGCCTCCTTTTAGTGGTAGATTATTATAATAATACATCCCCCCCAAAATCATCCTTTCTGGACCCAGGTCCCATGCAGTGGGATTTGCATCTCCTCCCATTGAGAGGTAGAGCCTATTTCTCTGCCTCCCTGCACCTTGGCTGGCCTTGTGATTTCATTCGACAAATAGAATATGGCAGAAGTGACATTGTCTGTGCCTCAGGCCTTAAGAGGTCTTATAGCTCCCACTCTTACACTTTTGGTACCCTCTGATCACCATGCTATGAAGAAGCCTAAGATGAAAGGCAGCACTGAGAAAAGGGGCGGGGGAGGGAGAGAGAAGACCCAGCCTTCATAGTGGTCCCAGGAGACCATCAGCTGACTGCAGCTGGAGGAGGAGAAATAAGGATTTGTTGTAAGCCACTGTTTTGGGGGGTGGCTTGCTAGGCAGCAATAGATAACTGGTACTTTCCTAAATGTAGAATCAAAGTTACAATGGCAAAAATTCCTCCCTCTTTTCCTCTATCCCAGGTAGCTCCCTACATTAGAATGTATCCCAAAACTTGGTCATCCTTCCCCATCCTGAGAATGAGATGTCCCTCTTTGCCAGAGGAAACTACTCCTGATTCTATCACCATCCTCTTCTTCTGGGACCAGAACACTCGATTGTGGTCTCCTTTGCGAGTCTCTCTCTTGTTGGTTCTTCTCTTCAAATGTGCCTATTAATTCTCTCAAATTGTGTCCTCTTGAATTCCGTAAGCTATTGTCCCATTGGTGTACCCATCTTCTCCTAACCTTGAGAGTCTTGCGTGTGGGCTCAGGCAGTCCTGGGTTGAAGTTTTAGTTCAGCCACATACTGACTGAGTGACTATGGTACATTGTTAAACTACTCTGCACTCAGTTTTCTGGTTCCTAAAGTGGAGATGGCAATTGCACCTGGGTCATAAATTTTTGTTCATTTTCTTTTTAATGGGGATATTCATTGAGGGGAAAGAGCCACATGACTGCTATGGTCACCCCTGTTCCCAGACACCACCCCAGTCCCCTTATTGCCACCTAATGACAGCAGTGACCTTGCTTTCCTGAAGAGATAAGATTGAAAAACAAAATATGGTTGGACCAAGGTGTGCTTTGGGTTCCTGCTAAGGTCTTTGCCCTTGATACCATAGGTGACCCATTGCCTCCAAGAAAGAGAGATGCCCTATTGGCCCAACTGAATGGTCCAAATACCTGCCCTGAACCTTTTCCGTTTGGGGTCTGCCTCTAGCTGGTGTCCTATCAGCTTGGCTTCCAAGTAGAAGCCTCATGTCTTTCTCTCATTCTCACTAGAGAACTTAGCATAAGGTCTACAGAATTGGGAAAAAGAAGGAAGGGTGGTTTGTAGATGTAAACAACCCCTTGTTGACTCAGTGAATAACTGCCCTGGTGTGTGCTTGGTCCCCTGTGACCCATGCAAGTGTTGACAACATACAAATAAATTAGGTGACTGTCTCTGCCTTATAGATGTGGTCTTTTTTAGGGACATGACTCCTAACAGTCTTTTAGGGACATGACTCCTAGTCTTGGCCATATGCTGTACAGAGGCTTTGGAACACATGATTCCCCATAGAAAGAGAATGGGAATGAAGACAGGTAAGGAGATCCCAATGCCGGTGCCTATTTTTCTGTATTTTGGTCAAGCACAGGGCTTAAGAGGGTAGGGCTACCCTGAGAAGGTGGGGCGGGTGAAACTTTCTCTACACATCTGTGTGGTGTGTGTAATTCAGGAGGGTGAGCCAGTCCAGACCACCCACAGTCCAGAGAAGGATAAGAATAGAAGCCCCGAGCACCTGGGCTGGCTGAAGAACAGCCAGTTCCCAGGGTTTGGCCCTCACCCCTGCTAAATACACATGGAGCCCCAGCTCCTTTTATAAGCTGAATGGGAAGCGAGAAAATTGAAGTGTAATAAGAAAATAACTCTGCACAAATTTTATTTCAGCTACAAAAACTACTTAATTCCACTCCTTTCACTCTGAAGCCTGCTATCTGGAATAATGCAAGCAATGATGACGGCCTTAGGTATTTCCTTTAATTATTCTGGTGCTACCTTGCTGCCTGGCCCTATTGAAAGCACTCTGCTACTCCAAGCAAAGCCATTCTAACAATTTCGATTAAATCCTGGCCTGTCCCCAACTGCACACAAATTAAAAGCACCACTGGGCGATTGCAGCCCCTGCTCTTGGAAGTGTTGTTATATAAAGAAAGAGGAGGATTGCCCAGGGCTTGTTGGCATTTCTCAGCCACAGGAGGGGAGCAACCGCTTGGTTTTCTAGGATGGTGAGGGTTTTTTCCTCCCAATTTCAACAGATTTTTAAAAAAAATTGTCAAGCATGCTTTACTCAGATTTGTGATGTAGAAGAAACAGATGAGGTTTTAAATAGCACACGTAGCCCCAAAACTTTGGGGGTGGCCCTAACAACTTTGCGTTTCTAAGATGTCTCTGCCTGTCACCTCCAGTTGACCAGTTTCATTTTGTGGGGAAAAGTCTGTGTTGGAAGACCTCCCCAGGTAATTGTCTCATGTATTTGGGGACTGGAATATGGGACTCTGGGTCTGCTATTCCTTCATGGTCTGTCTCCTTTAGAGATCAGAAATCTAGAACCATTGCCCAAGGCTCTGCTTTCACAGCCACCTGATGCCATCATCTCACAGCCCCCACTACTCCACCCGCTTTGCCATAAGCCTGACAAGAGGAAAGAGGGAGAGAGAGGACACCCAAGCACACCTTAAGGAAGGAAAGACCAAAGCCTACTCATCAGACCCAGTGAGGAAACTCAAGGTCACAGATTAGGAGGACTGCTGGGGCCACCCATTCCTACCTGTGCAAACCTGTTCCTACCTGTGCAAACCCATTCCTACCTGTGCAAAACCTGAAACCAAGTCCAGGGATTCCAACTCTTCCTCCAATTCATTCTCCACTTTGCCATTTCACATCTCAACAGGAGAGATGCCTGTTACAGGTCATGGGGAGATGAGATGAGGGAGAAGGTACAAACCAGGGTGAATGAACACAAGGACCTAGGACAATGGGACTTCTCACCTGCAGATATGGCTCTTTGGCCCCTAAGACTTTTAAACTTTTCATCAAAGTGCTCTTATCACAAGTATACAGCTGCACAAATTCCCCCCAAATAGGACTCACCCCATTAGAACCCAATCAAAAAACAAACGACAGCCGCCCCACTGCCACCCTCCCTTTCAGTTTACCAGTGCCCATGTCCAGGCTGGTGGCTCTCACAGGGAAGCCAAGCTCCGTGGCCCAGGTCCAGAGACGAAATCACTGCCTGCCTCACTTAAGAAAACACTCTCCTGTCTCCATCAATCTGTGTGCTCCCACTCACAGCCCCTCTCGCTGTCCCCTCCCTAGCAAGGCCCGGATGTTTTATTTATGGGCCCCTCTCTTTAGGAGGGAGCCAAGTCAGACACACATCTTGCTTCCTATTAATCACGAGCCTTAGGTAGAGAGAGGCCACAGAGGCAGATGAGAAACGCCTTCAATCAAATCTTGATGGTATAAACTAATTAAGGAGATTACACCTCCATAATGATGTTAATTGTGCAGATAGGAAATCTCAGCTTCCTGGCTGACTCTGACTCTGCTCCCACAAAGGCATCTTTTGGCATCTCCAGAAATCAAGGGCAGTCTCTGCCTGTCAGGCAAATGGGCTGAGTCACGCCACGAGTCCATGGCTTTCCTCCATGAAGACCAAAAGCCTCTTTCTAGTCCTATTGCAAGGAATAGACATGTGCTGTGGGGCCTGGAGAAGGCTGGGTTAGCACTGCTGCTGTTGCTATTAGTAAGCTAGAAGCTGAGTGTCAGATGACTTCCTAAGAGTCAGGCTCTCAGGAAAGTGAGACTCCAAAGTGAACGTGAGACTTCCCGCTCACCCCAAACTTCACCTCTAGGCCCAGTGCCGCTAACAAGTATTCATACAAATTCTCCAAGGCCTCTTTCCCAAGTGGGAATCAGAATAAAACTCATTCATTCATTCATTCACTCACTGTTTCATTCAAACAATTTTCTTAGAAGGTTACTCTATGCCAAGCAGGCACTGTTCATAGAAGTCAACAAAAGGGACAGAGCTCCTGCCTTCGTAGATCTGACACTTAGTGACGGGGAGAGGCAATGAGCAAGCGTGTGCATGAGTAGTACTTTGGATGGTGATAAGCGCCATGGATGGAGGAAAACAAAGCTGGGCCAGGCAGCTAGGGAGCACCGGAGAGAAGGGGACCCTGGTGAATTTCATGTGTGGTTCCCAGAGGTTTCCCTGCAAAGATGATACCTGAGTATAGCTGAGTGGAGTGGAGGAGGCAGCCAGGGGGAAATCTAGGTGAGACAGGGTTCGGGGCAGAGGGGGAAGCATGCACAGATACCCTAATGCAGAAGGGAGTTGTGGGAGCAAAGACCATCCACCAGGGATAAGGACAGAGTGAGAGACACACAGTTACATGTGATAATTTAATAAATATCTGCCTGCTTGATGTGCTGTCAGATCCATGTAGGCAAGGTCTGTTTTGTCGTTTAATTTTTCCCCCTCATTATTATAATCCCTGCCCCAACACATAGAGTAGGTTGATTGAATGAATTATTAATTAACTAATGAGGGAAGTGAATGATGTGTAAGATTCTATACCAAGGTGAGAGTTGATACAGATGTTGGATGACCAAGAGGCTGAGACAAGGGCCTGTGTGGGGAGAATTAGGGGTAAGTGCCTAACTCAGGCCCTAGATGTGGGAGCAGAGAAGTCTGCTTGTCCATCTCCTCTGTCTTCATCAGCATCTTGGCACCCCCAGCCCTCAGGTTGACAAGCTTTAACATAAAACAGCCAAAAGGAGAGAGCAATGGTGGCATTCTCCTTACCTGCAGCAATTCCTGACATAAGTCCTATGAAGTTATTCCAAAGACAGAATTCTACATGCATCAAACTGGCGGTAATAGTGCCATATGGGGAGTTTATGTAGCATGAAAGGAGTACATACATCTAACGTACACTTTAAAATGCAAATAAAGCAACTATGTGTGCCACATTGAAGTATTAAATTAGTAAAAACACAAAATAAAATGTTTATATTCAATGCTGGCAAGGAGGCTATGAAACTGTCATTAATTATGAGCTGGCAGAGTATATTTTGGCAACTCTTGCAGAAAAAAAAAACTTGGCAATAGATCTTCAGAACACTAAACAGAGTTTGTGGATTGAATTCCGTGATAATTCTGGGAATGTACTTAAAGTAAAATTCCTAAGTATAGAATAACTATATGGTTGAAGATACACATTTCAGCATTATTTATATCAGTGAAAAAACTTGTTAGCAATCCAAACATCCAAAATTAGGGATATGGTTAATTTAATTTAGGTTTATATATATAGTCACTAAAATTGCATGCAATAACAACAATGAATGTTTTCTAGCTAAAATGGGAACACAGACACATGTTCATGAAACATGAAACTAAATGAATGGCTAGGCAGCAATTCAGGCATTATATTTCAAGAACATGTTTGCATATGGACAGAGACAAAAAAATGAATACGCAGAGATGAAAGTTGTTTTGTTTGGCTAATGGAAGTACATTTATTTTAAAAATGCAAATGAACTCTAAGTTGAGCACGGGAGCTACCAGAAGTTCCTACCTTGACCAGTTATAAGATAGAGCCATAGAGCCAGGCAGGACTTAGGAAAAATCAGAAACTGAGGCACAAAGAGGGTCAGAGATTGACCTCGGTCTCACAATGAGACTTGCAGGTGGATTCCATTGTGTGAATGGATCAAAATCAAAGAAGGGCTGAAAAAAAAATTACAGACGTCAGATTGCAACTTCCTGGGTCATCTTGATTCCGTGAGGCAAGGGAATTTATATTTTCAAATAGCCTCTAGGTGATTTTGTGACCAGCCAGGGCTGATTGCCAGGAACCAGAACAGCAAAAGCAGCAGTCAGAGCTCCAGTGCTCCCTGCAGGCCTGACACCAAGTGCCAATGGTCACAGGTGCTGCACACTGCTCCAATGGCAGAGTAGGAACCACATCACCCCATTTTACGGATGAGGAGACTCGGGCATGAGTAAGCACAGAAATCTGCATACTATGGACCCCACAGCCTCTTTATTCTTGACCTTGTATAACTGAACCTTCTTTCAATGCTAACGTAGCCACACTAGGGATGTGGTATGTCTCACAAGCAAGCCCAGCTACAAGTTATAAGCCAAGCAGCCATTTCTGCCTGTCTGAGACCCTCTAACCTTATTTGCACTATTTCACCCTTATTTGACCTGACTCCTCCCCTGCTCTGCCTCATATCCTTCCCTTCTCCCATTCCCTTATAGGACCATTGGATTTTGAATGAGCAAAGGGAGAATAACTAGCACAATGGACCCTTTGGGAGAGGCTGTGCAGGGACTGTGGACTCTGGGATGTGAGAAAAGAGTCTTTAGCCGCTTGCAGGATTTGTTATAGCCAGTGTGACAAGCATTCCCATACTTGATAGCTCTCTGTGGCTGAAGATTGATTGCACACAAACAGTTTCCATAACAATTGGCACACGCTTTAACAAAACCCAATGCAGCCCAAGCCAGGCTAATTGTTTCAGAGCACAAGTCACGTGCTCTTGGTGACCTAGTGGCCCTACAATGCTCCCAAGGTGGGTTTGAGCTGTGCATGGCTTTTCGTTACACACATTCTAGCACTTGCTTAACAAGAGCAGGTGAGGGGATTTCAATGTTTCTGATCCAGGTAGCAAACAGCTTTCATGTGGGAAGTTACTCTTTTATGCACATACTAGTGGCCCAGTGCATGAAATTCATGCACATTAAAAGGGGATTAATTAGAGGAAATATTTTAATATTGCTATTTGCCCTTTCTCTATAATAGAAATGCCAGAGATGAAAGAAAATTAGTAAAATGTATATGAAAATCTTCCTCCTGTCAGAGTTTGGGGCACACCATGGGACCCAGAGTCAAGTCCCTACCCACCCACGTGTGCCTCAAAATCATGTGAGACCCAGATCCAGCCAGCACCCCCTACATTGGGCTAGATCAAGACCTGGCCGGTCCCACCCTTGTCAAGCCCCACCAGGATGGGGGTGCTGCCTCGGGTCTCCTGGCCTGGCACCAGGGCAGGGGGAAGGGCCTGAGGACCCCCATCAAGCCCTACCAGGTTGGGGGGCACTGCCTGAGGTCCCCCAGCCTGATGCCAGGGTGGGGGGGCATGGCCTGAGGTCCTCTGTCAAGCCCCATAGGGGCGAGGCGGGGGAAGCCTCGGGTCCCTGCTGATTGCTCATTAAGGCTCATTATGGGAACTCATCCTCCACTGTGGGTGCAGCCATCTTGTGTTACAGAAACCCCCGCCTCCACTGTGGAGGCTACCATCTTTGTGATGGAGTGATGGTCAATTTGCATATTCCCTCTTTATTATATAGGATCAGGTTCGTTCAATAGAAATAGAGTGATCTCCCTCTCTGAGCCTGGCATAGTGATAAGCATGGAGCAAAAAGAGGGACAAAATGAACAGGATCCCTGCCCTCCTGGGGATCATAGTCCAGTGGAGGACACAGGCACTAATTACAGAATCATGTAAAATCTTACAATTATAGAACAGAGGTAAGTGCCATAAAATGCTATGAGCATTTAACAGGGCTTCCCAACCAGTCAAGAAGCCAGGACATTTCCCCAAAGGAAAGGTCACTGACAGGATCAGAAGGATGAACACCATCAAGCCCTGCGGGCAGGGGCCATGGCCTGAGGTCTCTTGGCCTGGTGCCGTGGTGGGGGACATGGCCTGAGGTCCTCTGTCAAGCCCCATAAGGGGCGAGGGGGGGGGGGCGAAGCCTCAGGTCCCTGCTGATTGCTCATTAAGGCTCATTATGGGAACTCATCCTCCACTGTGGGTTCAGCCATCTTGTGTTATAGAAACCCCCACCTCCACTGTGGGGGCTACCATCTTTGTGATGGAGTGATGGTCAATTTGCATATTCCCTCTTTATTATATAGGATTAGGTTCGTTCAATAGAAATAGAGTGATCGCCCTCTCTGGGCCTGGCATAGTGATAAGCAGGGAGCAAAAAGAGGGACAAAATGAACAGGGTCCCTGCCCTCCTGGGGATCATAGTCCAGTGGAGGACACAGGCACTAATTACAGAATCATGTAAAATCTTACAATTATAGAACAGAGGTAAGTGCCATAAAATGCTATGAGCATTTAACAGGGCTTCCCAACCAGTCAAGAAGCCAGGACATTTCCCCAAAGGAAAGGTCACTGACAGGATCAGAAGGATGAACAAGACCAGGGGAAAGGAGAGGAAAAGCATGCTGTTTTATAGAAATATGAAGCTTTCTGGCTAGACTACAGAGAGCACATTGCTAATAGGGAAGTGGGGTTGCAGAGTCGGTGGGACCCTAACATAAGGGGCCTTGTAAAGGTTGCAGGTCATCCACAGCTCCTGATGGGGCTTAAGCTGGGAGAGACAATCAAATTTGCATGTTGGAAAAGATGGCTCTGGCTGCTCTAATGGGAATGGATCTGGGGGTGGGGGCAAGAGTAAAAAGTGAACAGAAACAGGAGGCTATTTCACTCATTCGACTCAGGTTCAGAGGTATAGAGAGGGGGAGGGAAGGGGGGGGTGGTTCAACAGAAAAAGAACCTCCTGTATCCTGCAGGACCATAGACCAGAATGTGGCGGTGGTGTGCTGTGTGGGGTGACTGAGCCACGGGCTGGATGTCAGAGGTGGGTCTAGTTCTGTCACTAACTTATCGTGTCCTAAGTCCAGGAGGTCTCCACCTGAGGCAGTATGACCATGATTGGAACCATGAATAACCTCTCGACTGGCTGTGAACCTGGCACTGCAGCAGGAGGCCCAGGATCCTTAGAGCCACTGAACAGCCAAAGGCTCCGGGCTCTGAAGCCACCCTGACCCAGGGGCTCTGGGGAATCCTAAAGAACAGGCAAGCATGCACACTGCAACATTAACAAGGGTGCAGAAAGCTGGGGGAAGGAGGTCAATGTGTCCCCCTTCTGCCCTCAAGCACAGGAAATAGTAACCCTGGACTTGAAGGGCTCAGGTCTGCCTTACAAACGGAGCCCCAGGGGCTGCTCAGAATAAAAGCTGGCTACAGTGCTTGAAAGGAGCCTCAGAGTCAAGTGTCAAGTTTCCCCACACACACAGGCACAGCAGTCACAGCTGCTGAGAATAATGGAAAGGGGGCTGGCTTTGCTGGACTGAGCAAAGCCCCAGGGAGAAGGCCCTGAGAAATTATCCTGATCACACCTGCGAAAGGGCAGCCTCTCTGCCTGCCCCCTCTGGCTCCTCAGGCTCCAGCAGGGCACTGGCTTCTCTCCAGACCCAGATCCCAGCAAAAGCTCAGGATCCCAGCCAGAACTCAGGGTCCCAGCCAGAGCTCAGGATCCCAGCCAGAGCTCAGGGTCCCAGCCAGAGCTCAGGGTCCCAGCCAGAGCACTGGAAGACTGCAATCCAGGACTTCAATGGTCACCACCACTTGGTGCTGGCACCTTGATGATCAGGGTTTTCTTGATAAGTATATGTTTTTAAAGCAGATTGCTGGGTGGGACCCAGTTTTGAGCTGCAACCCAGGACTTTGCACTTTTAACAGGAGTCATCTATGGCCTGTAGGGTCACTGCTCTGAGAAATATTTTTGAAGACTCTAAAGACATTGGTATTAAAACCTTTACAGAGTTCTTCAAGAATCTGTTGAAAGCTATGGAAATGCTTTGGAAAAACACACGTGTATTTTTTTTCTAGATTTTGAACAATTTCAGGGGTTGATTGACTGTGCCGAAGCTCAGTGCTTGTGTCTCTGTGAAAAGTGAGTCATTGAAGGTGGAAGGAAAAAACATGGGGAGAGAGAACCTGATGCCCCAGTGAACTGGGTGACTTCCCAGAGGAACGGAGTCCGGTGGCTCCAGCCCCACTTCTCCACACCCTCTCATGCTGGGTGCTTAACTTCCAGCAACAGAAGCCTGGGCCAGCAAGAAAGGAAGTTTAAGAAAAAGCAGGGACCTGGCTCCCCTGAGCTGAGGGTTATGACCTTTGAGTGATGCGCAGAGATGTGCATAGGGACCCTAGGGACTTGCCCAGTTCAATGGGTTTAACAGAAGGAAAGAAGGAGCATTGACCAGTTTTTAAGAGCAAGGGCATCCTACCTATCAGTACTGTATCTGGGTTCTGCCCTTTATTTAGCTGTGTGACCCAGAGATGTTACTTGATCACCTAATCCTGCGCCCCCCCACTATTGGTAAAATGCAAATGATAGTATCTCACAGGGTTAGTGAACATGAAATAAGATAATGAGATTTAAGCACTTAGCATAGTGCCTGTTGCATGATAAGGGCGCAGTGAACTGTAGTTGTCAATATTATTGTTCCTTTCTCAGAAATTCAGACTGCCCTGGCCTTTTCCAATAAAAAGATGGTGCCTTACCCATCTACAGAGCACCTAGTATTTAATAGAACAGAAATAAAGTTTTCATAAATGTTGGAAGGAAGGGAGGGAGGGAGGTAAGAAGGGTGAGAATGAGAGAGAGAAAGTGAATGAATGAATAAAAGAATGACAAGTAATAAGGGAGCTGATCTAGGATCTTCATTTGGGGAATTCTGGTCTAAATCTTTTAATATCCTCACCATTCCAGACCAGAATTAGATTTTCTAAGCAGAACCAAGTTTACTTTTTTCATTTGCCAAAGAAGTGCACAGAGCTGATTGAGGTGGCTGCTTCAGAAAGCCATTTACTGTATTTCAGGGTAAGATGCTTCAGCCACCATGGAGCCTGCCTGTCTCAGTTTCTTGCCACCCACAATTAAGTGGGCATTGTTAATTAAATTATCAGCACATTTAATTGAGAGTCGGATAATAGTGATTTTAATGAACTTGACTTGCTTTTGGGTAAGACTATGCAGTCATTGGAGAAGCAACCTTCCTGCTATATTGCTAATCGAATTCTGTTGTATCTTTTGGAGCGGATAACAGCAAAAATACCAATACCTGGACCTTTGTTTTAGTGCTGTGGAGTGGAGTTAGCATGAGAGTTAGTTATCCAGAACTTGTTTGGGATGGGGGAATCATCCAGAGGCCAGGATGTCAGGATTGAAACAACAAATTCTGAATTGTTTAGCAATATTCAATATCCCTCCAACCAAACCCCAACTAAGTCATATTGTAAATGCCAATGTAAAAGATGTCAAAACCTGGGTTCATGGGTTCAGCTAATGTCTGCTACCCATTTCAAAAGCTCAAACAGATTTTTCTATCAGGAATGAGAGAGGAAAAGACCAATTGCAGTTATATGAAGTCAGAGAAGAAGGAGATTTTAAATCAGGGGTCCATAATCATTCTACAAAGAGTCAGAGATTAAATATTTTAGGCTTTGTGGGCCATATGATCTACTCAACTCTGCTGTTGTAATGCAGCCTTAAGTAAATGGATGTGGTTATGTTGCTATAAAATTTCATTTATGAAAGTAGGCAGTGGGCTAGATTTGGTGGACACAGGTCATGGTTTAGAGGAAGATAATTTAGAACATGTGGCAGAAATAGATAAGGCATACACACAGGAAATAGCAACTGGTATTTAATTAATGAATTAAAATGACCTACAATTTTCCATCAATTTTAAACACATAAGTAAATGAATCTATAGGTCTGTCCCTTTGTGTTTTGAATTTCAAAAATAAAAAATCATGACAGAAAAAAATCAAAAGCAGAGACTTTTTTTAAAAAAGAGATTTCATAAGAGAAAGCACAAATACAGTTACCATTTTGGCATATTTCCTTCCAACCAGGTTTGAGAGGATATGTAACGTAACTGTCTTCATGCTAAACAATTTTAAACCTCTTCCTTTTACCTAACATCATACTGTTAGTGTAGGTAGCTGGATATTAATAAAGGAAGGGAGCAAAGGGGATCAGATGTTAAGCCTAAGAAACTAGGGGGCTGAATATGACAATAAGCTACTTCACTAGGAAGGTGCAGCATCCATAGGCTCCCTAGGGGACCTTTGCAGTCTCCATCCTAGGGACCTAATCTCTGAAGTGGGCAAGAAGCATCATTAGCAGCCATTAGCCGGGATTACCAAGGAAGAAATAAAAGCAATAAAGGGGAAATTCCTCTGCTGGGCTCATGCCCATTTTTAGAAGCCATAATGTCAACCATAGAGGCCTGGCTAAGGAAAAGGATCAGGGACTCAGAACCCAGTAAGATCTGGGGAATGGATTGGTTAGGGGGAGAGCTCAGGACAAACCAAATAAAGGATTGGGAAATTGGTTAGTTGGAAGGAGCACCTGGTCCTTCCCAAGTCTGTGATAATATAACCCAAACTAGCAAAGGTAACCTCTCTCTATCTCTTTCTCTCTCTCCCTCTTTTTCTTTGAGCAGCCACGTAGGCTCCAAGCATGAGCCTGGGTACAGCAATACAGCACCGGCTGGAGTGCAGCCAGGAACAGAGACTACACTAGCTGGACAGGAACAAAGGCTGAACTGGACTAAGCTTTGACATGGACTGAACCAATGACACAGAATTTCTAGACTCTGGCCTTTCTTTTATGCTTGATGAAGACAAGGCTGGACTTCTTCCACGGGACCTGGGACAGTCCTTTGTGTTTGTTCCAGCTTCACACCATATCTCACCTTCCCGTCAATGGTTCCCAAAATGCTTTTCTGTGATACTGCAACCACCCCATTTCTACCGACAACAATTCATTTCAATGTTGCTACATAATGTTCAAGGTCATTTGTTTAAGTAGCTATATAATATTCTTTTTCACAAACACACTGCATGGTTTATTAAGGCATTCCACTATTGACATTTTGTTTGATTTCTGTTCTTGTACCATTGTGACATCATGGTGGTAACAATTTTGTGTGCATTTGGGGATTGTCAGCATCTATTCCCTGAAGTTGAATTATTGAGTTGAAGGATTCCACTACTTTTATAGGTACTGGTAAAAATGCAAAATTGCTTCCCCAAAGTATATGTGACTATAACCTGCAAATGGCAGTAGTCTAAGCGGGCTACCCCAAATTGAATGTCTAGTTATGAAAATCGGGTTCTTATTTGTAGCGTTAAACTTACCTGCTGTGAGGTTCTGGCCTCATTCAAATCTGAGAAGTCAGTAAGCTGTTCCTGGGAGGATGGGAAACTCAGATTTCACTTAGAAGCTACCATAAATCAGGTCAAGTCAACAGATGTTTGCTGCGTGCCTGACCTCTGCAGTGCCGCTCCTCAGCCTCAGGGAGAAACTGAAAATTCATGGTCAGTGAAATGCCCCCACCTACCAAGAGGAGGTGGAGTGACCTCCCTAATCCAAAACTGAATTCAGGGAGGGTTTGGCAGGGAGAGAGAAGGACAAGAAAGGGCACTGGAGCTTCTAGAACCTACTGAACGATAGAATACAGACACATGTTCTAAATCAAAATTCAACCTTTGGGGCTGTAATAGTTCCCTAGGGCTACTGCAACAAGTGTCACAAATTGGGTGGTTTAAAACAACAGAAATTTGTTCTCTTGTAGTTCAGAAGGTAAGAAATCTGAAATGAAGGAGTTCGAGAAGAATCAAATGTTCTAGGGAAACATCCTTCCTAGCTCCATCCTTGTCATCCCTTGGTTTGTAGCTCCATCACGTCAATCTTCACAGATTCTCCATCTTCACGTAGTCTTCTCCCTCAGTGCCTGGGTCTCTATATCTTCGTGTTTTCTCATGGCCTTCTTGTAAGGATTCCACTCATTGGATTTAGGCCCAGCCTTGTTCAGTATGACCTCATCTTAACCTGAGTACATCTGCAAAGACCTTATTTCCAAATAGGATCACTTTTTTTGGAACTGGAGGTTTGAGTCTTGAACTCTTGTTTTGGGGGACATAATTCAACCCAAAACAGGGGTAATGAGAAAAAAACAGGTATAATCAAGTCTTTCTTGAAAACCTGGAAGTTCTGGTTGTTGTACCTTTGTAGCACCAGCCTTAACCAAACCTCATGCTCATCATCCCTCAAGGAGGGTTAGTCCATGTGCCTGCAGGAGAGGGGAGGGGGTGTTTAAGCAGACACATATTCTGGGGTGCTTTCCCTGACTTCCCCTCCAGCTCATATAATGGAAAATGAAGTCCTAAACTATCATGGTTTTGTACATATATGTCTCCACTAGACTATGAGGTCCCTGGGGACAGAGGGTGGATGTTCTTCATTTTGCCAACCTGTAGTAGCACATAGTAGGAAAGTTGTATTTGGTGGGTGGATGGATGGCCAAAACCATCTGTCCATTTTGAAACAGGAGTTTGGATGTATTCTTCTTTATCTGCCATCAGGTCCTACCAATACTAGACCAACCACAAACCAGAGAATTAAGTTCATAAATATTCATTATTCCAGCACCCCCTTCCCTTTGTTTGCTGCAATAGCTTCTTAGCCTGCAGTCAAATGAACTCAAGGAAAGTGATGTGACTTGGCTTTGGAAATATATTCCTCTGGCTGCCAGGATGGATTTAGCAGACTTGCAGCTCAGTTTGTCACTCCTTCCGTGACTGCCTCTGTGCACATGAAGGGCTGCGACAGTCCCTGAGTTATGAGGGGCCATTCCAAGGCTGTGATGGATTTGATTGTTTTATGCGCTGACTTAAGATCTCATTTCCTGCCACATTCACAAGTGCTTTCTGGGCTGCTGCAGGGGAACCTGGCATGTTGGTTTTGTGGGGCCCCCACCTCCATCCAGTTCCACCGGGGACAAGATTGCAGAGTTCAGAGTTTCCTATCTAAGCAAAAGCTTCAAAAAGCTCATATTTAAAGGTTGCCAAAGGTAGTTTTGCTGTATCTCCCAGCCAAACTTCATACATATATTTTACTCTTATGTTTTAGTTGACTTTCTCTGGAATACTCTGCAAATGACATGAAATTGAGGAATAGACAGCTCTATTAGGCAAATCACAAGCTGACATCGACAGAGCACCATGGTCGCTTTGCAAAAGGAAAGAAAAATTCTTTCCTAGAATGCCTACTCTGAAGAAGGCAAATTCTCAACCATTGTCCTGGGAATTGCTTGGTTATTTTTATCTGAAGGTTTCAGCATCTATCTGTATGTTTCACAATTATACAGACAAACTCTGTCATGTTTTCTACATCATTAGTTTGGTAAAAGCAACACATCTACCCATTTAAGAGTTTATCATATTCATCTTCACCCCAGGAATGCTTGTCTTCCCACGTGGAGGGTAGGTTCCAAGAGGCCAGAGTCCAACTTGCCTTGTTTACTGCTGAACAAGTAAGACAGCTCCAGGGACTTCTACACATACTCCAGGAAGAAATGATTGCTATCCCCAGCTAGAAAGGTTAGCCACAGAAAGAAGAGAGGACACCCATTTCTCTGAGACAGAGTTAAGAAGGCAAGGGTAACTCTAGAGTGGTCATGCTCCAAGTTGGGTCCCTAAACCTGCTAGCAGCCCTGGCATTACCTGGAAATTCTTCAGAGATGTAAATTCTTTGCCCATCCCAAACCTAGGGAATTAGAAATCCCTGGGATTAGCCCTGCAATCTGGGTGTTAACAAACCTTCTCAGTGATTCCCATGTAGTTTGGGAAATACAGATAAAGATGCTGAGAGTGAGGAAGGCAGCTCTTAAATTTACTCCAATGACTATGAGACAAGAGGATGCAAAATGTGTTATGGAGACAAATAAAGTTTTAGCACACCCAAGTGGGAGACATAAAGTAGCTGTGAGCAAAATGTTGGGATGCCTCATCCCACCTAGCAGTCAGGAAAAAACAATGATCGAGGGTCATAAACATAACAACTTTGTCAAAAGCACATAAAATCTGCTGTAAACAGGAGCTTTGGGTTGTTCTATTTTGGGAATGATAAAAATTATTTTTATTCATCAATTCAACACATTTTTACTTTTGTCACTTACAGATCTCAAGTAAACCATGCTCCTTTCCTGTCCTTTCCATCATCATCATCACCACCACCACCACCAAATATTCCTCAAATGCCTGTGCTGATTGATGGAAAAGCACTAAAATAATGTCAAAGTCCAGGAATTTGGTAAGATTCATGAAGACAGCCGTTTGCACACAGATGAGGACTTAGAGACCCAGGGACAGGAGTGGAGAGGGAAAATGGGTGGGTTGGTTCTGAGTGGAGATGAACAGGGTGGGTGGGTGCAGCTGACAGGATTGAAGGCCTGATGGGAAGGATGGGGGGTGATAGGATGAGATGACAGGTCATAGGGCTGGGCTGAGCGACATTTAGCCCTGGGGAGGAGAAGGCTGAGTGACATAGGGCTGGGCTGAGTGACATTTAGGCCCAGGGAGGAGAAGGATGCCCTGAGACATTGGAGAAGGACCTGGCATTGGGGGTTTCTCCATGATTAGAGAGTGTGTTATCTGAGACAGGAATGTGCTGGCAGAGAGGTCAGAGCCAGCCACACTGAGTATGTTCTTAATGACTTCCTCTTATATATGCTCAAGAACCATTTACTGTGTGTCTTTTTGGTGGCAGGCCCTGTGTCAGGTGCAGAATAGTTGACAAAAACATGCTGCTATATGAATACCAACAGCATGGCTTGTCTAGCTCTCTTGAAGTCTCTTCCACCAAATGAGACTTTTCAATGGAACTCCTACTGTCACTAACCAGCACTGATTTCCAGGAAAAAATGCTGAAAACAAAAGATATGCCCCAGGTCTTCCCCAGCCTGGCCTTGGCTGAGCTGCACATTCTCTGGGCAGTAGAGAAGAGTGTTGACAATGGTAGAATGGAGAGGAGTCTACTCTTCGGGCTGAGAGCTGGATCTGAATCCTGAACCTGCCTCTTCTTAGCTCTGCTGCATTAGGCTTCATGGATCCTTGCCTTAACCTCCTCATTGGCAAAATGAGGGAGGTGAAGAGGATTAAACGTGCTAACCCAATAACAGAGCATGGAGCTCAGTAAACCCTTAACAAATGCTGTCACTATCATTCTTAATGAGGAAAAGACAATCAAAACCACAATCTCACAGCTGCAGCTGTCCATGCTCTGTGTAGCCTCCCATCCTCCCCATCCAGCCCTCTGCCCAACTCCTCACTCACCCCCTCCATCCCCACCTTTCTCAGCTCTCTGCCCTGCTTGGTCTGAAAAAACATCCTCCTCTTTCCAGGTCAGATCCAGGACCTGGTGCCCTGGAGGGAAGAGCAGCAGATTCCTTTGGTGCTCAGGAGTATGGCTGCGATGTTAAAATATTTCTAGGGGGAAGATAACTCTAACCAACACCAGTCAACACCCTAGGAAGAAGGTCTGGGGAAGGTTACCCTTATTCATATGCTCAGTATACCTTTAAATTCAGGGCAAGTGGACTGTGGTGAGCTCAGCAGCTGAGGTCTCCCACCCTTTCC
>NW_006290680.1:371324-428620 GCF_000327345.1 Myotis davidii | reverse complement strand
CCTCCAAGCCCCTGGTCCAACCCCCTTCACATTAGCTGTCTGGATAGTCTTGGCTTACTTAGTTATCGCCTTTACTAATTGTGAGACCTCAGAAACGTCCTAAACCTGTCTATCCCTCCATATGCTCATCTATAAAATGGGGCTTGTGTAATAGCACGCATTTCATAGATCCTAATTTGGAAAGACTGAGTAGTACGTACACAGGGCTAAAATTGTGCCCGCCACACAATAAGCACTTAGTACTGAGTTGCTGATTTTGCTTCCTTAGGACTTGGTGGTGCACCTTGGGGCTTCCTGTTTCATGGTGGACTCCGTTATCCCACAGGGAATTGTCTCTAGGAATTGACCTGGGTCTGAATTCAGTGTGACCTCTATATTCCATCTAGAGCTTCCTCAGACCATTCCAGGGCTCCTGGGGCATTAATGGTGAGGCCCCCAATTGCCATCTCTGTCCATGAATGAAGGTGGTTCTCACAGCAATGAAAAGGCAAGGCTCCACAGCAAAGGTGATTTGAGAGCCAAGATGCTCAGTGGAAACTTGGGGAGGCAATTCCAGGCAGAGGGGACAGGGTGCAAGGTTCCAACTCAGTGGAGTGAAGAGTTCCGAGAGGCTGGAAAAGAGGGAACTAGAGTGGGGAGAGAAGGGACTAGAGTGTGGAACCAGTCGAGCTGCACAGACAGGATAGACTTTTGGGCAGTGGGGGGAGACCATGAATGGTGACTTCATTCAGAAGTGAATGAGATTTGAATAAACATCGCCCCCACCCTTGAGTATTGTCAGCAAATCAAGAAGCTATACTGTATGTGTTTAAACATGTATGTTCATTGCTTTTCTTTGAAATCTTCCTATTGAGACAGCCACAGCCCAGCTGGCTAAGCCAAATGGCCTCCTAAGGAGGCAGGCACTGGGGCGACCCCGACACACCCGCCAGGAACATGAGTGCACGACAGCCTCCTCTCAAGGCTTGATTCTGATTTTCATGCAGGAGCGTGGAGTCTGCCAGCCTCATTGTCATTTATCCCTGGACAATTTGTTAACTTCAGGAATCCTTGAATGCCAACCTGGATGTCTTTATAATTGCTGTCTCTGTCAGAACCTGTGTGAAAAATGTCACCGAGAGAATGAAGTCAGAAAGCAAAGTTGCAGCTTGTTCCTCACGAAGGTGACAACGACCAAAAGCATTACATGCTTTCAGGACAGTTTTGAGAACACTTCCAGCTCCTGGAAGAAAAGAGGTTTGTAAAATTGGAAAAGCTTGCCTGCTGACATTGACAGGGAATTCATAATGCGCATGTTAATCTGCGGGAGAGGAGACGAGCAGGCTCCCACACCCAGCGGAAGGCTCCGGAACATGGTAGAAAAGGCTCTAATCAAAGGCACAAAAGTTTGTCACGAACCATAAAAATTAATGTGTTTATTGTATCTCTTATATGCAGATATAAGAAAAATAGGCAATCCCTTAGCTCGCTTTCTGAAATGCAAATTCCACTACCTAGTTATATATTGGGGAATGAGCCTCTTTCTTGTTTCAGTTTCCTTGTCTGGGGGAGAATTGAGCTCAGTTATTCTCAATAACAAGTTCTAAGTTCTCTGCAGAGACCGCCTGTATTATAGTTATCTTCTCTTATGAAGATTATTTTAGTGCAAACCTTCTAAACTGCTTGAATAACTTCAGAGCTGAGCTTCTCACCATCTGCTAAAGCAGAGGCAAGCCAAATCCTGCCCGCAGGCCACATGCTGCCCCCTGTCTGTTTTTGTAAGCAAAGGCTTGTTGGAACACAAGCCATGTCCCTTTGCCTATTGTCTGTGACTGCTTTCCTGCCTCAGAGACAGAGTGGTGTAGTCACCACAAAATCAAGTCTCCTGCTAAACTCAGAATAGTTATCTGGCCCTTTCCAGAAAAAATTTTCCAACCCATGTGCGAAATATACTCTTGTCCTGGCTGGTGTGGCTCAGTTGGTTGGAGCATCATCCTGTGTTCCAAAAGGTGGTGGGTTCGAATCCTGGTCAGGGTGCATACTTAGGTTTTGGGTTAATCTCTGGTCAGGACGTCAAGGGGAGGCAACTAATCAATGTATCTCTCTCACATCAATGTGTTTGTTTGTTTTTTCTCTCCATCTCTCCCTTTCTCCCTCTCTAACATCAATTTTTAAAAATCCTCTTAACTCTTTCAACCACTCAAAATGTTACATAGTCCTTCCCTCACTAAAATGTGGTGTCTTTGATCAGACAACCAGACCCAGGAGGAATGCTGTAGCAATCCCACTTCTGGGTATATATTCAAAGGAATTGAAATCAGGATCTAGAAGAGATATTAGCACTCTCCATACTAATTATCCACAATAATCAAGATATGGAAACAAAACATAAAATTTGCTAAGAAGATGGATCTTATATAAAGTATTCTTATAATAATGATTATGATAATGATGATGATGATGATGATGATGATAATACTAATAATAAAGAAAGCAGGGGGAAACTTTGGGAAGCAATGATATGTCTATAGTCTTTCTGGTGATGATGCTTTTGGGTTATATACTTATCCTTGATCTCATTGAGTTGTATACATTAAATATGTACAGATTTTCACATGCCAATTTTACCTCAATAAAGTGTGGTGTGTGTTTTTAAAGAAAAATAATGCTGCAATGTGTATTGTCCCTTACCCAATACTTTTTCTCCTTTACAGCATCTTGGGAAGACAATGCCTGTCCTAATAAAGTTCTTTCTTACACTCATCAGAGATCTGTGGGCCTGTGCCTGTGTCTTTTGGACTCACCTTTGCCCGCTGGAGACTTGGAGGGCAGCTCTCTGGATAATTAGCTGGTAAGTTTCTGGAAGTAGTCCCACTTCCTCCAAGATTTTCTCACGTGTTATGGTTTAGTGCTTCTTATCTCTAGAAACCCACCTCTGGGCATTTCACAATGTCTCTACCATTTTTACTGTGGGTCCTAACCCTGAACCAATTCCTTGGTGTCCTGAGACTTCTGAAAATTCTGTTCTGAGACTGAGTCTGTGCACAGGCCGCTTCAAACCATCAATACCAGCTTGACTTTGAACATTTTAATATGTGCTTCTGACGTCAAGCCACATCCTCCCAGCTTGTTAGAGTGTAGTTGGGTATTTAGGTTGATAGGTGGACATTTGCACTTGAAATGCAAAATCTGATCATTTATTTCCATCTATCCAGTTAGATTTGGATCCAGGCATTGCACCCACTCTAACCAAATCAGCCCTAGAATTGTGTTTATATTCATGCCTAATAATTTCTCAATCTTAATCCCTTCCACAATTGCTATTTATGCAGAACTATCGAAAGTCTTCTGAACAAGCTATGTTCTCTCTTACTGCTGTGCTCTTGTACCTGCTGTGACCTATCACAAATACCCTTACCTCTCTCAGTGCATTTCTCTTATCAGTCCTTCTGGGGTCACTTCCTCCAGGGAGCCTTCCCCAACTCCTGCAGGTCAGGTGGGAAGATCTTCTGTGTTGTCCAACACCATGGGCTTACCTCTTGACAGTGTTTATTATACTGTGTAAACTTATAAATGACAGAAATTGTGAATTCATCACTGCCTCACCAACACCTAACACATCACAGACACTGAGCACATTTTGTAAATTGATGAACAAATAAATGGAGAAGTAATCTGGAACCTTGAAGGCCATTCTGAGGAATCCATCAACAAGGAGTGTGGACAGTTTATAACTGAGTTGTGGCCATCATATGCCACAATCAGTTGAAGTTTAGAGAGTTAAAGCTGCTGTGAATGGAGGCTGAGTATATTGAATGGGCAAAGATTAGAGATAGTTAATTCAGGAGCAAGACAATCAAGGCCAAATGGTAGCATGGAGTCGGAGAAGAAAGAGCAGAAAGGGTGGGACTTGGTGATGAGTCCAATGGGGGAGAATGATGGCAAAAGATGACTCCTCGATGGCTTGATTACATTCTGAGTTAAGTTACCCTATTGAATAAAAGCCTGAAAGCACTTTGCTGACTCTGTCCATTCTGTAAACAAGTAGCTGATTCCCAAACTTGGAATCGCCTCAGTTGCTTTTAAAGTAATACAAATTCTGAGGCCTCACCTGAGACCTATTGAATCAGAATCGCATCTGCCAGGTTTGAGAAGTCCTGCTTGATTGAAATGTCCTTAACTGTGTTCTCCTAAGCTTAGGCACTTGTCTTCTCCTCTCTGCCCAGCCAGGCTGAAAGTGGCCACTCCTCTTATTAACTCGCTATTGTCCTTATCCTGGCTGGTTTGCACGGTTTATTGATTTCTCTGTTTCAATGTTTTTATTGTCTTTGCACTTATATCCTCACCTCAGGCTTTTATTTACAGAGTAATAGTGGACATAATAAAACGACCTGAACTCAATATCCTTACCTGTAAAATGGAGATGCCGCTGTCTCCTCAAGCTCTTATAAGACATTGAATGTTAAAGCACACTGTACATACATGGAACGGACCAGGTGCTGAATGATCACTTAGTTTCCTCACTCTCAACTAACTGCAAACATTTTTTAGAACAGAAGCATGTCTTAGTAGACATTATTTTAATAATGCAATGGAGTTTAGTCCAGCAATTTGGGATTATCAGGTGTTCAGGGTATAATAAGTTAATGAAGAATAAGTCATTGAATCAGTGAATAAGTCAATAAATCAATGAATGAATTAATTGATGAAGAATAAATGAAAACATTGCTCTCTAATAACACAGAACTGATTGTCTATAAATGATCATCTCTTATTGTCTCTAGGCTCGGAACCTCCAAACCTATCTGCACATCATAATTGTCAAGGGACTCTAAAAATGCAGATGCCTAAGTTCTTTCCCAGTTCCATGAATCAAGATATCCGGAGAATGAAGTCCCAGGAATCTCATTGTAAAATGTCCCTCCATTGATGCTGACACACAGCCCATCTGGGAAACCACTGCTCTAGAGAACCAGTAAGAGGCCATCTTGCTTTGCTTAATGTAAGGAGATACATTTTCTTGTTCTACAGTAGTTATTGAAAGTTTAATTCCGATTGATTGTTCAAAACATATCCATTAAAGCCCAACATCTGTTTAATAGATATATCCTATTACACACTTGTACTTAGAGTCACAGTCAAGACTTGACATAATCGGAGACACGGTTTAAACAAACTAATTACATAAGGGCACACAGAGGCTGAGCTAAGCAGGGGCCTTTGAACATGACATGTGCCTTTAATCAAAACCAGGCATCAGGGGAAAACAAGATATCTCTAGCTGGAGTCACATAGTACATTGATTCTATAGCAGATTTTCCTGGGGCCAGCCCACTCTGGGGACTCCCTGAATAATACTGCCACTTCTCACGCCCATCGCTTCAACACTCAGCATCTCTGAGAGCAGGCTGGACAAACTTTGATTGATGGTTGGCAGAAAAGGAAGAAATGATCTGGCAGATAAAGCCTTTCTGCGTGCCTTTCTGTTGGGGGGTCTGAAGCCTGTTGTTTCTGAACAGAGATCTCTGACTTGGCTCTTCATGAAACAGTGGTCACATAGGCATCTACTTCCATCCTTCCTCCTCACTCTAATTGCCTTGGGATTGCACCTTCCAATAAAACATTGGCACTATGTCTCAGATTCTGGGCTAGGGTATCCAGTCTGAGACACTAATTACTAAAATAAAGGCACTTTAATGTGAATTTTATATACAATATTTTATTGAATCCACATTGCAACCACCTAAAATAGGTATTATCAATATGTCCCTTTTATAGGAAAGGAAATGGATAATTAGGAAATTAATTTATCTGGAACCCACCCAATAAGTGGCAGGGACAAGATCAAAACATACAGACTTCAATATTTATGTTCCTAACCACGATACATGATTCCATTTTCCAAATACTGACAGAACATTCTGGATACAGCTAAATATGCTGAGAATTGTTCTTAAACGTCTCCCAGCATGTTTGCATAACCTACAGCACTTGAATCAGCCTCATTAGACTTAGATTATAAGGGGGATATTTTCTGCTCCATACCTTATGCACGCTTTAACCAGGACTGCACCTGCTGGGCAAAT
Source organism: Myotis davidii (assembly GCF_000327345.1). Lineage (NCBI taxonomy): Eukaryota > Metazoa > Chordata > Mammalia > Chiroptera > Vespertilionidae > Myotis > Myotis davidii. The sequence continues at coordinate 422,555 of NW_006290680.1, read as the reverse complement.
CAGTTCTGAAAGGCACCTATACCCTTACATGTCTGCCTTCCCTACTGAGCTAAGAGTATCTACCTTTGTCTACCTGAAGTCCATCATTGTGTAATAGACACTAAATAAATTCTTGAGGAACAAACTGAACAATGACAATATAACATTTTTAAAAGGTACTTTGACTTTAATGTTTATGCCTACAATATTATATTTAGTTGAAAATGAATTAAACATAGAATAGAATTTAAAAAACTATAGAGTTTTAACTGTGGGGTCATTCAGTACACCTACAAATCTGACCTTGACCTCTAATCCTTCCTTAGTTATTGAGAGCTGCATTTTCTAACCACATGTGGGACAAGTGAACACAGACCTCCTGGTTTGCTGATCCTCCCCTGGGCAGGCCCCCATCCCAGCCTGGAATGGAACTGTTGACGTCACTTATCAAGATCCTTATTAAAACTTGCACCAGGTTCAAAGTCAGTTTCAAGTGCCCCTGATATTTTCTAGAGTAAATTACTTTGAAGTAGAGAAAGACCTCAAAAAATCAATCCACTAGTCAAAAACACTTTAATGTGACAGCATTTCCCGTAGATGTAGACTGATCTCTGACTGTGGCTGGTTTAGGTTTTTGTTCCATCATGTTCTGCCTCTGCTCCTCTTAGTCTTCAGCTTCCTCCAGGAACTCTCCTTCCACTGGCTTTCCTGTCTCACCCTATTTCCTACGGTTTCTGTAAGGACTTTCCTTTTACTATTTTCTCTCCCACTTCTGCTTTGGACAAATGCTATTGCTCTGATCTAAAAAGGCCCCCTTCTTCCACCTCTCTTTCTAAAGCCCATTTTTGAGCCTAATTCTCTTATTGATATATTCCACATTTGTAGTGACCATGTGCTCAAAGTTGCACAATATCCCAGGGAAAACCAGAGAATAATTGAATGCAGAGGCCAAAGAAGCACTTTTCATTCTAGGGCTTGGTGTCTGATTCCAACAAACCCTTTAATATTTTGTTTGGTTTTATTTGGGGCTGGTTTGGGTTTTGCCCTTCTTTCATTTACAACAACACAGTAGAAGCAGTGGATCCCAGCACCCAAAGTCCCTTTTCTACTTCTAGGTGACTCGGGAGTTCTCTCGTTCAGTGGTAAAACTCTCTTCCCAGTAGATCTATGAGATGGTGACAAACTGATTAATTTTTATGTAAAGAAAGGTGTGAAAAATTGTGGTGAAGCCTAGTATAAATGCTCATGTCCAGAACTCCACGTACTAACCACAATAGTTGAAAGTCCTAGTTGAAGGAGGAAATCCAAAGATGTGTGATCCTGAGAAAAGCACCCAACTTCTCAGAAACTTAGTTTTGCCACTTGTGAAATGGAAACAACAACTACAACACTTTTCTTCCAATGCTTCATAATTTTATTGTAAAGAAAAAATAACATGTGGTCAAGTGCTTGATAAACTGCTAAAGTTCTAAGCAGATGTGAGTTATTCCATCACACTCAGGGTTCAGAAAGACAATTAGGCACCCACATTATACCATGAATTCAACTGTGATTAATGCATTCACTTTGGAAACTCTAGGAATTAATAACCATTTGCCATACATTCATTATGATCACATTAATCACTATAAGTGATTGGTTAATTAGCTAATTATGGTTATAATGGAGATGTCATATGCATTTCCATAGGAATTCTTTGGTAATTCTACATTAATTAATGCCTGACCTTATCTTGATGTTAAACAGATCATGGGAGCGACCTTCTCGCATTATTTTGATCAAAGAGGACTTCACAGAAGAATATAGTGGTGCAGGCATCCTAGTTTTCTGAGCATTGCGTTTTTGTTGGGAGCAGTGAGAATTTTTAAAAATTCAAAAGCTTGGAGCTTTAAGTATTTTAAACTCCTTCTCATTCCCTCTTTGTACAAGCCCTATCTCTACTGTCCTTGCTCCTTAGAGCAAGGCTTTATCAAAATGGAAAGAATAGCATCTGAGAGAGAAACAGGAAACATTTATTGAGCACCAACTACCTACTCATGTTTTGCTGGTAACCACAGCAAAACAAAAGGAATGATCTAGCCTCTGTCCCCAAGAATTTCACAATTTTATGCCAGTCTCAAGAGTTGAATAAAAAAAACAGAAATTCAGAAAAGTATGCTGTCAGGGATATTGAGAAAAACAAAATCCATTTTTATTATCACTTTTTTTGTTATGGTTTACAATTTTGGGAATGCTTAGAAATGAATTTAATGGAAACCTGGGACAATGTTTTTAAATGCTATGGTGAATGGGATAAAATACTACGTTTTTGGAAATCCACAAAATGTGGATGTTAGCTATACCTAAATGAATTGCAAGCTGTCAAATACAGCAAATAAAGAAATAAAGCAGTTTTACACACATTTTGCGAATACATTGATTAGTGTTTTATACATCTCAGTTTGAGTTATCTTACAAGTAAAATATATTTAAGTTATGAACAGCTAAATGAGTGGAAACTTGGGTAGTCTGGTTTTCCTAGATGGTAAAATCACCTGAGTCATCACTGAAATTTAAGATACATAACATTTGGAACACATTACAAAATCCATGAAATTGAATATCATGGAAGATTAATATTTAAGATTCTAATGGCTACTATCACAAAAAGTAAGTTTTAAAAATAATTTGAATATATCTATTAGCACAAAAGATTAATTTTCTCCTAAGACATAAAGTTCAAATATAATTATGTGTAATGCATTAACAGAAGAGTTCTGTGATTTTTAATGTGTTCAAGTGATTTGAGCCAACCTTTGGGGTTTTGTTTTGTGTCTTTTTTTCATAAGAAGAAGTGAAATAAGACTCTAGTAATACATTTGAAATAGTCACAGTTAAATTAAGAAGTTATAAATGGAGTCATTTAGGGTGATAAAAGGACATAAACAGAATCAGTCAGCCTCTGGAAGCTGACCTCATATGGGTAACAGGGAAGGAGAAACTTCTGGAGAAGGATTTGTGTTAGCTCAAGTTCTCAGAGGAGTGGACACTAAGACAGGATCAGAAATGCCAGAGCTTTATTGGCGGTGAGAAGAGAGTGAGCTAGAGGAGGTGGAAAGAGCTTTGAGATAAAAATGCAGGTCTGAAGTCCACGAAGAATGGGAGGAAGGAAGGAGGATTAAGCAGTGAAAGTCCCAGACTGCTGAGCAGTTCCAATAAAATTTCACCCAATACAGTAGATTAGAAGAACAAGAGCTCGTTCCACTATCTCCTTCATTGTGAAGTGGGTCTCCTGATCAGATGCCACGTTATGTGGGATTCCATGCCATTGAGCAGTCATTCCTTCCATAAGCCTCTGTGCTGTGGTGCTGGTTGAAGCTCTGAGGGTAGAAAATGCAAACCAATGGTCTGTTCCTGCAAGGACTACTTGTTGACCTTTCCAGGATGGAAGAGGACACATGGCACCAAATGGCTGGTTGATCTCCAGAAATGGTGCTATGTCAGGGGATCAGTGTTGATCTCTTGCTGACCAGTTGGACATCCAAGGGTAGCAGCAGCGATATTAGCCTGGATACATGGAAGTCCATGTTACTGAGCCCTGGTAGCCTCCATCACTGCCACCATGGTCACTCTGTCCATGCATTCATTGTATCAGTCCTGCCGTAGCTGATAATAAAAACTGGCTAATGTCAATCGGCTGAGTCATTTTGTCTAGTTGGTTGGTCAGTACCTCTTTCATGGTTAATGCTTTCCTGTAGGACTGAGATGTGATACAAAAATATTTATGCTTTCTGCCCACTCTCACATATCCAGCCACATGTCTATACCCCAGACTTCCTTGTCTCAGAATTTCCAGTTCTTTTCCTTCCAGGCCTCTGACCAGAGAGCCAGGCCATTGATCACTGCCCAAGAATCTGGATATAGTCTCATCTTGGGCCATTTCTCTTTCCACACAAAGTAGGTGACTGGATGGCTGTATTATGGGCTGAAATGTGTTTTCCCAAAACCCATGTGTTGAAATACTAGCCCCCAGTTTCTCATTATGTAAGCATATTTGTAGATAAGGCCTTTAAAGTGGTAATTAAGCTAGAATAAGGTGTTTAGGGTTGGCTTTAACCCAATTTGACTGGTGTTGTTATAAGAAAAGAAAATATGAACATACAGAAAGATATCAAGGGTCTATGCACACAGAGGACAGACCATGTGAGGACACAGAAAGAAGGCATTACCTGCAAGCCAAAAAGAGAGGACTCAAAGAAACCAAACCTGCCCACACCTTATTTTTTTAAATTGATTCAGAGAGGAAAGGAGAGGGAGAGAGAGAAACATCAATGATAAGAGAGAACCATTGATCAGCTGCCTCCCCGCATATCCCTCCACTGGGGATTGAGCCCACAACCGGAGCATGTGCCCTTAACTGGAATCGAACCTGCAACCATTCAGTTTGCAGTCCAATGCTATATTTACTGAGTCAAGATCAGGCCTGCCCACACCTTGACCTTGGACTTCTGGCCTCTATAACTGTGAGAAAATATATTTCTGTTGTCTAAGCAATCCAGTTTGTGGCATTTTGTTATGGCAACCTGAACTGACTAATACAACAGAGCTCCATCTACTGGGAAAATTTTTTCCTCTCTACTGTCTTTGTAAGTGTTGGTCCCTTGATATCTTTCAATTGTCTGAGTCATTGCATTGAAAGTGTTTTCCCACCACTGAGTTGATTTTCCAGATCATCATTGGTGAGATCTTTAGTAACTGGGCTACCAACTTGTGCCAGGTACTATCTCTGCTCTTTATACCACTCAAAATGAGATCCTGTTTGCCAGCTTGAATGGTGAGTAAAACAGTCCCCAAAGTTCCACATTACTGCCTGACACCACTTGTGTTCATTCAAGCTCTCTAAGAAGGCAGAATTAGATGTGTAGGAGATTTGGTACAGGGAATGCCTGTGAGGAAATAGAAACAAGAATCAGGGCAGGAGAGCCTTCAGGCCTAATGTCTGTGAAAGAGAGGGAAAAGGAAGAAAAATGGATAGAATAGTTTCTGACTGCAACACAGATCTGGGAACATTTCAGCTGCGCCAATGGCAACTCCTCAAACCAAAGTCACCTGTTATAAAAGTGTACAAATTTTCAGTTATAAGATGAAAAAGGTTTGAAGAACTAATGTATAACATGGTGACTATAGTTGCTAATTCTGTATTGTATAACTGAAATTTGCTACAAGAGAACTTAAGTGTTCTCAGCAAAAAAAAAAAAAAGGTAAATATAAGAAGTGATGAATGCATTAATTGTGTAGGTATGCTTGCACAATATACATATCAAGTCATCAAGCCATACACTTTAAATATATTATAACTAGAGGCCTGATGCACTAAATTCATGCACAGGGGGGAGGAGGGTCCCCTTCTGCACCCTCTCCAATCCGGGACCCCTCAGGGGATGCCCAACTGCTGGTTTAGGCCCAATTCCGGGGATTGGGCCTAATCTGGCAGTCAGACATCCCTCTCACAATCCTGGATCACTGGCTCCTAATCACTCACCTGCTTGCCTGCCTGCTCTCCCCTAACTGCCCCCCTGCCCCCACCAGCCTGATCACCCCTCACTATCCTCCACTGCTGGCTAGGTCACCCCCAACTGCCCTCCCCCCACCAGCCTGGTCGTAGGTAGCCATCTTGTGAGGGTGTGAGGGTTAATTTGCATATTAATTCTTTATTATATAGTATTCTATTTGTCAATCACACCTCAATAAAACAAACAGTCAGTTATTAAAAGGGTCCTGACTGGAAGGAACCTGCATGTGTATCCTCTACTGTACTGAGGCATTAGGATCTCCTGGGAAGCATGATTAGGTGTCACTGTTGGAGCAGCAGCTCAGAGTCATCAGTCAATTATATCCCCTGCAGGAGGGGATCTGAGCACAGTGTCTTCACTGCCACCATAGGAGAATAAAAAGGTGGCAACAAGGTGCCATATTAGTGTCCAACTACTAGAAAGACACAAATGGCACCATGATCCAAGTGGCACTTATCACTAAGTCTTGGTAAGCTTTAGGGTGGCCTTGATTCTTGTGAGAGAGCAAAGGAGAGGGAGAGATATAAGGATGACTTATGTGAAATGCCTGTTCCTTTGTTCTCTTGTCAGCTATGATCAACTGTTTGGCAGGAAGAAGAGAGAGAGAATGAATGAGAATGAATCATTGAACTCACTCCTAGCTCAGGGAAACATTTTATTGGATTTGTTTCGCTTTGATGCTGATTAAGCCCATGGGGTAGAGCAGACCACTGAGTGAATATATGGGTTAGGGAGGGGATACAGGGTCTCCCTGTGATTGCTGTACGGTGTTTGTAATTTATTATTAACTACCTCTTCTGTGCCATGGTCAGGGGGCCAGCTCCTGGGGCCAGAAGTGAGGTTCATCCAGGCAGATCAGACAGAACATTTTATTTACTTGCTTCTTCCCTTAAATCTAGTATGACTCAACCTGGCCTAAGGCACAAAAAGTTTGCTTGACCCTGATTGAAACAGTGAACTTTGGGAGAACTTAGAGTTAGATGACTGGCCACACTCGCTTCACTGACCACCTGACAACTTGGCAAGATCTTGGTGGGACAAATGTATACCTTTGATGCCATGGATGCCATGGTCTTATTCTAAGAACCTAAATAAACTTTTTTAATGCTGATCATCTACAATGTTTCAGATGTAGTGTTATGCTCCCTGAGTTTATTCTTTCACTCAACAAATATTTATTGATAGCCTACTACATGTCCAGTGTTGTACATACCAACCTCTATAGATGGAACCTTGAACAGAACAGACAAGAATCCCACTTTGGATGATGGGAAAGTAAAGAGCATAAAATGTCAGCAATATCAAACTAAAACTCAGTTATTTCTGATGGTGTTAAGTGCCATGAGACAAATGAAGAAAGAGAAGTGTGTGACTTGTTTTATAATTTAATCTTCTGAAATCACCTTAGGCGCTGTTAATATGCCTATGTTATCAATGGCAAAAAAGGATGTTCTCAGAGGCTACTTAACTTTAAAGAATTCCAATGCCTCCTACAGGACAGGAAGGGGGATTTGAGCATAGGCCATTATTTGAGGCAGTGTGCTAACCTAACTTATGCCAATACAGTTAAAAGTCTCGTCTCAGCTTCTGATTTCCTTGAAAGTCCCCTCTACCCAGTGTTTCCCTTACACTGGTCCAGCCAAATGGCTTCCTTACACTTTCTGGAGGATCCCCAGAATCTCTCGCCTCCAGTCCCATGCACGATCTGGCCAAGAGTTCCCCCAAGTGTACGAGGCTCTCTACAGATGGTTCTGGGAAATGAATTCACATGAAATGTGGACATATCTTTGAGAAACATTGACTCACCTAAAGGGAAAGTAATTCTCTTTTAAAGCCTTTCTATCCACTTCTGATTATATTGAAAAGACAATTTAGTACCAGACAAACATTTTTGAAAACTTGCTGAGTTCCTCTTTTAAAAATGATTTATTGAGGTATAATTGACATGCAGTTATAACTTTTTAAAAAATGTTCTTGATCATTGTAACATCTGCATCAGTTCTGGTTCAGTTTCCATTTATTTTTCTCCTCATGATGGATCATAATTTGTTACTTCTTTGCATGCCTGCTGATCTCTGATTGGATGCAAGAGGTTGTCGGTTTTACCTTGTTGGGTACTGGAAATTTTTATAGTCCTCAAAATAGATTTTAGCTTGCTCCTGGATGCAATTATTTGGAAACAGTTGAATTCTCTGGGATCTTGCTTCTAAGATATGTTAGGTGTGATCAGAGGGATGCTCATTCTACTTTAGTAGAGCTAATTAGCCCTCACCACTGAGGCAAGACCTTTTCGTGGACTTGACCCCATGCTCCATGAATCATGAGGTGTTCCAGTCTGACTGGTGGGACAGGCACTTTTCCCAGCCCTTCCAGTGTGAGCACAGAGCACTTTAATCTCTGAGCCTTCTTTACATGAATGCACTGACCACTACACAGATGAATGCTGGAGGGGAGTCTTCTGCAGAGTCCTGGGGTTCCCATTCTGTGCAGGTCCCACCCCTCTAAGACTCTGTGAATTCTGGCTGCTTCATCCCAGTGGACTCAGCGCTGTCTCCTCAGCCACCAGGCTCCACCTAGGCTTTCCCTCCCTACACTGCAGCCTGGTGATTTTTATATTAGTACTAGAGGCCCAGCGCGTGAAATTGCATGAGACACAGACCCACTGCACCAGCATCACCCCAGAACTGCCCTGCGCGAGCCACGGGACCCCAGACCCGCCCTGGCAAGCGGTGGGCCCCACCTCTGCCACGCGAGCCGCGGGCCCCTCCTCCATGGTGCCAGCCCCGCCAGCCCTGTGCAAACCTCACCAGCCCCGCACAAGCCCTGCCAGCCCTGTGCAAGCCCTGCCTTGCCTCATGAGCCCTGAGTCCAGGCCCGCAAGAGTTGCTCCATGAGCCTCCTGGTGACTGGTTGTGGTCATGATGCCATTACGGTATCACTACCACAGGTCCTTTATGATATAGACTAGAGGCCCAATGCATGAGATTTGCGCACTGGGGATCGGGGGGGGGGGGGGTGTTCTCTCAGAACAGCCTGCGCCCTCTCGCAGTCCGGGACCCCTCAGCAGGCATCCCTTTCATAGTCCTGGACCCCTCACTCCTTAACACCCACCTGCAATGGAGGAAGGACAGGATCCCACCACCACCACTGTGCCCACCAGCCATGAGCTTGGCTTCTGGCTGAGCAGTGCTCTCCCTGTGGGAGCACGCCGACTACTAGGGGGCAGCTCCTGCATTGAGCATCTGCCCTCTGATGGTCAGTGCGTGTCATAGCAATTGGTCATTCCACTGTTTGGTCAATTTGCATATTAGGCTTTTATTATATAGGATAAGTATCTTTAGCTTTGTTCTAACATGATGTTAAATTACTTGGAAACAGTTTGTACCTTTGGGGTCTTGTTTCTAAGATTTCTGAGGTGGGATCAGAGTGGCACTCACTGGAGGACAAATGACTCCCTGGGCAGGAAGCTGGGTCAGTCTCAGGACACACATTGTTTTATGCCATCTCCCCAGGATTGCTGTTCTCTGTTACCTCTTGTGCAGTTTTTGGAAATCACTGTTGCATGTATTTGCTGTTGTTATTTGTTTGTTTGTTTGTTTGTTTTTTCTTCATTTATTTAGTATACTCCCTCTTGGCCCAAAGCGTAAGTTCCCTCTCTTTATTTCCCTGCCCCCCTTTTAAAAAAAGATTAAACAGACACGAAGCTTTCCACAGGCAAAAATATATGGCTAAAATTTAACAACTTTGTTTTGTTTGCTTTGCATTTATTTTATGGTTAATTTATTGATAACAATTAATTCTGCTTTTCCATTCATGGTAGTTTCAGGTATTTTCATAGCTAAATGAATTTGAGATTAAAAAGCAAATCAACTTAAAGAAAATAGTAAAGAAACAGCAGTAACAGTGCTAAGCAGAGGATGCAGATAAGTAATCACTAGGGGAGTAGGGGAATGACTGAGGTTAGGGGGTTAAGGGGTGCTAATTGCATTAGGCCTACTTTCTAACCTGACTCCCTCCCAGCCTCCTGAATTCCTCCTTCCTGGGCTTTGAGCCCCATCTCCCCCTTTGCCACCTCTTCACCATCCCTATACTGACCTCTCAGAAAGTAAATGCCACAATAGTGGCACTTTACCCCCTGAATTAACCTCCTTCCTTTTCCATCCAGTCCAATGGCCACAAGCCACTTGTAGCTATTATACTGGGCACTGGAAATGTGGCCGGTCTGAACTGAGCTGTGTCAGAAGTATAGAAGTGGGTTTAGAAGATAGCACATACAAAATTTAGAATATGTCATTAACAATGTTGATATTGAGTACATGTTGAAATAAGAATATTTAGGATCTACTGGCTTAAATAAAATGTTATTAAGATTAATTTCCCCTTGTTATTTATAATATGACTACTAGAAAATTCCACTTTGCATTCTATTCCTATTAATAGCACTGCTGTAGAGATGCGTCATCCATCTTCACATCCCCACTCTCAGAACAAAACCTGACACAGAACAGGAGCTTATCAAATACTGGTCGAATATTAGCGATTGAATAAATGCTTAAATATGTGGCTTTAACTGGATTGGGAGTTCAAAGAAGGAATACTGAAGGCCTGGAGACGGTCTTAGTTTCTTCATCCATACAATGGGGATAATGATAACACGTGCCGCATAGAGATAGTGAAGAAAAATGGAGATAATTTAGGGAGAACTCTGAACACTGGCCTGGATCAAAGGACATGCTCAAGAGAAGTCAGACAATAAGGGGAAAGCATCTTCACTTAGAATCACACCAGGGCGAAGGACTTTAGCAGCTGGGTTCCAAGAATTAAGAGAAAAGATTCTTTTCTCTTAATTATTATGCAAATGTGCTTCATGTGGTTCATGTATAAGAGCCCAGCTCTATGGCTTATCACAGCCTTCACCTCGGGCCCATCCCCCTTATTTAACGGTGTTCTGGTATCTTGCTACTTATGAGCCATGGTGTGTGTGTGTGTGTGTGTGTGTGTGTGTGTGTGTGCGCGCGCGTGCGCGCATGCACGTCAATAAAACACTTTCTTCTAGGTCTTATCTTATTGCTAAAAATAATGTACTTGTAAATTGCTTTATAAATTATTTATCATGAGGGGCTTCATCATTGAACAAGTGCTACAACGTCCTGTAAAAATAGGGGCCAGAGGACTGGTAGTGAAGGAGGGAGAGAAGAAGGCACCCGAATCACTTATAAATAATATATTCATTGGTCAAAGAAAGTTATCGCCTTTTATGAAGTGTTTGGAATCCGTCTTGCATACTAAGTGGGCGTCCTCTTGCTGACTCCGGCCTGGGTGATGGGCCCCAGCTGCCTCGTTGCTCCATCTCTGAATTTGGTGATTAGGATGCCATTTATGTATTTCAGCCAAAGTCACAATTGCCACCTCTCATCACCTGGAAATAAACAGCAAACAGGGCTGAGTGGGTTTGCTGAGGAAACGCAAAGATGTGTTGGCAACTCCCAGAGTGAAGTCTGGGTCCCCAAGTGGGACTCTGCATTTGGTATTCATCGCATAAGTGCTGCGCCTAATGAAGGCATTTGGTATTCATGTGGATGTCACATGTATTTCCAGAGACGCTGGGCTCTAATTTAGCACAGGTTAATGGACACCTCTATTAGAGTGCTATGGAAAGTGTGACATTCAAATAACCCAGTTTAAAAAATCAGACAAACCTGGACATTAAATCTGAAGAGGACAAAATGTAGAAGTCAAGTATATAAATGCCAACTTTTGACCTGCCTTGGAGAGGGATGAATGGTTGATCCAAGTGTTTCTTACTCCTTCAATTTCTCTCACCCTCCCTTGCCTGAGCTCTCCCAAGTTCCCTGACTGCCTGGGGGTAGGAGATTAGGAGGGGACAGAAGGAAGAGCGCAATCATATTAAATAAAACGTGTCACTCACCTCTTAACCTCGCCCCCCACGCCCCTAGCTCCCTCGCACATATCCTTGGCCCTTTCAGCAGCAACTAAGCCACATTTTATCATTTCCATATAAAATGGAATTTAAAGTTCATAGAACTTAACTAATTCATAAAGGGTCATACTTCACTAGTAAATAGTAGGGAAGGGTTAGAATATTCACTATACAGTGGGGCCTTGACTTACGAGTTTAATTCTTTCCATGACGGAGCTCGTAACTCAAATTACTCGTATGTCAAATCAAAACGTGAATGAGTGAGACACGTGATGCTGGGCTGATGTTGTGGTGTTCACTGTGACGTTCGCTGCACCAACTAGCGGTGGGGTATCTGAAGCTGGCCTGTAACCCGAATTTTAGCTCGCAACTCAAAGCAAAAAATCAGCCGATAGACGGCTCGTATCTCGAAAAACTCGTTAGTCGGGACACTTGTAAGTCAAGGCCCCACTGTACTTCGTATTTAATTCCTCTATTCATTTAACAAGTATTTATTATGCATTTAATTTGGGCCAAATTCACTTACTGGCTGGTTGATGGTCATAACCAAAACAGTCTCTTCTTACAATTAGTTTAGGAAAAGGTCCAGCAGTGTTTTATAAAAAGCAAACTTATACTTACTCTATGATTGGGCAATTTTATTCCTAGATATTTTCCTAAGATACATGAATGTGATAAAATGTGATAGAATACTCATGGTCTCTTTACTCATAATAGCTAAAGAACAAGATAAATGAATGTAATAGAATGTCCATAATCTCTTCACTCATAATAGCTAAAAGTACAGAACGCTCAGGTGTCCATCAACAGAAGAATAGATAAATCAACTCTGGTATCCACACAGTGGAAACTACTCAGCGGTAAAAAAAACAACAACAAACAAACAAAAAAGAACTCTTGATATACTAGTATATGACAATTTGGAATAATCTCAAAAACATTATTTGAGTGAAACAAATCTTAAAAAAAACCACAATATATGCTATGTGATTCCAGTTTATATGAACTTCTAAAAAAAGAAAATCTAATGTTGACAAATATCAGAATAGTAGTTACCTCAAGGTGGAGTTGGGGTTTCACTGAGAAAGGGCATAAAGAAACTTTTGGGGGTGACATTAATGTTTGATAGGGGTTTGGATTAGACAGGTGTATATTTTCAAAACTCATCAATTGCCCACTTAATACTTGTGCAATTCACTATTTGTGCATTTTACCTCAAGAAAAAAAGAAGAAGAAGAAGTGAATATTAAATGCTGGTTAATAACTTGTGCATGCTGAAGTATTTAGAGGTGATGTATACTGATGTCTTCAACTTAATTTGAAATATTCCAAGAAATAGGATGGGTGGGTTGGTGGATGGGTGGATGAATGGAGAGACGATGGATGGATGGGTGAATGGATGGATGAAGGTATAGATAGATGAAAAAATGTGTATAAGGATAATATAGCCAAATGTTAATTGTATGATGCTAAAGGATATGCATATGAAGATTCATGCTATAATTTTTTGAAAAGTTTTTTAGATGTTGAAAAATTTCCATTATAACATGTTGGGGGAAATGTTTTAAAATGAAAAGACTCTGTATTCATGTTGCTGACAGTCTAGCAGTAAAGACAAACATTAACTAAGGTAAACACTTAAGTAAATATAGAATTGTATATTTTGGTGAATGTTATGAGGGTGCAGTGTGAGAGATTGATTGGGGAGCTTGTTTAAATGAGGGGTCAAGGAAAAGCTCTTTTGGAGAAGGGATGCGTGGAAAAGTGAGACATGACAGTGAGACATGACATTGAAAAGAGGCCCTGGTGGAAAGTGTGTGCAATCTGGTGAGAAGGAGATGCCCCAAAGAAAAGACAGCAGGAAAGAAAGAGTTCAGCATATGCAAAGAAATGGAAGAAGGCCAGTTTAGATGGAGTGTGACCAACAGAGAAGAGAACCAATGAAAGGTGAGGGTAGAAAGGGAGGCAAGGCCTAGACCACTCAGTAGCCTACAGGCCCTGATACATTTTAATCACCACTGAGTTAGTCAAAGCACTCCCAGGGCATGTGCTCAAAGGGGAATGATAAAACAGCAATAATAATAATCATTAAATGTATTCATTGCCTGCTGTATGCCAGGCACTGTGTCAAGCACCTTATAACTTACCTTATTTAAACTATACATCTCTCTAAACAATGCAAAATTTTAAATAAATGTATAAATATAATTTCTGATTTTACACATGAAGAAACTGAGGTTTGGGAGAGTTTAGGTAGCTTTCCTAAAGTCACACAACTAGACCAAACTGAAGCAGAGATGTGAGTCTGAGATAATAAAGGGCAGGAAGTCACATTATCTGAGAAATACTTGGGGAACTGGAATGTTTATCTTGCAAGTAGAGAAACCTCCCTGGATCCACAACTATAGTCTTTGAATTTATAAGATTATCATGAGAAGAGATTTTACTTGTATCTTATAGTCACAAGGATTTGAATTAGCATCAGTGAGAGGATATTCTGAAAAAAGCAAATTTGAGGCCACATTTGAAACAAACAAATAATTGTCATGAATAAACTTGTCCAGAGATGGCAACTGCCACATCAGGAGTCATGACAGAGAACAGGCTTCCTTCCACTGAAGTCACTGGAGCCTAGGTTGCATGGCTGCAGAACAGAGGGACTCAGACATTAGCTACGGGCTGGACCTGCTGACTTTTAAGTGCCTCCCAGCCCTGAGCTTGTGGGACAAACAACTGATCGGGCTCTGCATGTGGCTGTGGCTTCCCAGCAGGTTGGCAGCAGCTGTCTTCCCAGAGCTGTATTAATAACATCTTCATTGACACCGCATGCACAAACAACATTTTCCATTTAAGCCACATTCATCACTGGCCTCATGAGGATCGCTGTGAGTCTGGGTTGCTGGCTAAATAGAAAAGGCTGGACTGGCCATGGAAGTGCAATTATGGCTCAGGAGGGAGTATCAGGGGGATTTCCTGAGTGAGAAAGCTGTCTGGCATTTGTTGGTCTGCAATGTTGTTCTATGGGGGCTCAAGACAGATAACCTGGAAATGCCCAGTACTTATGGACATGTCCCTATGGACTCAGAAATATAGGTTATAAAGAACCATAGCCTACGTGGGCACAAGTGGAGAAAACAGTATTCAAGTTAATTTCAGCCCTAATTAGCCAGGGAGGCAGCAAGTGTCCTAATTGCCATTCCGTGTTTAGGTAGCTATTTGTGCTTTTATCCTACACCAACATCCTAACATAAGTGGATCATAAATGAAATGGTTGGAGGGTTTGCTCTGCGCCAGGTGCTGTGTTATCTACTGTGGCATCTCATTGAATCTTCACAGTGACTGTGAGTTAACCTCTATTAGGGCCCCAGTTTACAGGTGAAGACCTAGATGTTGAAGAACTTCTCACACAACTGCAATATGGCAAAACTGGTATTCACACCTACCTATGTCAGACTCCAGTCTTTTTTTTAAATTACTATAACCTGTGAATGAATGAATGAATGAATGAATGAATGGCAGCTTAAAGTAAAATCATGAGTCTAATAAACCTGAACAATTAGCTTGGGATAAAAAGAATAAATAATAATGAAGGGAAAATTATTTCCAAAAAAGCAAGGCTGAAGAAAACAAAAGATCTGGGCACATAATTTTCTCTATACTTGCCAGTAGATAATCTGGAGAGAAAAAGACCTCATCTGGAAAGAGCAGCTGGCTTTCCGACCCCAAGCCCCATGCGCATAAACATCTCTGAGCAAGGTCCCAGCTCCAGGGATGGTCCATACTAGGCTTAGGATCCTGTTTCTGCCCACGTGGTCCCTTTAACAATCCTTCAAAGTGATTTTATTTTGACCCTGGATGGTGTGGCTCAGTTGGTTGAGTATTGTCCCATGCACTTGCAGTGGTTCTCAACCTTCTGGCCCTTTAAATACAGTTCCTCATGTTGTGACTCAACCATAAAATTATTTTTGTTGCTACTTCATAACTGTAATGTTGCTACTGTTATGAATCATAATGTAAATATCTGAATGCAGGATGGTCTTAGGCAACGCCTGTGAAAGGGTCGTTTGACTGCCAAAGGGGTCACGACCCACTGGTTGAGAACTGCTGACTTAGAGGTTGTTGGTTAGATCTTTGGTCAGTTTGTGGTCTTGATCCCCACTAGGGGGTGTGTAAGAGGCAGGTGATCCACATTTCTCTCTAAAATCAATAAAAACATATTCTTAAAATAAAATAGTTTATTTTGGAAATTAAGCACTTTATTTCTTATCTAGCAGTGGTCCTAGATTTCTTAGGAATGGTTTGAACTCAATGACACAAAATTATTATAATTATCTGGAAAAAAGAGTTGGCATAGACTGCCAGCACAAGCATGCATCTATGGAGCAAATGCTAGGGTTACAATAAGTACAACACCCATCTGTTCATGTTGCTTGGCCTCCCCTTGAGTAGAGCACCTAGAGCCCACTGTCCTATGGTGGAAATGATCTAACTATAAATGCCCAGGTTCACATTTGTTCAGTTGACTCCAAAGTAGAACTTAATTATCCTTAGAAAACATATCTTCCCTTTTATATCTGTTTCAATACATTGGTATATGGCTCATATGGAAGATTGTATATATATTAATGGAATTTAAATTAAACCCAAATCTCTTTCCACTGCACCACCCTCTCTCTCTAATGAAGACAATAGCTGACTTTTACTAAACTGCAGCCACTGAGACAACCCAGGCTTTTCTGTTAAAGCTTACATTTTCCACATTATTCCAAAGTAGGTGCAACTGAGATTAAACCTCACACCAGAGTTTGCAGCCTGTGCTGCTTTCAACTCAGGCAAGATCTCTACTAAAACATCAAGCAGATGTCTTATTTGCTCGATCTCTTTTCTGTACACTGTTAGTGTTGTATTATCAACGCTAAGACTGTCCCTTTAAGAGTCAAAACCTCATGGTTTCTTGTAGATTTCCCCCACTAACTCTGGGATCCTGCCCAAGGACCTCTTAGCATCTGATTAAATATGAATGTGGAGGTGGGTTGCTCACTCACCTGTGATCTTTTCCCTGGAAATCCGCCATTACTAAAACATGGCTGAAAAAGGCTGGAAACAAAGCCAGCCCATTATGTATTAATTCTTAATAAACTGGCAGATTATAATGATATTTGGACGATAAAAAGGGTTGGGTAGACAAGATCCTGTCTGTACCTAAGATCCAATCTGAATGAAAGCCAAAAAGCTGAAATGATATACCAGACTCTCTAGGAGCCATGTGCTCATCCATTTCTACTAAGCCAGACAGATCTGAGTGGGGAACTCCCTAACCATGTCTGATGGGCTCCCTCTGCTCACTGTCTGACCTAAAGCAGCAGCCTTAAACAGGTGCTATTACCAAACTCTTTTGTAAACATGTT
Source organism: Myotis davidii (assembly GCF_000327345.1). NCBI lineage: Eukaryota > Metazoa > Chordata > Mammalia > Chiroptera > Vespertilionidae > Myotis > Myotis davidii. Next base: position 405,675 of record NW_006290680.1, on the reverse strand, counting down.
CCTAAAACTTTTATGTCTACCTCTGTCTTTGTAGCTCACATGATTTTGCACTTGGTCTGAGAATCAAGCCTCGAACCACATTGTCATCTACCATAGAAGGAAACTTCAGGTTACATTGTAAGAAGGACTGTGGATTCATCAACCCAAAAGCTAGTTTGGGAAATCAGTTTCATCTTAAGTGCCATCTTTAATGGATTGGTACTGGCTGCTTGGAAGGCTGTGCTGAAGACTCTGAAGCTATGTCCAAGCCCAGTGGGAAAGAAGCAGTAATTGATTAGTGATGTTTTCCACAGACACAGGGAGTAGGAGTAAGAGCAGCGAGTATGTCTAACATTTGCCACATCTGAGAGGACTTCTCTGTCTTCCTAATGTGGGCAAGAATTTCCCGTCCATGCAATTAGATCAACTGCCTGTGGCAAAGCTGTGAAGCAGGCAGAGTCTCTGCCTCATGGAAGCAGACTTTGGACAGGACTAGGAGGAACTGACTTTGAGATGCAGCCTCAAGACACACATGATTCCTGGCTACATGTTGATGCCGTGGTCGGGCTCATCAACATTCTCTCTTCCCTGGTCAGTCCCATGACATGGGCACTTGAGTCCATTTTGAACTCCTGGCTCCCAGCTCCCAGAGTTGGCTCCTGTCCTTTTATCCTTCTGAGCACATGGCCAGAATAACTCCCTACTAACATTTCATGCCTGATCAGAATCTGACTTATCTAAGAACCTCATAAATGATCTTCAATGCATCCAAGATTGTTTTCCAATCTTGACCCAGTGGGTAATATCCCTTCACATTGATCTATTTCAGTATCTTCATTCTGCAAAGGAGAAGTCTGAGATGTAGGAAAGGCAAGAGATTTTCAAGAACACCCAGAAATATGGAGAGCTGTGGTGCTTACCTCCTGACTCCTAGCTCAGGTCTTCTGAGTGTCATGGATATGACTGCTCTGCTTCAAGGATCAGCACCAGACAGCAATGCCACTACTGCAAGGTAACACCTGATACTCATGAAGAACATACATTCTCACTTTCATAACATAGGAAGCCTGTGGCATTATATTGGCACTGAGCTATACATTTTTGAGAGGCCCTAGTAGACTGGGGAACTACTGGAAAAACCAATACATTTTGAATTTAATATAGTCCAAGAATGTACAAGAGGGTCCAAGCCAGAATTTTGAGGTTGAGAACCAGGATGTATAAGCTACCAGGATGTAAAGGGACATAAATAACACTGAGGGAAGCATATTCAAAGAGCTATGTGTGTTTATTCATTTGATGCCTTTCACCCCAGGTGACATGTGAAGGCATTTGAAATAAATAAAACAAAACAAAACACTTGTTTACCTGTCTAGGTGTTCCTGTATAAGCAAAAATCAGGTCTGGCTTCTTGACCACTGTAGTCCCCACCCCCATTCCCAAATGTCTAGAACAGAGCTAGACATGTGGCTGGTGTCTACACATGTGGTGTAGATGAGAGAACATGTGGGTGATTTGGGGGAAGATGTCTGGGTTAAATAGACTGCAGGGGAAGAGATGTGAGGCTGGATATAATCTAGGCTTAGTTCAGAAAGAGATCATGGGAAGCCTGTGGCATTATATTGGCACTGCACTATGACAGAACACAACTTTCAAAGCCAGAGTGTGGTGGGAATGAGAATGGATTCAGAATCCAGTCTGTCTGGGTTGTAATCCCGCTTTTAACACAGGCTCTGACTGGTCACTTAAATTTCCAAGTACTCAGCTTCTTCATCTCTAAAATGGAGATGATAAGAGTACCTACCTCCCAGATTTATTGAGAGGATTGAGTTAATGTATAAAGTATTTGGGCCAGTTCTTGAATTCTCTAGGCCGACTGTGGGAGGATATTTAACAAGATTCAATATTAAAAGAAAGTGAGGGAGTTGATAATGTACCAATAGAAATTTATCTATTGGCTCCTCAGTCTCCAGTCTCCATTACTTGGGTAGCAATTCTAATTTTAGTTTAAAGACATGCCTCTTCACTGCTTCAGTCTTAAAGGCTTGGGGTGAGCAGGGGATGGAGCATGCAACCCAAAGTATATTCCTTTCAGGCTACCGTTAAGAGTGGGCACATGTCCTAAGTTTGTTTGGTTAGGAAACTTCTCCAGACCATGACCATCTAAAACTCCTTCCCACTGGAAGGGGCTGCTAGAAGCCACTTTTCAGAAGGAAAGTCTACCTAGGAATGGAAACAAAACAGAAAACACATTGATTCAAGTTGAGAGGCAAAGAAATCTTGGTGACATCATTTGACCCCCTGTATCAAGCCACATCTGAAGGCTGATTACTCATGAGTTTTTCATTATATGAGCCAATAAATTCCCTTTTTGCTTCAGCCAGTTTGGATTGGGTTTTCTGTGACTTACAACTGAAAAAGTCTTCAGTTACAGATACCTATGAGTTTGAGAGGAATGTCTGAGAGTCTGGCTTTGGATACAACTTTTAAGAGCTACTGCCAAACCTAACACCTTGGAGTAATTAATAGCTCATCAAGGCTTTGGGTTTTTTATTCAACCTCTGGGACATTCTATTTCTTGTTATGGGAAAATGGGAATGAGAAAACCAACCTCAGGGGATGCTTTAAGAATTAAATGAAATAATATATTAGAAAATACTAACACAGTAACCTCCACCTTTTGGGGTCTCAGGCAATGTACAGCAGGATGTCCCAGAAACATGGAACCTTTTATGAAAATACATTTATAATTCAAATTGTATTATTTCTAGAAGGGTTTTAAGTGACAAGATAACAAAAGAGTGTGCTGAAATTCGGGTGGGAACTTGATGAAGGGTAGAAGTTTTGAAAAAAAAAGCAAAGGAAGCAGGATGCAAATTGTTTCCCTTCCCAGAAAGTAGCCAAAATAATAATTAATAATAATAATTAATAATAACAATGCATTTGGATTTATTAAGAAGTTTTATATTCTAAAGCTGTGTCTGTGAAATTTTTGACATAAATGGAATAAAAATAGATGATATACTAATCCATAATGCAGGTCTCTGGACCCCATCTAAGACTTGGCCAATTGGTGTGGGGAAAATATTGTAATATCAAAAATGTTTCATGCCCATGATCCATGATGTAACTTTTCTTCCCCTACATTTTTGATTAGCTAGAATTGGTGTCACCATTTTAGAAATTAAATAATTAAGAGAGGGCTTAAACAACTTGGTTAATGCCAGAAAAATTATAAAAATTTCTCTGTCATTCTAGGGCTGGAAATTCATAAGCTTCAATGTCTGATAATGTCCCAGACTATCCAAAAAGGAAGAGTAGGAAATAAATTATGTCCAAAGATGTTCCTTATTATGCTATCTGAGTTAGAAAAACTGGAAAACACCCTCAAGCTAGAAGCTGTGATGCCCTACCCAGATGGCTCTGCAGGGTCCTGAAAGGTAGTCCAAGCTATCTAGCCTTGTTGGGAATTTCCTTGCCTGAAGAAAGCCACCTTGCCTGAGGTTATAGCCCATACCCAATGACTAATCCATATGGTGGTATGAAGGTCCTGTCCTCAGGCCCCAGCCTGAGATAATTCTGCAAGACCATCTCAGCCTCAAGGCTCTTCCTTGGGTTGGCTGAGCCCTTCATGGCAAAGCCTTGACCTCTAATGTTTCCCTCTGCTGACCTTGCACTATCCTGACCTTTTACAGGTATTGCCTCCCTCCACCCCCAACACTTTACTCAATTTTCTGCCTGCAAATCCCCCTCTCAGAGCTTGGTTTCCATGGAACCCAACCTGGAATAATCCCCCATGTCCAGAAACAGGGGATCCGTTTGATATATTACTGTCCAGCCATTGGATGGAATACTTTGTTGCTATTAAAATTGTGATTTATGGACCATGGAGAAAATTAAAATGAAATATAAATGATAAAATATAATTGATGAAAGCACAATACAAAACTCCACGTAGGCCATAATTACTATTATGTAAAATTTATCCACGGGAAGGTTTGGCAAGCATCCTTAAAAACTGAAAATTGTGATTTATTTTGAAGTGTTTAAAATCATTATTACATCATTATTCCCATAGCACACAGAAAGACAGAAAGGTACACTGAATAATGAATCACACATTAATCTGATAAGTAGAAATCTGCAATATGTCAACAGCACATATCCTATCTTGTTGAAAACACTTCTTGGGGGGAAAAGTTGGATGGTATTCTTAGTGCCATGTCCCTCTGTCCTGTTACTGTTATTCCCTCCCCTGTCAGAGGCAAGAGGTGGCTCAGGCAGTGGAGCAGAAAAGCTCAACCCCATGACTGTCTGTCAGGCAGGTCTACAAGGAAACTTCACCATCTACCAGCTCACCTTAAGTTCCAAGGTTCCGGCAACATTAACCCTTTCTGAAGTCACAGTTTCCCTAGTTTATCCCCCAGTGCATCTGTAATTGCCCTCAGTTTGAAAAGCTAAGAGAATCACACTTAGAGCAATTCTTGCTCTCAGTCCCTTGCCTCAGGGACAATTCCAAGTCTTTTGTTCTATAGTCTTCCAGAGGGCACCCTGGGGTTCAGCCTCCATTGTGTGCAGAGCTGACCTGTTCATGAACTCAGCCTGAATTAGCTTCCTTCCCTTTCTTAACTCACTCATCTCCACTCCCCTACTGGCTTCCCAACTCCCAGGTAAACTATTCCACTCAAATGCTGGCCCCTGCGTCTCTTTGGGGAGGCGGGGGCAAGGCAAGGCTTAAGCCAAACACTGACCCTTTTCTTCCTTTATAACCCAATATTACCAAAATGACACTCTTTGGGGTAGCAGACATTCACCAAGGAGATGACTTAGCACAGGACACCAAGTTGAATGTCATCTGTGATTGACCAGACATTCCTTGGCTGTCCCTAACATAGGGAATTTCTCAATGGTAAGCTTTCTCTCCTGAGACCCCGACCAACTGGACACTTCTTGAATTTTCTTCCCTTTCTCGATCTTTCTCCTCTTCTCTTTTTGTTTTCCCAGGTGGCTTGTGGAAATAGGAAAAATGATCCTTATCCATCCAGGCTATGCCCAGAGAAATGAACTGAAATAAATACACACCCCTTTCACCAAAGCATCACCCTTGAGTTTCCTAAAAGAAAAACAATATTGCTTACTGAGGTGAATGCGATTGTTTTTGTCTTTTACACCATTTTTCTTACCTGTTTAACATCTTCAGCATTGTAGGCTTCCACATAAGCCCCCTTTCTACAAACTTAATTGCCCTTGAATCTAGGACCTGTGGGACAGTCATGGTTTTTCCTTGGAGGCAAATTCTCCGTAATGTGGATGAAGACAGACTCTCATCTTCCCCCAGAAAACCCTTAGGAGTGGTAGTGCCTGGCAGGGCACTCCCAAGCATGTATCCATATTCCCCAGGAGTTGAGCACATCCAAGGCAAGATTCAAGAAAGATTTCTAGAAGCACACTGTGGTATAGCAGTGTCTATAAAATTAAATGTAGAATTACCATGGGCTCCAAAAGAGTTAGAAGCAGAACCTAAACAAATATTTGTACATCCAAGTTCATAGCAGCATTATTCACAGTAGCTGAGATGTGGAAGCCACCCAAGTGTCTGCCAATAGATGAATGTATAAGTAAAATGCAGTGAATACATACAATGGAATATTATTTAGCCATGAAATGGAAGGAAATTTTAACATGAATCTTGAAGACATAAGACTAAGGGAAATAAACATAATGCTAATGGAAAGAAACAGGTCACAAAGGACAATTATTGAATGATTCCACTTACATGAAGCATCTAGAGTAGTCAAATTCATAAAAATAGAAAGTAGAAGAGTGGTTGCCAGGGGATTTGGAGAGGGAAGAATGGGGCGTTTCAGTTATGGAAGATGAGCAAGTCTGGAGATTGTGGTGGTGGTGGTTGCACAACGATGTGAATGGACTTAATACCACTGAACTGTACACTTAGAAAATGGCTAAAACAGTCAATTTTATGTTAGGTATATTTTACCATGGTGTAAAAAAATAAAAATAAATGGAAAAAAGGAGGAAAGCACGCTCTCCTTCCCTACTTCTGCTCCCCCTTTAGCTGGGGACCAAAAATAGACGCATAGCATTAGCATCTCGCCTGTCTTCTTGTTAATTGTCTTGTTTTCGATGCAGATGTTTTTCACTTACAGACAGTGTGCTGGGGGGACTAGGAATGCAGAATGTGCTGGTGTGGCATTTCTGAACCCAGGCAAACTTTGATTAGTTTGAATGGTGGTGCTCCGCTGCAGAGAAACATCAAACCCAGGAAAGCTGCAGCCCTTTGTTTTCCCAGCTCCCACTGAACGAGACCTCTTTCCAGCAGGCACGCCTGTGGAACCCAGCCTTTTCTTTGTTCCCAGAAATACTATTTTTTCATGTTTATGAGGAATGCGTGTGTTTTCTCTTTCATTTTTTTCCTTTTTAAAAATTTCTTTTTGCCTACATAAGGTGAAAAGGCAGAAATGAGCAGTGAGCTAGTTAATGTTCGAGTCTTGGAAGGGATGAGGACTGGGCCAGCCTTGCAGAGTCTCCTACTTAAAATACCAAAGAAGAGACACACGGTAGAGCTTGGGGTCTTCCTGCTCTACCCGTGGCCCTGGCCCGTGGCTCTCATTCTTGACCACTCATGGGCTGCACTTCAATGAACAGTCAAGGACCAAAAAAATAATTAAATTAGAGGGGTCTGCCTTAGGAGAGGACTGGGTCTCTAAGTAGAAAGCCCTGGCTTTGACTCTGAGCTCCATCATTTCCTAGCTGTGTGACTGTTAGGCAACTAAGCTCCAGTTTTATCATCTGTAAAATGGGAGTAATAATAGTAACTACTCCATATGGTAGTGTTAAAGATTAAGTAGGTAACTAGAAGGCACCTGGCACACACCATGGCACACAATGGCAGCTCAATAAATTTTAGCACTTATGATATAAAGAACATTTTACATGTGTAAGTCCTGATTGTGAAAAGGTAGGGACCAGCATAAAGTTTATCTTGAAAGAAAGATTCTGTGCTCCTTATGATTTGAAAAATCCTAATAAGCCCTTTAGTGACACCACCCATACCACAAAGGCTACTAAAGAGATGTACCATGGAATTTAAGTAGGTGTATCTTGTTTTCAAAGGGGTTATCTCATCCCTGATGTTGGGCAATAGTGATTTTCCACACACAGGCAAGAATTTTATAGACTCCCCTTAATAGCGACATGGCAGAATCAGTAACAGTGACAATATATCGCTTCATGACTCCAAATTCAACTCTTCTTCAGTGCACTGGAGCAAAATGCCAGCTAAGTGTGGGTTTTACTGATTTAGCTGTGGAGGAAAGAAATTCTGCAGATCAGATCAATACAGCCAGTAAAAACAAACTGCAGAACGCCCATTTTCTGCCGGAGGTCTATAAGCGAGGGCATTAGAGGAGGCCCCTGAATTATTCCTGAGCTCTTCATCTTGAGTGCTGGAAATGGTACTTGAAAACCATTATGGGGAAAGGCTATGATTTTAGGTCACCATGATTAAATTAAATGTCCTGCACAAAAAGTTAGAGTTAACATTTTTTGGATCCAAAAATTAGAATCTATAAGAGAATAGTTTTAATCAGTCAGAGTACCAGGACAAGCCCAAACCCTCAATTAATTCTTTCACTGACATTTAGGAACCACATCTTCTGCAATAAGAAGATGTAAACTTAGAATATTATTTTATTTGGACATCTGGCAGCCATATTGAAAATGTGATGAACTATAACTACTTTTAAGACTATTTTATCATTATCATCAATGTCATTACCATTATCATTAAATTTTTACAACTAATAATACTTCAGCACAGTAGTTATATTCCTTTTATCTGCCTACGGGAGTTATCAGTTCGGAGATCAACCATGTACAATTAAGAAAAAAACTGATAATATCTCAAAGTATCACAATGGTACTGACTCATTCCATTGATAAGAATGTAAATTAGTGGTTATTTTGAAGGACAATTTAGCCTTGTCCATTATAATATAAGGCCTATATTTGCTTCAACCTGAGAGTGCAATTGCTAGGTAACTCTCAGAGAAAAATATTCACAGATGTGTCCAAACATAAAAATAGCCCATGAGGTTCAGTGAAGGGTTGTGTGTGCAAGTGAAAACATGCATATAATGTGAGCAGCCGTCATTCACGGAATGGCTAAATAAGCTGGACCTGTCTATGATGTTAAACATTTTACCACAATTAAGACAAATAAAATAAATAAATGGGTTCAAATAGACATGAAAAGATATCTATAATCAGCAGTTTATATTTAACAACTGACTCTACAGCCAGTGGGGAGGCGGGGGGTGGGAGGGAGAGAAAGCCCTGGTTTGCAGCATTTGCTGCTTCCTGTGGTGTAAATACTTCCACCATGGCCAATTTCAAGCTACCAACATGATGGCACTAAATGTGGACTTGCGAAGAGATACGCACAGTTGACTCTCACGAGTTGGTCACTATACTGTCACTATATGGTCAATTGAATAAAGAAAGGAGTAGAGCAATATGTACAATCTGCTGCTTAACTAAACCACACATCTACATGCCCTTTTCTGTGTATATATGCATAAAAATTGATGTGAGTCACCTTTGGGGAAGGAAGTCATCCTGCTAGTGTTAGGTAGTGATTTCTGCTTTGTATCATTTCAGTACTTTTAAGCTGAAAATTTATTAACTATGTGGTTAGGCTAAATTTTTTAAAAAAATAATAAGGACAATAATATATACCATGTTCTAGAAAAGTTTGGTGAGATTTTGATAAATTGGCCAGAAAGTGGCTTGAACTTGGATGTGTGGATGGATGGATGGATAGATAAATAAACAGGTAAATTTGAGGACCAAGGTGAAGGAGAGAGAGAAAGAAGTATGGGAGCCTCTGGGTGACGTGCAGGCTGGTGTTAGTTTAGGTATTAAACATGAGAATGGAGAAGGGGAAGCTGGAGGTGGGAAGGAAAAGCAACTTAGGTCGGAACGAAGAAACAGCGAGACCAGGAGCCTCTTTGTGGAGCAGCCTGGTAAGGGAGGAGAAAGGGAAGGATAGGGAGCAGCCGCAGACAGTGTCCACCTGGGGAGGTGAGTGCAGTGGGCACTGGGATGCTCTGCTGTGGGAGGCAGGGGAGGGGAGCATCCATGGACCGAGGGTGGGTTCCCTGGTTGAAATGCTACCAATCAGGAGCTGAAGTCATCTGCTGACAGCAAGGGGTGAAGAGCAAAGAAACAAGGTTTGGGGGAAGTAGAAAAGGTTTGAAATCATCCTTGGGAAGGATGGGAGTGTGGGCTGAGTCCTTGTATAATTGAGGAGTGTTAAGGTCCAGTCTTAGTTGGGGGATATGAATTTACATTGAAATGAATTTTCTCTGTTATGTGACTTTCTCCAATTTTGAGAACCTGGAGCAGACATGAAGAAAAGAAATAGGCAGTGAATTAGGCAGAGGAATCCAGCCTCACAACTGTCTCCCCTGCCATGAGAATGGGGCATCATTCATGGCATCTAGGCCTCGGTTTCAACATCTGCAAAGCATTCTCGGCTGCAGGAGAACCAGAAGAGACAGCAGAGGGGAGAGAATGCAGAGAGGCAATAATGTGCTTGGTGTGTCTTGAAGTATCAGCACCCAGGCCACTGCTCATGTCTCTGAGGTCCCAATAAATCTCAGTGGAAGATAAAAGGTCACTCAGTAATGGAAGGCTAAGTGAACGTGACCCAGTCTGTGCCCAGGGCGGGAGAAATTCCTGGTAAGTGGTATTCCGAGAAGTGTTTGACCTCACTCAAAGGCACTGCAGAAGGTGACTGCAGAAATACAGAAGGAAGCATGGTCCTCGGCTTCCGGATTGGCCAGCAGAAGCCAACAGACCTTCATCCAAGTCCTACAGCTGGTGAGAAAGAAGTCTGAGTGTGCACCATGGAGGAAAAGGGACTCTTGGGATCCCACTTTCAGTCTGGATGAGCTGAGGTGGGGTCTGCTAGTGTGTGATATGCATCACAATTTTTATACTGATTACTACACCCCACAGACTGCCTAGAATCTTCCTAACATATCCTGGGTGATGTTTAGGTCAGACCCAAATAGGAAAGGGTGATTGCTAAGTGGTTAATCATTACTCACACACACACCCCACCACCACACACACTGGCTTTCTCTCTGTTCTTTGAACACATCGTGATCTTCTAAACCTGAGGATCTTTAAATTTTAGTGTCTGCCTAAAATGTTCTTCCACCCTGATTTTCCAGAGCTAGCTCATTCCCGTCTTTCATGTCCCAGCTGAAATGTATGATGTTGGTGGGGATATAAATGCAGCCTGGACCAAGCCATGACAGGTCTTGAATATTGTCCTAAGGAGGTAGGACATCATCCTGAAGGCAATGGGGGAGATTCGGCAGATTTGGGGGTAGAAGAGAGATTTGTTTGGATCAGAGCTTTAGATCAATATTTTTGTGGTATTTTGTAGGATTGAAAATGGACAAGACTGAAAGCAAGAAGACCCATTACAAGGCCATGGCAAAAGTAAAAATGCGATATGAAGAAGGTCAAGAGTAGTGATGCAGAACATTGCTTGAAACAAGACTGATGACTCAATAAATGGTAAACACAGAAGCATGTATTTTTCTCACATGTCTCAGACACAGAACATCCTCACTTCAAAACACAGAGAGAAAGGATGTCCAACAAACTTGTATGTGAAAATGTGTGATGAGACCTGCACCTCATAGATGTCATCTGGGATTTGGGATTTTAGTCCCACTCAGTTTTGGGTGGGAGCAGTGCCGAAAGAGATATCATTTAGATCTTCTAATCTACACATGAAGAAGTCAGGTTTGCATCTGAAAATCAGCTCATTATTGATCTTAACCTTGTTAATATTCATGAAGCTCTATCAAGAAGTAGTAGATTTTAACACAGTGGCCCCCACACTCTAAATCAATTCTCATTGATTTCAATCTGTTTCTTCCATCCAAGCACTGATGTCACCCCCTCCCATGAAAAACTGTTCCCAAGGTCCTTTGGAGCATGTGGGTGGTGTAATAGGCTTGTCTGCCTTGCCTGCCATTGTCCAGACTTTGGGAGCACTCAGAGTGGACAGAGATGGTATTTGAGCAGCACCTGATCCTCTTTGCAGCTAAGTGTATCTGGCTTCCCCCCCTAAATCAATTCATCCACAAAGCTATGCTCCCCCCAAGTCTCACCCACCGAGTGGAAAAATAGAGCCCTGGTCACCTTCCAGTACATATCAGTTTCAAGACAAGGCTGGTTTTTCCAAAATCTTAGGTACTACCTGTTCTTAAAGACCTCTAACAAGTTCAGATGACAACTCTTTCTGTTCTCACTTAAGTCAAGTTCAGAGCAGGATCTGACAACCAAACTCATGGCCCTGGCTCAGAGCTCTGTCCTCTCCATGCCCTGCCCAAGGATAGCCCTGGGAGCTGAGTCTCTTCTCACAGCAAAGGTTTCCTTTGATGTTCTGGAAATTCAGTTTAGGTGACTTTGTGTTTTTTTTTTAAAAAAAATACATTTGTTTCTTCTTTTCTTTTCAGTTATATATTTTATTTTTGGCTATTATATTTTGTTTTCTTTTATTGATGAAAGTATTTGCCTTGTGTATTAGGAAAAATGACCAAATGATGACTTGTAGGGCAGCATTGCCTCTTGATTATACTCCTGGAAGGAAAGTTGCAGTTGAACTAGGTAAAGCTTGTGAACACCAGCCATGTGACAAGAAACTGAAGGTAGCCTCTGGCCAATAGCCAAGAAGAAACTAAATTCTGCCAATAACTACATACGCCAATCCTTCCCAGACGAGCTTCTGATGAGACCCCAGCTCTGGCTGACACCTTGAGTACAGCTTTATATGGGACCCGGCTAAGCCCTGCCAAGATTCTGAACCCACAGACACTGTAAGGTCATAAATGTGTCTTGTTCTAGGGACTAAGCTGTACTGATTTGATACATAACAATGCATAACCAACTTAACCCTTGTGTAGGTTTACATTGCAATGGGCTATTACAATTTAGTAGCTGAGATAACAAATATCAGGTCATCTAGTATCAACTATAACTTAAACTCCACTTATTAAGAGATCTTGGTAAATGCTGGGCACCGGTTTTACATATTTAACCCCCCCTCCACACCCTATAAGATATAGTCTTTATCCCAACTTCACAGATGAGGAGACCGAGCTACAAAGACGTTAATAAGCTTTCCAATGTTGCCTAGCTTGACCGTAGTGGAGCATTGCTTCAAACTGGGTCTGTCTAACTCCAAAGATTCTCTTAAACATTGAGATGCCTCGGGATGCTGAAACTACATTATAGAGTCTGTGGCCCTAAAAATGGCTTAAGTAGAAGCCTTTGTCTATAACGGCTTTGCTGGCCTTAATGGCCTACATATTAGAGATGAGGAAACTGAGGCTCATGAATTTCAATAATTTCATCACAGATTCTCTACACTTAGTAGGACCAGGATTTGAACCTGGTTCGGTAACTTCAAAACCCACACTGTTTCTAAATCTTTCACTGCGTCCTTGCTCTGCACAAACATATAGCCTGAGCCTGCCCTTTACTTTTATTTATCATCTCGATTTAGCAAACTCCTCTGAATCGTTCTTCCATGTGTTCATCCAGCATTTACTAAGCATGTGCTTTGTGCCAAGTACATTGTAGGCCTTGGAAATACAAAGAAAAAAGACAGAATCTTTGGTCACATCTCACTGCAGATTGTCCTAGTGGCCAAGGGCACATCTATGTCATTTGCTTTTGTATCTCTAGCACTAAACATGGTACCTGGAATTTAAAGGTGCTATTTTTTTCAAAGTTTTATATTTTTTATTTTTTATTACAGTTGACATACAATATCATATTAATTTCAGTTGTACAACATAGTGATTAAATAATTATGTACAATCATTGGCTCTACTGGCTGTTGTTTCCCTTGCAGCTGCTTTTGGAAGCTGTCCCTTTCATTCCACCAGGTGGCCCTTAAGTAGAACACTCATTTCCACTACTGCACTTTTCTTTTTTTTTTTTTTCTTTTTTTTTTTATATATATTTTATTGAGTTTTTACAGAGAGGAAAGGAGAGAGACAGAAAGCTAGAAACATCGATGAGAGAGAAACACCGACCAGCTGCCTCCTGCACACTCCCCACTAGGGATGCGCCCGCAACCAAGGTACATGCCCTCGACCGGAATCGAACCCGGGACCTCTCAGTCCGCAGGCTGACGCTCTATCCACTGAGCCAAACCGGTTTCGGCTCCACTACTGCACTTTTCCTGTCATCCTCATTCACCTCTCCACCTCGAATGACCTCCCACTCCTTCTTCTCCTGTCTGCACCCTTCAAAGCCCTGAAATGTTACCTCCTTTCTGCCTCTTCCTCTACCAGCACAAGTAATTATGGCCTGGTTCCTTTTCCCCAGCCATTCTACACATTTTCATTATAACACTAGAGGTCCAGTGCACAAAATTCGTGCAGGGGACGGGGTCTCTCAGCAAGGGGGACCGTGGGAGGTTGGCTTTGGGAGGGCACTGACCACCAGGGGGCAGCAGCCTGCTGTTCAGTCGTTTGGTCGTCCCTCACTAACCCCCCTGCTGGCCTGGTAGTAGGCAGCCATCTTGTGAGGGTGTGAGGGTTAATTTGTATATTACCTCTTTATTATATAGGATATTCCGTTATAATTACTTGATTTTAAATTTCTTCTCCCAGGCTGGGAGTAACTGTAAATCCAGCTTCCAGCTCAGCACAGAGTGGCAGTTCAACAAGGGCTGGATGAACCAAATTCAGTTCATTCATTCCACAAATATTTACTAATCATATCTTATGTTCCAGGATTCAATGAAAAATAAAAATTGGTGGAAGGTCCTGGATCTTGTGGAGCTTATATTTAATTGATTCTACTTAAAATGTCTGGATCTGTTGGGCCCACTGGCATGGCCATTATTAGCTTCCTTTGTCTTTCAATTTGATGTCAGGCCCTGGCTATGTGACTTGGAATTTATCTTGGGAAGCCAGTGTGTGCCGACATCTCTCCAAGCCCCGGGAAATCCTCAACACGTCTGTGAGTCCAGGAGGCCATGTTGTTAACATACACATCAGTGCAGGTCTGGCCAAATGAAGTTGTCTTCCCAGAAGAAGCCCCTGTGGGAAGCAGTGCTCCTCAGTGAGGCTGCCAATGTTTTGACTATTTTTGGACTTTGATTTTGGAGTTCTAAGTGGAATTTATAGCCCATTTGTGAACAAGCTCATTGGGGGGAAATGTCCCTTTTCAAGGCTTCATTTGCTACTAGGTAATGCCAGCAGGGTTTTGTAGATGAGGCAGGTGAATGAGCTTCCCACTGCAACTGTGCAGAAGCAAGAAGAAGAAAAGGAAGAACCACAAATGCAAACACATGCCTTTGCTAGGCAGTGACCGGATCTCTTAATAACTTGATAGCTAACATCTCTGGTTGATTAAAGTTTATTAATTCACTCCCTGCTGGTTGAACTGATGTATTAATATGTATTGATGTATTGATATGATGTCATTGACATATGTCATCATTACAGTTGGTGTCTCCAATGTCCCTTATCCACAAATAGCGCATCCATGCAAGTTTGTGCACATGTGTGAAAGATTGTGGAGGGTAAACACCTAGCGATTGAAGTGCAAGGTCATGAAGTGTGCATGCCTTCAATTGTATTTGCTGTTGCTAAATTGATATCAAAATGAGTCGCACCAATTTGCATTCACTCTTGCCATGCTTGAGAGTATCTCTTTCTTCACATACTCAGCAAAAATCAGCATTACATAATGGGTGGGAAAATGGTGTCTCATTTTAACTTGCATATCTATGACTTATTAATGTGGTTGAGCTCTTTTTATGTAAGTGTCAGCTGTTTGATTTTCATATGCTGCACTGCCTCTACTGGTTTCCTTTGTCCGTTTTTTTTCTAATGGACTATTTGGCTTCATATAATTGATTTACAGAAATTCATCTCATATTCCAAATAATATCCTTTTGTCAGTTATTTATACAAGTATCTGTTGTCATATTTGACTTTATACATTTAGTCAAATATATCAATCTTATACTTAGTGTTTATGGGTTTTTGTTTGTTTGTTTACTGTTTTTAAAAAACCAAGAACCTCTGTACTCCAAGATCACAAATACAGTCTCATAAATTGTCTTCTACAAGTTCCATTATTTTGGTATTTATTACTTTGAGATTTGATGTTTGTATAAAGTCAGGATAAAATGTTCATTTTTTTCTGTAATGATAGTCTTTCCCCCACAACATGTGTTGAATAAAACATCCCCTCTCACTACTACTCATTTGTTTTGCCATCCCTGTCTGTCACCAAGTTCCTGTGTGTGTTGAAGGGTTTTTTCTGTGCTGTCTATTCTGTTCAGTTGATTAACTTCTCTATCTCTGTACCAAATTTACACTGCTTTAATTACCATATTTTAAAAAGAAATCATACTAAATGGAAGAGCAAGACTCCCTTCTTCCTTCTTCACACACATTTTGGTTATCTCTGGACCTTTATTTTTCCATGAATATCTTCGGATTGATTTTGTTAAGTTCCAAAAATAAACTGTTGAGATCTGATTAAATTTCCTTTGTTTTAAATTGAGTCCATTTTTTATCAGAGGATGAAATATACCTTTAGGAAAAGGAGTCAGGAGAGGCCCCTGGGCACCTTTGGGCCTCAGGACATTGTAGCCGGGAGTTTCCTGTGCTCTCTTGGCAGGAGATACACTCTTAGAGATCTGAAAAAAAAGGGGCAGATTGTCAAAGACAGGATTCCAATATTCTTGAACTCATAGCCGAATTACCATTGAGACCTTCTCAGTCTCACCATCACATCCACAACCTGAATCCAAGGCCCAGGGATACAACTTCAACTTGCCACTGGACTCCAGTTTCAGGTGCCCTGCATCTCCTGGTGTGACATCCCCCAATTAAGGCATTGAATCCCTCTGAGTGTCCCTGGTCCATGTCCTTACCTGCTCCCCCTAAAAGATCACATTTCCCTCCCTGAAGTATCAGGTCCTTCCTCCACACCCCTCATCACACTGTTACCAGACTGGTCTTTGGAAAACATGGTCCCGGCATCTCTCCGGGGATGCTGACCAAGACTTTTCAGGGGTGTACTGACACAGTAGCCACTAGCTATAAGAACCATTTAAATTGATGTTTTAATTTAAAAAAAACTCAAAAAAATAAAATTTCAACTCCTCAATCACATTGGCCACATTTTAAAAGCTCAGTTGGTCATTAGCTATCTGTGGCTATCATCTCAGTCACATTTCTACCTTCAGATACAGGAGATTCTATTGGACAGCGCTACAGAGACTCCCAGGGTCTTTTGGTTCCCCGCCCAGTGCTCCTGACCTCACAGCCCCCGTCCTGTCTATTTCTCTCCCAACCCGGTGGCCCAAAATGTTAAAATCAGGACTTCCTCTCAGTCCCCTTGAGCACCTCGACTTTCCTGATATGAGCTTTAGCTCCATCTGCTCTGTAATCTAGAACCCCATGTCTTCTTCAGCTTCTTTCTACAAAATCATTTTCTTCCTTCAAGGCTCTGCTCAATGACCACCTCAACCCTAATATCTTCCTTCCAGTCTCCTTCTCACAGCTTCTACACCCACTGTCTGCAACTTTATTACACCCTGGCACTATATTATTAAGTGGAATTCATGCAGGACAGTGGCTATGTCACAATGGTTCTCTATCCCCTAGCTCAGGGCCTGGCTCCTAGAAATTGTCAGAGCGTGATTATGGAGTCCTGTTGAACACAAGCTTTGCCCCTGTGTTAATCTGGTATCTCCCAGCACCCTTCTGCCCTATCACTTAGCCTGGCCTGCCCACCCGCCTTTCTATTCACTCCCCCACATTTAATTACATTCTCATCAGACTGGTCTGCTTGGCTCCCTGTGTAGTTGAAGTGTTTGTGTAAACAGCAGAGAGATCCTGTTCATTATAAAGACTTCCTCACATTCACTGCAGCCAGTTCCGGTCTCCCCGATTGTAAAGGAGATAGGAGTAGCCACTTGGAGACAGGAAGGGGCTTATTGAAGGGACAATAGCAGCTCTGAAGAGATAGAGCAATATATACACATAGCTCATGCAGTACATGGTTCTCTCCCTTAGGAGAGACACAGAAGGAGAGATAGAGAAAAGAGAGAGAACAAGAAGAAGAGCAGAGACAAATATAGAGAAAGCAGAGATAAAGTCAGGATAGAAGAGGGAAGCTATCAGAGAGAGACACACACACTCATAGAAAGAGATAGAGAGATACGAAGGTGGACCCAAAAGCATAGCCTCAGAGACAATGAGTGAAGGGTAAAACTGTTAGAGTAGCTATACCCCTTAACCTACAGAGCATGCTTGCTCTGGTACATTACAGAGCAAACTAGATATTGCACACCAAGAGTGCCAACACACAGGAAGTTGGTGGAACAGCCAACAGATGGAAACCAAACTCAATTTCAACCCCAGAATCTTAAAAACAACATGATCAACCCTGAGCATTCACATTACCTGACTTGTCCATCTGAAAAAAAATGCAGAAAGAAAATCTTGGAAATGCAGAATGTGCTCTTCCCTATGATCTGTGGTGCCTTTGATGTCCCCTACCCAGACTTCTCAACAAGAATCTGTCTTTGGCCTGGCCTGGTGTGGCTCGGTAGTTGAGCATCCACCAATGACCCAAGAGATTCATGGTTCAATTCCTGGTCAGGACATATGCCTGGGTTGTGGGCTCTTTCCCCAGTAGGGGGCATACAGAAGACAACGGATCAATGATTCTCATCATTGTTGTTTCTATCTCTCTCTCTCCCTCTCCCTTCCTCTCTCTGAATCAATATAAACATATTTAAAAAAAAATAGTCTGCCTTTGCTGTGGACAGCACCAGTTTGAGGCTTTGATGGAACAGGCAAAGTATGGCCAAATCTTTCTTTCCATAAACTTGTGACATCTGGGTTTTTTCAAAGTTGTGGATATGCCAGGTAAAATGATGTTTCCTCACTGAAGAAGGCTATTCTTTTAATGACAGTGACAGGTTGCATTTGAACTACCTACAAAATCTTGCCTCATCTCTTTCCAGATGCCTCAACGGTTGACTCTCAAGTCCTGTTAGCTTGGTCATCAATCCTGCTAACTTGTTTTCTGATGCCTTCATTCATTCACACATTTATCAAGTACCTCCTGTGGGTTGGCACCATGTTAGATGACATGGTGGCAAATGAAACAAATGTTTCTTGGACCTGGGGGGATCAGTGTCTAGTGTGGACAAGCTACACTAAATAAAGAATCATACAAACAAATATTACACTGGAAATATGAATATGTGCAAGAAATTCAAAAAGCATGATGCCCAAAATGAATTGAAAGCAAAGAATCTAAGTCAGTTCTGGAAACCATAACAAAATGCCATAGATTGGATGGCTCCAATAACAGAAATGTATTTCTCATAGTTCTGGGAGCTGTAATTCTGAGATCAGGGTGCCAGCACGGTTGATATCTGGTGAGAGTTCTCTTCCTGGCTTGCAGATGTCTGCCTTCTCATATTGTCCTCACATCTCAGAGGGAGAAAGCTCTGGGTTCCTTTCCTCTTCTTATAAGGGCACTAATCCCATCATGGCAGCCCCACCCTCATGTCCTCTAAACCTACCGCCCAAAGTCCCCATCTTCTAATATCATCACATTGGGAGTAAGGGCTTCAATACATGAATTTGGGGAGACACGATCAGTCCTTAAAAATCCTTACCCATGAATGTTCATAGTAGCACTATGTAGAAGAACAACAAAAAAAGAAATAACCCATATGTCTATCAATGGATGGATGCTAAACAGATTATTTACATAAAATGAGATATTATTCAGCCTTAAAAGGCAGTTAAGTACTAATACATGATACATGAATGAACCTTGAAAACATCCTAAGTGAAAGAAACCAGTCACAAAAAGTCACATGTTATGATTTTATTTTTATAAAATGTCCAGAATAAGTCAATCCATAGAGACAGAGCACAGATTAGTGGTTGCCAGGGTCTGGGAGGAGGGAGCAATGGACAGTAGCTGCTTATTGGATAATGTTGCTTTAAGGATGGCGGGGAGGTGGAGATGAAACTGTTTTAGAACTAGATAGAGGTGTGAATGTATGAAATAGCACTAAAATGTTTACTTTAAAATGCTTGATTTTATGCATGATCATAAAAATGAAATTTTGGGGGTCACTTAATTTTAACTGAGGGCCAAGGAAAGGCAACACTGAGGAAGTGGCCTGTATATAAAACTTGAAGAATGAGTCAAAGTCACTAAGGGGAATCATGGAGGGCAGCAGGGTCTGGTCAGAGTGAATAATAGCCATGAATATGAAGGTGAGAAGAGCTTGGCACATTTGAGAATGAGAAGGAAGTCAAGGTGTCCGGACACCAAAGGACACTGTTGCTTGAAATACAACTGGACTGGTAGTCAGTGGTAGATCTTTATAGGCGTTTTGAAGCTTTTGTTTGTTTTAGCATCAATGTGCATGAAGAGAAGTCATATGATCTGATACACATTTTAAGATCAATCTGGCCACTTTGAGAAGAATGGATTGAAAGTCGTCCCATTTCTTTTCCCAACCTTTATGATGGTAGAAAAGACTTCTGGAGCTAGATGGGTTTCTCATTCTTTCTATTTAGCAACTCCCTCCTCTTTTTATGTTTGTCACATCCTTTTTTTCCCCTTAAGATTAAAACAAAATTACCAAGATATCTCTAGGTATTCACTAATGCTCTAGAACACACCGTGGCTCTTCCAAGGAACGAAACCATGTTTTCTTGTGTCAGGAAGATCCTTCATTAATATTTCTAATTTCTGCTTTCTTTTCTTTCTTTGGAGATCTTTTTCAGAAATGAATTATTTCTGAATTAAAATGAATCTTTTCTGTCTTCATTCTCATCTTCCATTCCTAGCATCTTCTTTCTCGTCACCATCACAGCTCTGGCCCTTTATCCTCTATCCCAGATCACTTAATTGACCCTTAGGTACTGTCTCTTGGTTTTACGGTTCCCAAAACATATACTGAATTATGTTCTTACATCCCTCTCTCTTATGTAATTTAATTTACTAAACTGCCTATGTTTTGCCCATCTCTTTTCCCTTAAATCTTGTTATCCCACTTTGCATCTCTGGTTTCTCAGAGCCCCTAATTTCTCACATAGCATCTAAGACGGAAGAAGACATTGGTGACATTGTCTTTGGTGAGTATGTCCTTTGCACATGGCATGCATTTTCTCAATGTTTTATAATTTGAAATGCTCCTCAGAGCTGATGTTGTTGCCGCATTAGTTATTCATCTTTAAGTGATGTGATGTGTAAGCAGGGCTGGTGTTTTTCCATAAACAAATTGAGTAAATTGTCTTTGCTTCCCCTTCTGGTTCCCTTTGGTTGTTCTTGGCTTCTCAGATCTCAAACTGGAGGGCTTCTTTGGTGTAAATTTATAACACTCGCATTGTTATGGAGCAGCTGGATGGGGGTCAAGAGGAAGCCTGAGCTACGAGTAGTGTTCACAAGAATATTTATCTCGGCAGCAATTATTTCCATGCATGGAGAAGCTGTTGTTGTTCTCGCCTCAGTGTTTTCTATTCCCTTTTAATTTGGCACAGCCTCTGCTCCAGTGTAAACTTTGGCTATGCCCAGGCTCTTTCCTGGTGCTATTGCTTGACACTTGGAGGAAGTGCCTCTGTAACCCTGAAACGGTTTTCTTTGATGTGGCAGATTCTTGAATCCTAGGTCTTCTCAATGCCCCTGCTTTCAGAGCCTCTGA
This sequence comes from Myotis davidii, assembly GCF_000327345.1. Lineage (NCBI taxonomy): Eukaryota > Metazoa > Chordata > Mammalia > Chiroptera > Vespertilionidae > Myotis > Myotis davidii. Next base: position 384,875 of record NW_006290680.1, on the reverse strand, counting down.
TCTTTGTCAGTGTCACCGACCAGGGGAGCTCCCTCACCTTCAACACTTCCTACTCCTAATTAGGAAAACTTAATGATTTCCCCCAGGGTATCCTCAAGTTTTTTTCCATAACACACAAGTCCTCATCATTTTCATCCCTTTCTTCTTTGTGTGGCCATCACACTAATCCTGGACTCTTAAGTTGCTGCTGTCACAATGCTGATCCTTGAAGTTCAAGGGAAGCCCAAATTATGAGGTCGCCACCTGCCACATGGCCAATCCATGCACTCAGTTCTGACTCCTCCAGGTAAGTGCATAGATCCCAGTAGTCCTGAGTTTTATTCCTGACAGTAATAACGTTCTTTCTTAGGGAAGCATTGTAAATTGCATCCTTAAAGTCTACCTGAGTCTCATGCCTTCGTCACTATGTTTACAGAAATGTTCCCGGTCTCCCATAGTTGTGTTGGATCAGTCCCTTGTTTTCAATTTTCCCTGCCCACTTCTCTCCTCTGTGATTTTTCCCATGGGGATTTAGTGAGGGGTGGAGTGAAGAGTTTAAAAAGAGACTAAGAAGAGATGTATGTCTGTGCTCATGCTAACGTCTAATCCAAACATATGGGCCTTGAATTGACTGTTGCAAGGTGACAGTATTTACAGGTGAGCACCTGTGCAAGCTGTATGGCCTAATACAACATTCAGTGTGGTCAGGTGAACATATATAAGATTGTTCCCCCAATATGCTGACTTGCTGAACAAACACAAAACTACCAAAGTTAGAAAAAAATTTCACTTGGACCTTATTTAATTAAATTTCTTTTTTTATTCACAATAAGTTTAGGTAGTCTATGAATCGTGTATTTAAGGATTTAAAAGTAAACAGAAAAACTAAGAATGGCTACAACAGTGTTTAAAATTCTGAAAGGATTGTTTAAAGACAATTAAAATGTACACCAAAGTAAAAATTAAGATAACACATTATTAAAGATCTTTATTCTCCTCCTGTGTTGTATCTTCTTCACCAGGTGGAGATGTCAGAGGTAGAGAGTTAAACAAATCTTTATTGTTTTTATGGTTTTTTAAAGTTCTTTCTACAATAAGCAAGCACATATAATTGTAATAAGTATAAAATATGAAGAAAAATAAGAATAAGGAGCCCTGTTGCTGATCAAATAAAGAGACGCCATGTTTTCATCTATGTCAAGGCTAAATATTCAACCTGCTCTTCTCCCACCGCCTTTCCTGTTGTGTTCTGGAAATATGGAATGAGAAAATTAGGGCCCATGGAATAGTCATAATGAGCCAGGAACCTGGAGAAACAGCCAATCTAACAGAGAAGTAATGATTAATGCATAACATCTATAAAAGAATCATGGCCATTTTCACAAGGGGCAGGCCCACACTAGCCCCTCCCATGTGTCATTTACCAAGGGACATGCCGTTTGTTATCAGAAGTGGTTTCCATCTTTCTTTCAGCTCTGTAAGATGTTGAATATAGAGGTGTAGATGCATATTCTAGGAAAGAGACTTGGAATATAGAATGAATACAGTGAGAAACAGCCTGGCTGGCGTGGCTCAGCGGTTGAACATTGACCTATGAACCAGGAGGTCACAGTTTGATTTCCAGTCAGGGCACATGCAGGGGTTGCAGGCTGGATCCCCAGTGTGGGGCATCCAGGAGACTGCTGATCAATTATTCTTTTTCATCATTGATCTCTCTCTCTCTCTCTCTTCCTCTTTGAAGTCAATAATAAAAATATATTTTTAAAAAAGAAACATCTGACTGAGTTGTCTGTCCATGTGATTGAGAAAGTGTGACACTTTGTGCATAGATATGAATTAGGGCTAGTGGTAAAATTCTTGCACTTTCATTTTCTCTAAAGTGGGTATAGGAAATGTTTCCCACTTGATTATCTTAGGGTGTATTAAGAAGCACACATGCTATAACATTCTAGCCTCATGTTTTGATTTAAAAACAAACAAACAAAAATCAATTCCACCTTCTTCCAGACCAAAATGGGTGATTGTCAGGATGGTGGTCTCCTATTTGCTAAAACATTAGACTTCGTCATTGTTGCTTTACTTAAAAGCCTCCTTCCTTTAGAAAGTGTCTCTTATTATGCTCTATGGAAAATTGTGATCATCCCTTTTCATCCTCCGTTGCCTGGGCTCTGGGAAGTTAGTGCTCAGAAGAAGCGGGGTCCTGTCCACCTCCCGTCCTACAAACAGCTAGGGCGACGATTATTTATTTACAACAGCTAATACAATTGGCAGTAATGACTTCATAGGCAACCTTTAAGTGCAGGCAAGATGAAAAATTTACTAAATTGGAGAATAAAAATGCATAAGAAAATGTACAGAATCAATATTTCATGGCCTTTGCGTTATCTTGCTGTTCACAAATCTATTCCCGAGTTCCCATTAAAATTTAAAGCAACGTCATGCGACAAGTTCAAGCCCTGAGTTATTTCACGTTAGTTTAGCTTTAGAGGAGTTTTGTTGTTGCTTGCTTCATAAAGTCATGGGGACCCGAGAAGAGAGGACACTTAGGAAACCATTTATCCAGGTGACTCTAGTTTTACTTTTTTCTTAAGACAGGAAGACAGAATTGTGTCTGACAGACATGGAAAGGTTGTTTGAGTCATTCTACTACTGAACTACTAAGACTTAGCCATCTTCTTGTCCAAACTTGTTCCAGATTACAGAGATTGTTTTTAAAACCTTTGAAAGCCAAACTCCTACTTTTTAAGATATCAAACATTTACTGAATAGCTACTATGGGCTAAATACTAGGTGACACATATAAACTTGAATGGTTATGATTCTTAAATTCTCCATGTTTTCATGAATTTATGAAATGACACCATAGGAGAATGAACAGCTAAAGGGCCAGATACAGAATCACTGCTACCCTTTGCCATGTTTTACTGATATGTAAAGAGATATTGGATAATAGGAAACAAGTTCCTAAAATCTGTAAAATCATATAGCTATCCCCAATACTTCTTCTAGTTTTTGTTGGTTTATATTGTTTGGACCAGTACACAAGGAATTTGGAATTTGTTAGTCCAGCATCCATAATTTCAACCTTTTTCTAAGGTTTCTAAACTATCTTGATTCATTACGTTGTTGAGCTATGGGCTTGGATTGCCATCAAGTACAACTAGGATGAAAGAAAGAGGTAGTTCTGATGCTAACGAGATAGTTTTGGTAACTACCCAGAAACTGTTTCTCAATTAAACTTTACTCTTCAGAGTGTTAGGGCAGGGCAAAAGTCAGTTTACAGTTGTACATATGGAAACTAATATAGTAATAATATAAGAATATGAGAAACTCTGTTTCTCAAACTCACATCTGCAAACATACTTTTGCCCCACTCTGTATGTGAAGGATTTGTGTCAATCTCAAGGGATTAATTTATCCATGAATACCCTCGGTCCTATAGAAAAACGCAAGGCTGACCCCGCACAGATGACTATCACTAAGCAAGAGCTGTTGTTTAGTCTTAAATTATTTCTTATCCCCGTGTGTCAAAAACTATTGATTGTGTCCAACCTCCCACCCCTCATTTTTATTGTCTTCTAATCATGCCTGAAAATTTATTTTTTTAAAGGTTGAAGTCATTATGATTTTTTCCAAGGACATATTTTCATTTTTGTTTGTATAAACTGGCTTCTTGCTGTGAAAGATGAGTTCCTTGGCCCAGCCACACTGGCATGAATATGCAGTTCTGAAAATACTGAAGCCCTTCTGTACTAGTTAGTAAATAGTGGCCCATCCAGAGTTCATGCAAGAGGTCCAGAGGGGCCTGTGCAGTACCCAAAAGGCCCTGCTGAAGGAGAATCAGGTGTCTGACAATGTATGTTTTAAGCAAAGGGAAGATCTGCTCAAAGATTTAGAGTTGTAATGCAATAATCCTGAAGTGGGTTTGTTGCCAGTCATGTGTGCTTCTAATGAAAGCTGGGGGCAGTGTCATAACAAAAAGGGGAGTGGGTGGGACTTTTGAAGTATCTTGTCCTACATAGACCTACGTTGTGCCCATATTCGAGTAGTTTATAGTGTATGGGTGTCAGGGGACAGATATTGAAGGGAGTTCCTTACTGAAGATCTTTATTTTTCTTAGCAAAAATGAAAACAAATCTGCCTGCTGCAAGTGGAGAAGTAAAGAGAGGCTATTTTAGAGGCTTCCTCCTTAAAATGTAGTCCTTGAACCAGCAGCTTTGCAGAGACTGGGAGCTTGTTAGGAAAGCAGGCTTGCCTGTCCAGCCCATACCTCTGAATCCGAATCTGCTTTTTATCCTTTTATCAACTTAACTGAGGAATGATTTATATTCCTCAAAAAACCACACCCACTGAAAGTATAAAATTTGATGAATGGTGGTAGTCATCCTCACACATGGGACCACCATGACACTCAAAACACAAAAAGAGTTCCATCACCCCAAAAGATACCTTGTGCCCCAACGCAACCCATCCTTCCCTCTGCCTAAGTAGTCATTGATCTTGCTTTCTGTCTCGATAGATGAGTTCGCATTTCATATAAATGGATCAAGTAGCATGTTCTCCTTTGGGTCTGGCTTCTTCCACTCAGAGTAATGCTTTTGAGATTCACCATGTTGTTGAGTGTTTGCACAATTCACTCTTTTTTGTTGCTGAGTTGATGGCCATTTAGGTTGTCTCCATATTTTGACTACCATGAATAAAGCTTTTATGAACATTCTTATTGAGGTCTCTGGGAGGACATATACTTTAATTTTTTTAGGATTAATAACTGAGAGTGGAAAGACTCAATCATATGCTATGTGTATGCTTAACTTTTTAAGAAAATGATGGATTTTCAAAAAGGTTTTATCATTCTCCATTCCCACTAGCAGTGTATGTGAGTTCAGGCTGAACCACATCCTCAATAACCCTTGGTACTATTAGTCTCTTTAATTGTAGTCATCCCATTTGGGTGTGGTATTATTTCTTTGGGGTTTTAGTTTGCATTTTCCTGATAACTGATGTTGAGATAATTGCATTTAAACAAGACCCCTGGTGTTTTCTATGCAAATAAAGCTTGAGAATCACTGGTGTAGAGCACTTGAGTGGACAGAGAAGCGTTGGTGAAGGGATGACAGAGCCAGGAACATGGTAACCTCAGCGACAGGGAATAACCACACATTAGTGGTGACTCCAATCCACGTGGTTGGGTGCTTTCTACAGCAGCACAAGAACACAACTGGCATGTGGTAACCATCTGTAATTGATCAATTATGTTTTAAACTCACATTTTCCTTCTTACTTTGGAAAACAGAGACAGTTTAAAGAAGGAGAAAACAAATTTCCCATAAATCCCTGATGTAGACAGATCTATTTTAGCTATGGCTTTGATGCCATAGTAATTTCCTATTGCTGCTATAACAATTTACCACACATTAATTAATTATGTTATAATTCCTGAGCTCAGATGTCTGAAAGTGAGCATCATGGGCTAAAATTATGATGTTGGGAAGGCTGTGTTCCTTCTGGAGGCTCCAGGGGAGAATTGTACCTGCCTGTTCCAGCTTCAAGATGCTGCCCACATTCTTTAGTTCAGGCCCGCACTCCAACTCCTACTTCCTTCTCTCACACTTCCTTGTTCTCAGACTCTGACAGGCCTACCTTTTTGTTTCACTTATAAGGACCCTGTGATTACGTTGGGCCTTAACCTAATCACACCTGTAATGTCCCTTTGGCCAAGTAAGGTAGCATATTCCCAGGTTCCAGGGACTACGATATGGACATCTTTGGAGCCATTATTCTGCTTAACACACATGCATTTCCTTCCAGGCATTTTTTTCCTACTTAATATGAGTATTTTGATAGATATTACATAAGGATGATTTGAAAATCCCCTCTACCCTTCTTTGTAAGAAAGGGAGAAATCATTTTTATGAAATGGAGTTTGAAAAAGTTGAAAGAAGCTCAATTAATCACATGACAACAATAACTAACAACAATAATAACACCAATAATAATAATGATGCTAGTTAACATTTATTCACTTCTTAAACCAAGCAACATTCTATGTAACTCATATGTACTCACTTATTTACTCTTTAAAGTAACCCTGCCATGGTCTGAATGTGCTGTTACCCCAAAATTTATATGTTGAAATCCTACCCCTCAAGTTGATGGCATTAGTGGGTAGGGCCTTTGGGAAGTGCTTAGCTCTTGAGAGTGGATGAATTATGAGTGGGATTAGTAAAAAGAGACCCCCAGAACTCCCTAGCCCATTTCACATTATGACACAGCAAAAAGGTGCCATCTATGAACCAGGAAGTAGGTCCTCACCAGACACTGAATCTGCCAGATACTTGATCTTCAACTTCCAGCATCCAGAACTGTGAGAAATGAATTTTTATTGTTTATAAGCCACCCAGAATATTTTGTTATAGCGGCCCACACAGACTACGACAAACCTCATGAGGTTGACTGTGTATTACTGTTATCACTTCCATTTTACAGGTGTACAATTGAGGAACAGAAAGATTAAAAAACCCAAGATTGTACAGTTAGGCAATCTTGGAGGGAGGATTCAGAGTCAGGCTCTGTGGCTGAAGTGTACATTTTTTTAAATATATTTTTTATAGATTTCAGAGAGGAAGGGAGAGGAAGAGAGAGATAGATACATCAATGACGAGAGTGAATCATTGATCGGCTGCTTCCTGCACGCCCCACACTAGGGATCGAGCCCACAACCCGGGCATGTGAGCTGACTGGGAATCGAATGGTGACCTCCTGGTTCATAGGTCAATGCTCAACCACTGAGCCAGGCTCAAGTGTACATTTTTTATGCACTTGGCTAGTCAGGGTTCTCCAGAGAAACATCACACGCGCACACACACACACACACACACACACACACACACGGATTTATTATGAGGAATTGGTTCACATGATTATAGAGGCTGAGAAGTCCTATGATTTACCTCTGTAAGCTGGAGGCCCAGAAAGCCAGTGCTATAACTCAGTCAGCATCCAATAGCCTGGGGGATAGTGGTTTAAGTCCCAGTCTGAGGGCTGGAGAAGGAAGGAAGGCAGGAAGCAAGGAAGGACAAATGCCTCTTTTCTCCACCTTTTTGGCCTTTTCATTGCTCTCAGTGGATTGAATGAGCTCACTCACAATGGAGAAGGCCATCTCTGCTTTTGACAGAGTCCACTGATTCAAATGCTAATCTCATCCGGAAACTCCCTCATAAACACACCCGAAATAATATTTAATCTGACACCTTTGGGCCCAGTCAAGGTGAAACAAATTAATCATCACAGCGAGACATGAAGATAACCAAAAGAAGAAGAAAAAGGACAAAAGTGAGGTTAGCCAGAGGTAAATAGTGGCATGGATGGAGAAATTAATATGAATCAGGACATTTGAGAGGAAAAACAAGAGAAACAAGAGGGGGGAAATAAATAAATACATATAAATTACATAGAACATCATTTGGTTTATGAACTGAATAAATGTTAACTATTATTATTATTATTATTATTGCTATATGATGAGCAGTGGAGCTCTCTCCTTTGTACCACAAGAAACCATCATAAAGACCCATATTGCCTGTCAAGTCAGTGCATTCGAAGTTAGCTGGATCTTTGTCTCTTTCTTCCCTCTCTTTGATATTTTGCTGAGGTGAGCCCTAAGGAGGCCATGTTTAACTCAAGGATCTACACTGGTTACTGTCTCTGCAGCTTCTGATTTACTTCCTGGGATTTCCCTACCCCCCCCCCTTTTTTTAATGCTACATCATGACCATTTTCCTGTAATAAAAATATTTTTCAAAAACGTGACTTGAATGGTTGCTTAGTATTTGTCATCAGAGGGCCTCAAATTGTTAGTATAAGTAACAGTAATTGTGTGGGGCAGGGTTGCATGGCCTCACCGAGGAGCAGGGCTGTCCTTGAGAATGAGGTTGGACTTGCACCCCTGGGCCCCATTGAGGGAAGCCTTCGTGGCCTTGCAGTATATTTGGAGCAAAGTATTTCCTCACCGGGGTGTTGGAGAAGTAAGGATTGTCATGCCCAGTTACTTCCGGTTCCCTGCACTTCCTGACCAGGATGTTGGAGAAGTAAGGATTGTCACATGCAGTGTTACTACATGTTCCCTGCACTGTCTGAGGAACAGAATGAGCTTTCTCTTTCAGGGACAGGACGTGACTGCTGTCCTCAGCGTCCCTGTCCTCGGGAAAGGCACACATGCCCTTTTCATGGGAGTTATACAAGCTTCAGGACAATTATGACTACACTGACTTCCATCAGTCCTCAAACCTGCCACATTCTGAGAAACAGAAATAAGGCGACCTTGCCACCATTTGTATTTTAATGAACATTATCATTTACCCTAATAACAATGGCACTTGCTGAATGTGTGCCACTTGGCAAGCATCATCTTGCATGCTTTAAATAAATTCTATTTTTTAGTCTTCCTAAGAAACGCCTGGGAGAGATACTATCCCTAAGTTACAAATAAGAAAACTGAGACTCAGAGACTACGGCTTGCCTAAGCTCACAGGACAAGTATGTGACAAGTTGGGCCTCAGACTCAGGTATATTTGATCCCTTGACCTTGGGTCCAGGAAAGCCACCTTGGGTCCAGTGTCACTTCCACTTGGGCCTGATCTGAATGACATGTATTCACAATTTATGATCTGCTCAGAGCTTCATTCTGCTCAGATCAGAGCCTTCACCTATCCTTACTATCCCCACAAACCTACACTTCCAGACTGCATCTTTGCTCTCTGTACCCCTTACCGAGGACTGGTGGAGTAGCAGTACATGAACCCTGTCAACCGGGTATCTGCTGAAAGTCAGCCCCAGCCCCAAAGGGCATTGTCCGGCAGTATCATAGAGCAAAGTCTGGCTGAGTAAACTTGGAGTCTTCCCTATCTCCCCAGAGTGTCAGAGAGAACCTTGAAGGGCTAAACCCCAGGCCAGGCCGCAGAAGCTCATGTTTTGTGTCTATGAATTCATATCCACCTTGGTATTTAGAATGATTTGCAGAAAAAAAGGATGGGACATATTAAGGTACTAAAAACATAAAACATTAGGTATTTATTCTAGGTAACATTTTAATTAGTGCTTGCTTAATTGTCAAGTAAAAATCCTTATTCCTTACATGTTCTCTAGAGCTGTATGCATTCCAATATTATTTTTATTTTTAGAATTGACTATAAATTTTGTTCTTTTTTGCTAAGTAAGGTAACTTAAGCTCATTAAGAAGGTTTAAGTATCATAAGTAGGACAAGAAAAAATCTACTATCATTGCACCAGAAGTAGAGAGAGTCAAGATCTTAGGAAAAAGTGGTAATCACTTATTACTTATTATAATTCATTAAGCTTGTAGGAAATATTTAGATACTTAATTGGCATTTAACAAGATAGCTATAGAGAGTAAATGAGACATTAAATTCTCTTCTTAAATGCCCATTAGGTTCGCTTTAGAAATTAATTGATATCTAATTCATTTGCTATCAACGATTTTATCCTTTGCCAGCTGAGAAGTGAAGTTCAACATGTAAATGATAAATAAAGGCAGGGGAAGAGGGAACTTATACTTAATGTGCTCTGTGTCAGCCTAATTTAAAGGTCAAGGTCATCACGGTGCTTTAGTCCCATCAAAGGGGCACTGTCATCGGGCTTAGAGGGAGAGGGACACTGACCATATGCCCAGTTGGACCTGTCCAAACCCTCAACACCAAAGTCCCATGTAATGATGGTAAACAGTACATGAGAGATCCAGAAACCTTCCATGAGGACCAGGTGAGATACCTGTACATGTTAAAACTAAACACATGGCTTCCGTGAGATGTTGTGAATGAAATGGAGTGGGCAAGCTGAGTGTTTATAAATACCCAAGGGTTGGTCCTCAGGAATAATGGAGGAGATATGTTTTGTTACTCTAGAAAATAGAGCAATGAACCAAAATTATAGTGAGGGGACATGAAGGTGAGCCCCCAGACTTCCCTGCAAGGAAGGACTCATCGCCCCAAATATTGGGACACTTTAGGGTTTGTCATAGCTGCAGAAGTGCCCCCAAAAGAGCACATTTTTCCTAGAGCAGCTCACAGCCAGTGAATGATTATAGGATGTATAATCACCATGGGACAACTCTGATGGGCCATATATGCTCCCAAAGTACATGTGGAATTGACCACGGCTTTGTGGGTGCATTACAGTTCAAGCCTTCCATTTGTCCAATCCTGTTCCCTTCCTTTCCATGGATATTGGTTCTTTATCAATATTCCTCACACCAAGCTATCTTACCATCTGTTTTGGATAACCTAATCCATGACATATAGAGAATGATGAGGCTGCATTTGTTCATTGTAAATGCAGTTATGCACCCTCCCCCTATTTGATGGACCATTAAAGTCCTTCAAAACCTCCCACAAGGACTTCTGGGAGTCATAAGTGACATTTCCCAGGAATTCCTGGTGGGCGTGAGAGGGCTTCAACTCTTTTAACCTTTCCTATTCTGTCACTATTGCTGTTGTCTCTGCTCTAAGTTAATTTGCCTATTTTGGGCAACATTTTCTTCTGTGGCAGAAATTGTTAGCTGATTACCTAATCTGTTTTTTCTTCTTTCTCAGCAAAGGACTAGACTACACCCCCAGTTTGCCTTTCAGTCAAGTGTGGTCATGTGATTGAGGGATAGCTATTAGAATGTGAGCATAGGCAATGTGTACCTTCTTTAGTCCTGGCCACATCTCACAAATGATCCTCTTCCACTGGCAGAATGCAGAGATCTCTGAGATCCAAGATGGAAGAAGCCTGGCTCTCAACATTTGGCCGACATGGAAGCCTCTCTCAGGTCAGGAATGCACATTTTCTTAGGTAAGAGATAAATGCCTATTGTCTTAAGTCACCAAAATTGATGGTTTATTAGTTCCAAGAGCTAGTGCTGGCTAAACTAAGATTGCTCCCTTCAGACACTACTGCCCACTGTCAGGCACTCTGCAGGGCACTTCCGACATTTCCCTGGATACCTGCATTTCCTGCCAATCACCACTCCTCCTGTCACTGACAAGACACTATGGACCTTTAGTCTCAAAATGTTCTCAGTGCACAGAAGAAGGTATTTTAAGAATATGGGGGAGAATAGGTCTCCCTCCTCCTTCTACAGTAGGTCAACACCCATGTTTTTTTGAAATGACCATTTATAGTCATCATTCAGGATAAGGTCATTTTGCATAAAGGACACAATGGGAACAAAGACATAACATCACAAAAGTTCTTAGCATGTTCAAGCTTCATAAATGTTTATTAAGGAATGAATAAGCAATTGTCTGTATTTTTTGGAATGTTAATTGCATAGAGATTATGCAGATTGTGAGGTTGGAGAAGAAGAGCTCTGAAGATGAGGACTATATGCAGCAAATGGCACTGTAGAGCAGCATCAGAAGGCCAGGTGACATGGGTCAAACTCAAAGAGGTTCTCAGGGAGTCTCATGCCCTGACCCATGCCCTGGATCCTAACAGCTTCAAGACCCTGATCATAGCTGTAGGGACCCCTGACTATGTCTCCATTTATGGTTCTGGGGCCCACACTTGATTTTAGGACTTAGTACTTCATTCATTTATTAACTGATCTATTTTAGTCTTCAGTACCTCCTGAACACCTTCCCTAGTTCAGGGTTAATAAAAGGTATAGATGATATAGACACATGTATAGCTCCTACACTCAAGGAGCTCACAGTCCAATAAAAGATGCTCTATGGGAAACAGATATTACCAGAAAAATGAACGCTCCTTACCCCCAAACCAATCAGACAACTGAGGGAGGTCAATTCCACCTTTCTTAAGAGTGTAATTAAATGCTAACTAACAAAGAGTAACCTCAGAAACCTTAATAGACAGCTGTATAACAAAGGGTAGTATGGATAACAGTAGATAGCACAATTGTTTCTTATTCCTATAGGCCTGAAGGGACAGTTTCTCTTTAATGGAGGTCTTATAATTTCCATGTAGAAAAATGTACAGATCTTCTGCCTACAGTTCAATGAGTTTTCTTCAAAGGAATACATCCGTGTAACCAAAAGAGGAGATGAAACTTTAAAGGGATGAGGAAGAAAAATAAAGGCAAAAAAATGATTCTGCTCAGCATAATAATGCACGGTGTTGACATGACAGAATCAAAGAATGCCTGTGATATAGTTGGAGGCTGAATCCAGGTGGAAGAAATGCTGGAAGGACTTTTTAAAGAACTAGGATATCTAATTTCCCATTTTACCCATTTGGGTGCCTTTTCCATTGTACAACTGTTCCATTTTTTTCAAATAATAAAAAGAAGGAGGAGGAGGAGAAACAGGAGGAGGAGAAGCTCCTCTCTGTGCAAGAAAGTGTCGAAGTTATACAGAGCTTCGTAAACAAGCGTGGTCCTGTCTATGCCTAGGTGTCAAGGTGTACATAAACAAAAGAAAGGAGCTGAGTCCCATGGTTAGGCCATCCAGGTAGGAGACAGACAATTTCCAAGTGTATATCTGGGAACCAGAATCCAGTGAACTTTCTTTTGAATCACTTACCACAAGAAGAATTTCACATTTATTTTTTTAAATATATTTTATTGATTTTTTACAGAAAGGAAGAGAGAGGGACAGAGAGTTAGAAACATCGGTGAGAGAGAAGCATCGATCAGCTGTTTCCTGCACATCTCCTACTGGGGATGTGCCCACAATCAAGGTACATGCTCTTGATCGGAATCGAACTTGGGACCCTTCAGTCCGCAGGTGGGCACTCTATCCACTGAGCCCAACTGGTTAGGGCATAATTTCACATTTCTTGATATATTCATCGCTTTGCTCTCTGGCCCATTGTTCAAGGTGGAAGCAGATGCTATGATGGAGTTTTGGGTACAAGATATTTATTAGGGAACAGTCATCAACGCCTGTGGAAGGATGGGGTGGAAGCAACATTGGACAGAGGAAGAGTTAAATTGTGATGCCAGCCTCAGAAAGGCTCTGCCAAACCTGCAGGGAGCTCCAGAACAAATGGTACTTGGTCTGGGACAGGAGTCCTAAGTAGGACATGACCTTGGGTGAAGCGGCTCTCTGTAGCTGAGGCAGACGCTGAGCTGGATGTTCTCTGCTGACCACACTTCTCTCCTTCCATGGAGGAATCTGGATAGTGTATCTCTGTGTGGTCTAAAATGCTCTAGAGAATAAACCACAGAGGATGAAAACCATGTTTAGTTTTGCTCACCACTGAATCCAGTCCCTAGCAGAGCACGCAACATGTAGTAGATATTCAAAAAATCTTTGTGGTTGAATTAATTACTCCAAGCAAAAGGTAGCCATAAGAAGATGATGCCTCCAGGAATTCTCAGAAGTGGAGACTTCTGCTAGTCTTTCCTAGATCTTAAAGGGAGACCCCTTAGAAAACCAATTACCATATTTGCCGGCGTATAAGACGACTGGGCGTGTAAGACGACCCCCTAACATTTCCACTCAAAATACAGAGTTTGTTATATACTCGCCGTATAAGACTACCCCCTCTTCCGCACACCTTCCACACACCAAATAAAAGGTAAAACAATATCACATTTGATTTTAACATTTT
>NW_006290680.1:323355-370986 GCF_000327345.1 Myotis davidii | reverse complement strand
TGATCTTCAAGTCATATGGAAAGAAATATACGTTAACCCGAATTTACCACACTCGCAAAATCGCACACAGCCAACCATACACCCAGTATGGTATCGCGATTCGCGATTTTGTGCTATCATACTGGGTGTATGGTCGGCTGTGTGCGATTTTGCGAGTGTGGTAAAATCGCATAACAGCAAAATCGCATAACAGCCGAGCATACACCCAGCAGCGCTGCTGATGCCTGAACGGTATGTGGAATGAAGTGGGCGGGCATCGGGAGGCCACTATGGCACGGGGCAAGCACTATGGGCAGTCTATCTGAAGTGTACCTGGCGTATAAGATGACCCCCCACTTGGAGGCATATTTTTCAGGGCCAAAAAATCGTCTTATACGCCGGCAAATACGGTACATAAATTTAAGATAGAATACTCATGTTCTATCAAGGCATAGCAGAAGAGCACTTACGTCCAAATGGTAGAGTGAAATAAGTGTTCTGTGGAAAGTTCTGGAAGTAAATACATTTTGAGTTGAATTTTGAAAGATAATTTAAAATGTATTAGGTAAGTGGAGGTGACTGGATGTGGGTAAAGAGGTGGTAAAAGAACTGAAGCTAAGTAACTGAACAAAGATGTAGCTTATGGTGCTATTGTAGGCAACCACAGAAAATGGAGAGGGGAGGAGGCAAGTTCAGATTTGCTCATGTTTGGTTAGAATGGGGCATCCAGTAGGCAGATGTGTGTGTGTGTTTGAAGCTCAGAGGTGAGATCCAGAACAAAATTATCCAATATCCTCTCAATTTCTCCAATTGAGAAAAACAGGGGCCTTAGAAGAAAACCTGGAGTGCCCAGATATTTAGGGATGAAGGTGAAGGAGAGGGATATACAATTCAAGGAGTTTTCAGTTACACATAACTGGAGAAACCTGATTTGAACTAGCATAACAACAAAATATTACTTTTTCCTTTCACTCATTTTTGCATCTCTCCTCAAATCACCTCTTGCTTTGCCGCCTGCATAGATAGGCTCCTTTATCTGATGGGGAGGATCTCAGCCCTCACAAAACAACTGTTCCATCACTAGACAAAAAAGTTTTCTCCTGTCAATTCTAGCTAGAAATTTCCAGGCAATGACTGTGATGATAAATCACATATTCTCTTTGAACTGGTCACAATGGATGGGAGCATGGAGGGCTATAATTTGTCCCCTATTATTGGGGTTTCTGTCACCAGAAGAAGGGAGAAGAGGTACTAGATGGACAAAAATTATAGATACCATAAGGATTTAGAAAAGGCCAGAATAAACAGCCAGAGAAGAATGATATGAGTATGGGAGAATAAAGCCCAGCAGCTGAGTGAGTCTCAAAGGCCCTTAAACACAAACTCACATAAATCATACATACAGAGACACATATACACACATACACATCTACAAACACAGAGAGACTAAAAAGCAAACAAAAACAGAGATGTGTTTTGACTAGAAGGGTGTACTAGTTTCCTATGGCTGCCATATACTTAATACAAACTTGGTGACTTAAAACAACAGTAATTCATTCTCTAACAGTCCTGGAGGCCAGAAATTCACAATCCATGTGTCAGCAGGGCCTCCCTTCCTCCTGAGGGTCCAGCAGAGATTCCTTCTGTCTCTCTGCCACCTTCTGGTGGCCCCAGGTCTTTCTTGCCTCACTCCAATCTCTGTCTCCATCTTCATTGGGCCTTCTTCTCTGTGGGTGTCTTTGTCTCAAATCTCCCTGTGCCTTTTTCTCCTAAGAAGACCCGCCATTGGAGTTTGGGCCTACGCTAGATCCAAGATGATCTTATCTTGAGATCATTAATTTAATTACATCTGCAAAGACCCATTTTCCAAATAAGATTATATACATAGATTCCATAGGTTAGGACTTGGACATGTCTTTTGGGGAGTCACTATGTAACCCACTAAATGTGAGGCAAATATAGGAGGCACGTTGGGCCTAAGACATGGAGAGAGGTGGAGCCTGGGAAGTATGTTGCCATCTAAAGCTACGTATGTTCACTCTGTGTGGCCAAACAAACATATCCAGGACCCAGATATGACCCAGAGGTACCTAAGTTGGAAACCCAGGGCAATCTGGATGCTGGTTTTCATGGGAAATCCTTTAATAGTTATGTCACAGTAAATTCCTAAAGTGCCAATCATAATTGCGGTGACAGATGATGATGCCAGGTTTTTCTTAAAGCCTGATGTTCAGCTCAAAACTGACTTCACCATCCACTCTTTGCTTCACAGAAACTGGCAGAGAGATTTTATCCCACATGTAGACTGACAAATGAGGAAGTGGCTGGAGGCCTTCAAGTCTGCACAAACCATACATCTGACTTGAACAAACAAATAAAGCTCAATGGAGTGGCCAGAGCCAGGCCTGCATTTGTCCTGGCACCATCAGAACTCAGTCTTAGAGCTGCTTTTCCTGGCTGAGTTCTGGGGCCTCATCCTGGGCCACTGATACCTAGCTCAGTGTATAAAGAGTGATGTGAGAACTTTGGTTCAACAGCCAAAAGCCAGAGTTCATGGCCCTAGGCTATCTTCTCTGTCTCAAATCTCCCTCTTCCTAAGCCTCTGTTTAGTCACCAGCAGTTGGTATCCTTAATTTTGCTTCTAGAGAAGCCCTAAGAACATAAGCTAACCTATGTGGTGTGGAGAAGAATGAGTTGCTTAACAACTAAAAACCAGAAAAAACTCTTACAACTCAGATATAGAGACCAGACTAATGGTTGCCAGAGGGAAGGGGAGTTGGGGGACTGAATAAAAAAGGTGAAGAGATTAAGAAGTACAAGTTGGTAGTTACAAAATAATCACAGGGATGTAAATTGTTATAATAAGTATGTACGGTGCCAGGTGGGTACTGGGAGTATGGGGGGAATACTTTGTATAGCATATGATTGTCTAACCACCTAATGCTGCACACCTAAAACTAATCTATACATATAAAAGCCTAAGTGACCGTTCAACCATTCGACTGTTCGATTGGTAGCTATGACATGCACTGACCACCAGGGGGCAGATGCTTAACACACAGGCATGGAAACATGGAACAGACTGATGAATCTCAGGGGGAAGGAAAGCCAGGGAAGGCAGGAAGAGATTAGCCAAAGATCTTATATGCATACTAGAGACCTGGTGCACAAATCTGTGGGGTCTCTCAGCCTGGCCTGCGAGGATCGTGGGAAACAGGCTCTCTGACTTCCCCTGAGGGGTCCCGGATTGCAAGAGGCTGCAGGCCAGGGCAAGGGACCCCACCAGTGCATGAATCCGTATACTGAGCTTTTAGCATAAAATAATATTGAAGTACAAATGGTGGAATTAAGGAATATAAATATTTTTTATGGCTCAAAAACAAAAAACAAAACAGAACAAAAACTAGTGGTAGTTCTTAGTGTTCTGTAAGAATCAGGAGAGGAGGCCACTCATTCGGAGTGAGAATGCCCCCAGGAGCATGAATCTAGATTCGGAAGCGCAGGCGGGAAAGAGGTTCCTTAGTATTAAATAAAAGTCTCCTTGTGGGCCAGGATCTGGAACCTGGATGACCCACCTGGTGGCAGGTGTGTCGGAGCCGGCTGCTGTGCGTTGCAATGTCAGCAGGCGCTCTCCTCTATGGCAATTCCCAGCAAGCATACAGTGTGATAAACGTCAGTGACAAATCCAGCGCAATCAGGTGGGAAATCCCCTGAATAACAGCACCTCCTCATCGCTCATCCTGACTTCCTCCGGGCCCCACTCCTGGTGCACAGAACTCAGCGCTGTCTGGCCTTCCGCTGAGCTATATGCATGAGGAAACTTTGAAAGCTCTTCTCCCTGGGCCCCGGGGCAGTGAGAGGGTTAATCCCGTCATGTCAAGATTCTCCTCAGATGCCAGACCGACTCAGCATCAACTTGACACAGATTTCTTTGGGGGAATCTGGGTTAATCTTTCTGGGCGGGCTGTCCATTTGATGGACAGGAAACCGTTCTGGAGGCGGCCGGCATACCTCCTGCGTGACCCCCACCACCAATCCCAGCCCTGTCTCCGAATTAAAAATTTAAAAGGGCAATTAAATTTTTAAAAAGCAATCTGATGTTTACAGGCCCTCATAGGTAATTTATAAATGCTGCAGTCCAGGTCTGTTTTTGCTAAAAGAATTTAATTTGGAGAGAGGTTTCTGTGGGAATGCGGGATCTGTCCCGGGTGCTCATGGGAGATGAATTGAAAACTGAAGAAGATGTGGCTGACTTGGGTGGCTGGGGCAGTGACGACACCCAGCCACCTGAGAACCTCTTTGATCCTCTGCTCATAGGTGTATGCGCACTGGTTGGGCCAGCCCAAGTCCCTCTGTGTCTGCTTTTACATCTGTGTGCTAAGTACATTCATGGAGGCATGGATGCTTAAGGATCCAAAAGATGCTAGACTAAATGCAATGTGGTATCCCTAAGTGGATCTTGGAACAGAAAAAAAAAATGGTTAATAGGTGAAAATCTGGTGAAATCCAAATAAAGTGGGCAGTTTAGTTCTCAGTAATGCATCAATGCTAGTTTCCTTGTTTAGACAAAAGTGCCATGGTTAGGTCAAATGTGGGGTCAAGGGCACACAGGAACTCTCTGCACTTTGTTTTTGCTACTTTTCTGTAAATCTAAACTTATTCCAAAAGAAAAGCTTTATTTTTCTTTAAAATTCTAGAGGTCATCAACCTAGTGTTTCCCAACTTTTCTCTGGTCTGAAGATCTGAAAAGTAGTATTTGCACCCGGCCCATCTCTTACAACCACCGCCTAATGTAAGGAGAGCAGATTGCAGCCCTGATCCCTTTTATTCTCTCTTTAAGCCTTTTTTGTGCTTTGCAATCTTAATTTGCTTTATGCATTAATCGGTTTGTTAATCTTATGTCTGTTTCTCCCAGTAGAATGCAAGCTTTCTGAGAGCAGGTCATGTGGTTACTTCATCTCATCTCCATATCTCTGCTTCCCAGCAGGGCACTTGGCATATAGTGTGCAGTGATAAAATCTTAAATCTAAGAATGGAAGTTCCTGCTTTTCATTTTGTAAGATCCTTCACTTCCTGGGCAGTGGCTCTGGCAGCTGTTTAAATAGACAACAGCAACATTGAGCCTCGAGAGGAGAGTGTGATGTCTCTTTTGAGAGCTCCATGGGACATACTTACTCAATATCTTTGGGTTAAATTTTGGGGAAATGAACAAATAAAACCAGATGGATGGGGCTTCAGGGTTCCATAAGAACTGAGGGAAGAATATGGATGTAGGTGGGGCACAAGGCTGTAGAAATAGCCTTGAGGGCAGATGAGAAACTTTCTGAAAATATGAGCATAGGACCTCCAAAAGGTAGGAGAAGAGGAAAGTGAGAAGCAGGAGTCTGAAGAACTGAAAAGCAGTGTTCAGGAGGGGTACCTACATACCTATTGACAGCCTCACTCCAGACAGGACAGGCAAGGTGCATTTCCCCTTCAGTTTATCCCTTCTCTACTGTGCTCTGCATTTTAATCTCCCATCTCCCAACACTCTTGCCTCAGAGAGGAAAAGCGTCAAGCGTCCTCTCAACTTCTGATTCCATCCCTGTGATGGTCATCAACTTCTCTTCAGTTTTCTAGTAATGATAATCAAGTAATTATGATAGCGATAATTTACTAAGGATCCATTATGTAAAAACTGTAGATATATTCTCATTTATATCCAAATTTGATTGATGTATCTAAAATTTTTAGATTGCTAACATAAATGTTTTACGTTATTTCTGTGTTTATTTTTACAGGTACATGATATTATAACCATAGTATAATGGTTCAACTGCATGTTTGAATAGGAATTATTTATATAGTTTTAGTTGTTTTCTTCCAGTTCTTTAATACCATGATTTCCCACTCTTGTTTTTGTTTGTTTGTTTGTTTGCTGGTGTATTTGCTGATGTACAGTCTTCTCTACCAGATCACTTACAAGAGAAGTTTTCCTTTTAAGTAAATGGCAACGTTCTGAGCGTCTGTCATTCTGGAAATGAACTTCTGTTGCTCTTGAACAGGTACATCACATCCATCTTAGCTAAGTAAGGAATTGTTAAATCTAAGTATTTCTTCCTCAAAACTTTATAGCCATTGTCTAAAGCATTCAGAGTCACCGAAAGGTCTGAAATCATTGTGGTGTTTGCTCCTTTCCGAATAACTAATTTATAACCATGGGTGGATGTTTGTAGCAAAATGTATGTTAACTTTCAAGTTCAAAATGATTTAATCAGGCTATGCCGCAGCATTGCTATCTTTTTATTTTGTGTATGTTTTTTTTATAATACTAGCATAATGAGTTGATCCATTTCTTCATATTTAAAAATTTTTTTTTCTTCTCTTCCTTGATTTTTGTCTCTCTGTCTTCCCTTTCCATCCTTTCAGGATTCCTCCTGGGTCTGTCCTCTTTTTCAGTTTCAGGGGTATATGCCTAGGAGTGGAATTGCCAGGTAATAGGATCATTCTATGTTTAAGCTCTGAGGAACAGCCAAACCCTTTCCACAGAGGCCACACCCTTCTGCATTCCCACCAGCAGTGCATGAAAGTCCCAATGTTTCCACATCCCCGCCAACACTCATTATTTTCCTCAATTATCACCATTCTAGTAGTTGCGAAGTAATATCCATGGACCACTTTTGTACATCTCATGGGCTAATAATGTTTTTAAAACATTTTAAAGTTTGTAAAGCAAATGAAAAAATATATAAATATTCAAGACACTGTATATGGCCCTCAACGACAAAAATATTTACTATCTGGCCTTTACATCAAAAATTTTCTGGCCCTATAGAGCATTGTCCCCATTGCAAATTACCTACTGGCCAATGCTCTGAGTATCGAATGCTAGCTAGTGACTTAACTGTAGTTTTAAATTCAGCAATCTCGTGTTTCACCTGCCAGTTTCTGTACTGGTCTTACATTGTTTCCTCATTTCTTTCACTTTTCAGATGCCATATCCTCTGAAATATTGTTGAAGATGCACTTCTTGCTTTTCGTATAAGGACTCTTTAACACAGAGATGTTTGCTCTAATTATTCTAATAAATCCCCTCCTTTTGACATGCTCTACTCTCTCTAAAGTGATTGAAGAACTTTCTCTCTTTGCTCATCCTGAGAACCAGAATTGGAGTTGACACGGGTTTTGGCAGATGGTGTAGAACCCTATCTGGCTCTTTCAAATAGAGAGCAGTTTAGATTTACTGTTTTTTAATATTGCCAGTTCAGAAACCCAGTAGTCTGATACAAAGAGCAATGGGGCCCAAGTTAGACAAAACTCATCATCTGACCATTAGGTGCAGTAGTTCCTCTCATTTACTTGGAAATGCCCAAAAGTTCATGACACAATGCCCACCCTCTTTGATGGGCACAGTCACACAGCTGGGAGTTAGCACTGGCAGGAAAAATATTTTTTGTCCCGTCTCCTTGCCAATAATTAGTGTATAGTGCCTGGCATGAAGACCCAGGGTGATTGGTGGAGCCCAGATGTGCCTCCCAAAACATCCACAGTCTTTCCTTCCAATCATCTTTTGTCAGTTGATAATGTCATTCTACCCGTTTCTTTTCCAGATGCTGCTTAGCCAAACTCCTGCTTTACATGTGGGAGGCAATTGCTTGGGTAGGTTCATCCAGAAATCCATTCTCCTCTGAATTATATCTGCCAGGAACTCTTTGATAATTCTGACATGTAAATGGCACCCTCCCCTATTTCCCATGGCTGACATAAAATCTGTCAGTACATCCTGTTGGTAAGTAGTCGTAGGACCATGGGTACAGCAGTAAGCTCTTCATGCTCACAACATCATTTATCGGTAAATCCCAAATTAGATTTAAACTTTAGAGTTTGGAAAATAACCTTTCTAATTTAGAAAAAATGATGCATGACCCTCATTACCTATACCTTCAGAAATCTTGGAGGCTAGGAACACAGGGACACAAACCAGACATCGCCAACCTTCTGGCACGAGCTTAGCCCGATTCCAAGCCAAAGTGCCCACAAGAAAACCGAAACGTGTAAACTAATCCCAGATGTCACAGATGTTAGAAGAGATGTTGTGTTTTCTCAGTACCCAAATTCCTAGATGAATTATGAAAAGGAATCCATATTTCATCTGCATGTTTGACACCATGTAGGTGAAACATCCCATCTAAGACAGTAGGCACTAAACAAATAGAAAGTGAAAAATGTCTGGCTGGCTGACTTGCTGAAAGATGAGATTTTTCACTTCCCATCCAGATGTTTGGGCTTCATGGATGCACTGGCAGAGGCTGCCACACTGATTTGTGATCTTTGAGGGAAAGGTGATACGTGAGCAGGGAGCATCATACCAGCAAATGAGTACACGGCCCCGTTGGATGTGAAATGAGGTCTCACTGGCTGCAACCAAGGCATGTGACAGACCCGCTGGGCCACTTCCAAGTGCTTCTGACAGACGAACCCTGCATTTGCATACATCTCATCGCGACCCATGCTGAAACTGTTAAGTTATTATTAGTAGTGATAATGGAGTCTTCGGCATGAATGTAATCATATATCTAATGTTGTCCCTGCAGATTGTTTTGCTGTTAAGGAGAGAGCCTATCAGGCATAAATATTTATGCCTGGATGACTGTCAGATTCTTTAGTCGGGAACTGGATTGGTCTTAATTAAATCTTGGGGACAAATTGAGGCTCAGTGTTGATTGTATGGCTTTTGGCTTCATTTGAGCAGGTCTTCAGACTATCCCCAGGATTCCTGGATGTGAGCCTCTATTATATGAATGGGCAGGTTCTCTCCTAAGGTGCGTTAGACACTTAGCTGGGTTGGGAAGCAATTGTTTTGAAGGAGACAGGCAGGGCTTTATAGGACCAAATAGAGCAAATGCTACCAACTTAAAGCTGACTTCCCAAAGGCAATTTACAAATAGAGCTTATTTTAGGCAGGCACATTTTCCCTATCATTTGGCCCTTTTATTTTTTTTTAAACACTCTTAAAAACATCCTTAGGAAAAAAAACCAACTTATTACAGAGCTTATGCCCAAAGTCATGTTTACAAGCCAATGGGCCTTTGGGATGATGGTCATTCCTGCACCGCCCAGGTCAGGTGGCCTGTACCCTCTGATGTCACAGCCCCGCAGCTGGATTATTCAGAGTCCGGCAGGAATCTATGTTCACCACTCTCTTCTCATTTCCCAGCCCTTTGGTGCCTCCAGATGTTTTAATTACAGAGGAAAGGGAGCGGATGATTCTGGCCATATGTCTCCATTCCACACAAATAAATCTCCTCGCCATCCCATGCAGCTCATGGGGGCTGCGACTGTCCCACCGAAACTGATGCTGTCGGGCCTAATCACCATCTTCAATCCTTCAGTGAGTATGTTAATTCAGGGAACACCGGCTGGGCTGCTGTCCCAGGGAAATACTCAATCTAGAAACAATTAGTTTCATGTCTAGCAAGATGCTGCTCCTGCACTGGGGAGGTGGGGGCTCACTCGGTCTTAGCAAGAGGAAGCGCACCCATTAGGAAGACCTAGCCAGGGTGGGGTCAGAATTCGGGTAGGAATTTTCAGCTGGTACTTTGACAACCCCCATAGCACCTAGTCACTCAGGGGCAAGGCCTTTACTATCAAGTCTACTACAATGTCCACATGGATGCAAATTATATGAATTCTGCAACAAATAATTACAGTATAAATATCTTTATTAAATTGTTAACTGTGCTACATTATTTTTCAACAAATGTGTGTCTTTGAGAGTTGGGGGAATCACTATTAAGGATCAGGATGAAGAATTGCAAACTGAGTTCAGACAAAAAAAAGCACTGGGAGAAATTTGATCAGCTCAGGTGAGGCCTCCCAAGAATGTTAGCTATGGGACATGTTTTGGGATTCCTTCACTCAACAATTGTTGAATGAGAACTTACAACATGCCAGATCCTGTAAATAAAACAATGAGCTTGACAAGAAGGTTCCTGACCTTCAAGAGGAGACAGGAAATGAACAAGCCACACATCAATAAATAAGACAATTTCAGACAACGGCCAATGCTTTGAAGTTAATAAAACAGGGCAATTGGATAGAGAAATGGAAGAGGAGAGGAGTGCCTTCAGTGTTGTGCCCAGAGAAGGCCGCTTTGGGGAACAATATTTAGGCTGAGTTCTAGGTAATGAGAAGGCACCAGTCATATGAGGGCCTAAGGTAAGAACATTCTGCACAAAAGGAATTGAAACTGCAAAGTCCCGGAGGCAGAAATGAGCTTTTACACATTGGAAGAATTGAAATTTTGAGCTTCTCAAAGAACTAACAGCAGGTGCCAAGAGAATAGGAACTGTGGTCATCTTGAGGGCAGAGCACAGTCCATCAACCATTCATCATTTAATCACAGAGCTTCCTGCATGGCAGCTCATCAAGGACTCACGGACTAAGAATCCCGACATTTGGAGGTACAATGTGTGGTGCTGGGAGAGTCGAAGGAGGAGTGGTGTGCAAGGCAGCCCAGGGGAAGCTGAGACTTGAACAAGAACATGGACATAGCCTTGGGAATCAACGCACTCAGCTAAGATGCAGCCTAGACAAAGGCACAATGTGGGTAGAAATTCTGGGAGGCAGCAATGAGGAATTCCTTTAGGGTAAGTGAGCAGACTCAGTGTGAAACCAGGCTCATAGGCCACTGTGGGGCCAGGGTCAGATTAACAAGGGCACCCTTTATATTGTAGGCGTTGCAAAGTCGATGACCATGTTAGAGCATGAGATAACATACTTCAAGGTTTTCAGAAGATGGATCCATCAGCACATGCTCTGTGCTATGGAGGAGGAAAGACTTCAAAAGAAAAAGATAAAGGCTGTGATAATAATCCAGATAAGATGAGGGAATGGCATAAATTCCCAAATTTATTATCCATTGCTACATAACAAATTACCACAAAGTTAGTGGCTTAGAAAAACACCAATTCATTAGCTCATAGTTTCCATGGATCACGAGTCTAGCACACTTTCACTGAGTCATATGTTCAGGGCTCACAAGGCTGGAATCAGAGTGTTGGCCAGCTGCACCCTTGTCTGGAGATTCAACTGGAGGGAGTTCAAGTCCAAGCTCCCTGAGGTTGTCCACTTTCTTGTAATTGTAGTGCTGAGGTCCCCATCGCCTTGCTAGCTGCCAACCAGAGAAACCTTCAGTTCCTAGAGGATCCTTGGCACATGGCTTCCTCCATAATTTGGCCATTTGCTCCTTCTAGGCCAACAAAGAGATCATGTGCTGCATCTTCAGATGACTCTGATTTTGTTTCTAAATTCTATATCCTTTTTAAAAGGACTCACCTGATTAGGTCAGACCCACCACAGTCATGGGAAGGGTAGCATACAGGGCCTTCACACTGGGAGGGGAGGTAGGAATCATACCACCTTAGAATTCTGCCTATCACATCCCTAAACCCAGTGGTAGCTATTGAGCTGTGAGGCCAGAGATGTTTCCAGAAGTGTCACTTGAAAGAGTCTAAGATATGGTCCTGAGAGCTTCTTCCTTCAGAAAAGTCCAAATTCATCTGCTCCAAGCTGTCCCCTACCCCCAGGCCCAGGAGCCTCCTCACTAGACAGTCCACGGGAAATAGGGAAATACTCAAAAGCATAATTTTCATTTTAACCAAAGACCTAATTCTACATGACTTCACAATCTCCCTTTTAAGCTGCCAGGTTTTTTCAAGTCTTGGCTCTTTTTCACAAATGTATTTACTTCCCACTTGAGGGGCCCCAGGCCCAAGTCCCGGGCAGCCTGGGAGGGCCTTGCAGCACAGGCCCTCTTTGAAAAGACAAGGGATTCGTGCAGCACTGTGAGCCTTTGCCTCTGGGAGTCTTCCTTTCAGTCCCTAAGGACTGCCTCCACAGTTTCCTGCATACATTAAAGAAAATGTATGGGTGCAAGAGCCTAGAATTCAACAGCTCATAACTACAATTAACCACCATTAATTAATGGCTGTGAGATAAATGAGCCATGCGATCCGTTTATTCCTGGGTTGTAAGTATTTAAATTCACAGTAGGATGCAAACCCATTTTTCACCACCGTGAATTTAAAATGAGTTTGAATTAGGGCTGCCTGTTGCGGAGGCAGGCAACAATTTCCTCTGGGTGGTTTACTGTGAACTGGACAGAGGCCACCGAGGCAAAGCGTCTCACACATACTAGATGTAGGGAGGCGGGTCTGAGCACAGGCCTTCCTAAAATAATGAGAATTATTGTGTGATGTGACTGATTTTGTGCTGGGCTGGGAAATGTCGAGGCAGCGTCTGATGTTAATTTTCACCATATCCCTGTGAAGGACACTTTTATCTCTGTTTTATACCCAAAAACTAATGCTCAAGTTGGTTAAGCACTGCTATAGAAACAAAGCTTTTCTTCTCAATTTCTAGATTTCTTCCCAGATGCTCTGAAGGCATACTTTTGAATGACTTTGCCTCTAATTTTTACATATCATCCATTGCCTGTGTCCTGACTTCTCAAGACTTCCCAAATAATAACTGAATATTCTGCTTGTCCTAAGGTTACTGGTTGATCAATTGAGCATTGATAAGATGCAGAAGACAAGGAAAGGGAAAGATTTCTATCTCACTTAATAGAAAACAAAATGAAACAAGAGTTATTTTTCCCCACTAAGATGTTCATTAATTATGAAGGGAGAAATAGTAAGTTTACAGTGAAGAAACTTGGCATTCATGGTCTTAACCAAGTGATCAAGGTCAGCATCACCAGTGACAAGACTTATTAACATCATGTACCTTGACACAAAAAAGGAGAAAACATCACTTCTGTGGTATTTATGCCCCAAATGGCTAACTTCAATCTGATTATAAGGGGAAAACTTAGATAAACTCAAAATGAGGGTATTCTACAAAATAACTGACCAATACTCTTCAAGAGTGTCAAGGTCATGAAAGGCAAGGAAAGACTAATGAATTAGCACAATTGAGAGACTAAGGAAGCATGACAACTGGATGCTATGTAAGATCCTGGGTTAGATCCTGAAATAGAGAAAGGACATTAGTGAGAAAACTAATGAAATTCTAACACAGTGTTTAGTTCAGCTAATATTATTGTCTCAATAATACCATTGCCTTAATTTTCTGGTTTTGTTAACTATGCCATGGTTATAAAAGATGTTAATATTAGGAGAAACTGAATGAAACGATATACGGGAACTCCATTCTGTTTTGTAACTTGTTTCAAAATAAAAATAAAAATTTAAATGAAATGGGATCTTAAAACAAAATTTAGGGTTTTGTCCAATCAGATCATTTTCCTGAAAAAGTGTTCTGTTTGCATAGGCATGAAGAAGCCACTCTATTTAAAAAAAGAAATGTTTAATTCAGCTACATTTCCTAAATTCAAATGTTTTTGGATCAAAATATGTCCTATTGATTCAGAAAACAATTTGAAAACACACGTAAATTCTGCTTGAGAATTTGTGGGACTGGCATGTGGTTAGTAACATATGTTCTCGCCCATTGTAAACTTGCCACTCACATGGTGATATTCTGCTTGGTTAGAAAGCTGCTAGCAGGTCAGAGAGGGGCAGCAACATGGATTGACTTAAGTGAAATAAACCAGAGAAAGACAAAAACCATATGATTTCACTTGTAAGTGGAATCTAAACAACAAACCAACAAAGGGAGGGTATTCAACCTGCCCATCCATTGTGAGTGTCCGCATTCCCACATAAGCCAAGAATCAGGCTGACTTTCTTACCCTCTCAGCAAAATGGCGAGATACTAGCTCCAAAATATTCAAATATTCTGAAAGGAAAAAAGTGCCAGTTGCAAATATTGTTTTATTTATCTCATGAAATATGTATTTCCAAATGCAGAAGGCTGACCAGACACATCCTTTTCAAATGCAAAAACAGACCTGCTAGCAGAAGAAAAAGCCTTCATACCATACTGGTAAATGGGATGTGGGCCACGATGGAGAAAGTACAAGAAGAAGCACTTCCCAGCCACCCAGATTCAGATATTTACCTGGACAACCTGCTGTTCACCCAGACAATGCCAGGGACTGGAAGAGGCACATAGGCAGGCAAAGGGCTCAGGCAGGCACTGCTGTGATGTGCTGGTAAGTGTGTAATAGTTGGCTCCCTCAGGAAGGAATGGGGAAGATGTGTCCTGATTTGTAGCATCTGCCACTTTCTGTGGTGTAAATATTTTCATGGTACCAGTGTGACATGGACTAGTTTGCACAATTCCTGAAAAATGAACACTAGGCTTTTATCAGCTGGTACAAGCCAGCTCCAGCACAGTGCTGGGCACTGCTGCCCCTTTTGTGATAATTATGTTAGGTCAGGGCTATGGGGGGCGAGGGGGAATGAAGAGTTCATCAGAATGTGATTCCAGAAATTTTCTTTAAATTCTACAAGCCATCCTGCATATCAGATATTTACATTATGATTCATAACAGTAGCAACATTACAGTTATGAAGTAGCAATGAAAGTAATTTTATGGTTGGGTCACAACATGAGGAACTGTATTTAAAGGGCCAGAAGGTTGAGAACCACTGCCTTAGGAGGTCTTCCCGTGTTTCCTAGGGACGTGAGGCTGGTCAGGTCTCAGGAGGCCCACCCGAGATGAGGATTTGTATACCAGTGATTCAGGAAGGCAGCTCTCCCAGGAGAAACTGGGAGGGAAGGGGATGGAGAGAGGGGAAGGAGGAAGCCATACCAGGTGTGATTTCAGGCCAAGTCCTGCAGCCTGATCCCGCAGGGAGCTCTGGAGTGTAAGTTAGCCTGCCAGTTGTCTCCCTCAGCCCAGGCACAGATTTCATAATCCTGCACCGCTTAGTCACTGGCTAAAGGCCATGCAGAGGGCGTAAATTCCCAGGCACTCGGACTCACGTCAGTGTGAGCAAAGGGCTCTAGAAGCTCAAAGGCAGTCCTCTGAGGAACAGCTGCAGGTGCTGGCCATTGGGAGGGGAAGCACACTGGAGAACAGGTGCCCAAAAGTGGAAAGGGAACAGCCCAGAGTGCGGACACAAACCCCACAGGGATGCATGTGGATGCAGTAAGGCAATGGGAGGACTAGAGACCTAGAGATGCTGGCTCTGTTTAGCGGCATTCACCAGCATTAAATATGCACATGTGGACTCAGCTATCCCTGTGTGACTATTTAGTTGGGTCGATGTTCCCTGAAGAGATCGGGGAGTCTCTCACCTGCTCTTTGAATGACCATCATCCATCTTATTCAGCTCTGGTCTCCAGGATGTCTCTGTTCACACCTCTCCTTGCTGTCCCATCAAGTGAACAGGTGAAAAAGGATCAGCCAGCATCACCATCATCAACATTTATTCTATCAAAATCCATAGAACACCCAACATGCTGATGAACTGTTTGCACATAAGTCTCCTTTCACACCCAGGATTGCACTAAAACTCCTTTATAAGCATCAGACTTTCCTTGGCCCCTGGGTAGACTGGATGCCCATGACAGTAGAGTGACTGTGTCCCACTTCAGGTTGGAGCAACACCATCTCCTATCACATGACCACCAGCACCTGCAATGTCCTGCTGGTGGGAAGTCTGAAGACACCTCCACCTCCTACATCAGCCCTGCACTCATGAGTGATGCTCTTGTTGAATCACATCCATGGATGATATCTGTGCTTTGGAGGATCAATGTTTTACTACAGGGTCAGCAAACTGCAGCCACAGATCAAAACTCCCACCACCTGCTTTTGTAAATAAA
Organism: Myotis davidii; assembly: GCF_000327345.1. Taxonomy (NCBI): domain Eukaryota; kingdom Metazoa; phylum Chordata; class Mammalia; order Chiroptera; family Vespertilionidae; genus Myotis; species Myotis davidii. The sequence goes on along the minus strand of NW_006290680.1, from coordinate 355,287 downwards.
GTTTTATTGGAACATGGCTGTGCACAGTCACATGCAGACTATCTATGGCCCTTTGTGTGCTGCCGTGGCAGGTTGCTTCATTGTAACAGAAGCATAAAATATTTAACTTCTGGTCCTCTGCAGAAGACGTTTGCTGATCCCTGCTACCCTGGGTGTGGCAGCACTCACAGCGGAATATTCAAGAAGATTGTAAACTCTGTGAGTTCTTTCTCAACCTGTGTTTCACCCAAGTCTTGAGAAAGGAGTGAACGAGGACCCTGTAGGAGACAATCCACCTGAAACAGTCAGATCCTCAAATCATAGGCAATGCAGAGCACAGGCTTTGCTGATGGACCAGAAGGAGGGGACAGCCACGCCTGAGGTTACGGGAGGTAAAATGCCCTCACATTTCTACAGAAGTGTACCAAGCGGTACGCGAGTTTGACATGCTTGGTCTATTCTCCTTGACAATATCAAGCCTCCAGGCTTCAAGCACCGGGCTAAGGTCTGGCAGAATGAGTGCCCCAAAAATAGATCTTGAAAAAGAAGGAAAGATGGGTGAAGGAAAGGCAAGAAAGAGTAAAGGAGGAAGGAGAAAACCAGAGGAAAAGAAAAGAACCAGGAGAATGAAAATAAAATCTGTCTAGTTGAATGAAAATAAAATGAAAGATGGAAAATAAAATCTGTCTAGTTGCCTTGCCGTTACCAGCGCTGCAACACTGACTCACAGGGCCCGTCTGGAGTCATCCCAGCCCAGCAAGTACAACAACCAGCAAGCCTGTCTGCCTTTTCCTCTCAGACTTCTCATCCAAAGGCCACATCATTTTCAGCCATGCTTCTTAAATTTCCCTTTTATCCTCATACATCCTCAGCCCTCGCACACTGAAGCTGTAGTCTAGCTCTCCAAGCAGCCTCTTCCATCCCAAACAAAGTCCCCCTCCCCCAGCTCAACCCTCTCCCTGGGCCCTTTCCTCCTGACACTGGGCTCCCAACCCCAAACCCTGCCAGGTTGACAGGAGGCTCCTTAGGAATGAGGGATGAGAGAAGACCCAGCACATGTCAGAATCCCACTTAGTGGGCAAGTGATAGACCAGCCTCAGAGCTCTTCAGTTGGCCCCCACCCACAGAAATTTCTACCAGGGCGAAATGGCTGATAGCATAGAAACTGGGGATAGAGATAGACTATTAGGGCTGTATGGCCTTGGGAGATTTTACTTCATCTTTCTCTCACTTCAATTTGCTCATCTGTAAAATGGGAATGATAACACTTTCCATCTTATAGGCTTGTTATAGGACGAAATGAGTTAATTCCTATAAAGTACTTAGATCGTACTGAGAACATACATCTGTATATAAATGTTCGTTAAATAAAACCTAATCTTTGCAAGCTCCTAGATCTTATCCCTGAGGTCAGGTCTGCTGGAATGGAAAGTTTTTAAACACTAAAATAACAAAAGAAAGTAATAAAATATTCCAAAACCATTGATATCTTCCAAGAAAATAACACACGCAGAGGGAAAAATATGCTAACATGGTATAGTAAAACTTGATGAGGTGGAGTAATGATATCATTTTAGAGCTTACTAAAAAGCAAACATGCTCTTAAAGAATCAGCAGTGGTGTTAAAAGTTAAGGGCTTACCCCCGTCCCATGCATGTCACCGTGGCTCCAACCCAGTGCTCCAGGAAGCACAGAGAGACCCGTTAAGCACATCTCCCTGTTCAAATAGCTGCCCCCTGACAGCTGTTGGTTTCTGCTGCCGGGGAATATCTGGAGGTGGGGGAGGCACTAGTGGATGCTAAGTGGTGCCATGTGTGAGGGTCACATTAATTAACTATTAATGAGCAGGCTAAGCTATTACTCACCAATATTAGCAATCAGTAATAGCTGCTAAGTTGGTTAAGACCCTGCAATGAGTTCCCAGTGCACAATTCAGCATGCACCATAAGCTTGCCATGATTAGCCCAGAACCTCCCTCTCCAACCCATCTTTTTCTACTCTTTGCCACCCTACTGAGTTCGACCCCCTCCTAGACTTGCACCTTGAACATGCCAGACTTATTCTCTCCCCAGGGCCTTGGCACACATCATCCTCTTGGCAGGGGCGCCTTTCCCCTACATTAACTCTCTCTTAATCCTAAAGGCTTCTGCCTCTCCTGACTACCCTCACTGTCATAGGTACCTGCTGCTCCTCCATTCAAGTTACTGCAATTTGTAACTTTAGATGTTCTTAATTACTTTTTAAAAATTTTGATGTTTGTCTTGCCCTACGAAATGTTCACGAGAGACATCATGTCTTATGATAGGCAGTTTAATTCTTTGTGTTCTGAGCACCTCCTGTAGAGTCTGACATGCTGTAGAAGTTTAATAAATATTTATTAAGTGAATGAGTGAATGAATGAATGAAATTCAAAGGGAGTTATAGCAAACAGGTCTGAGATTGACTCCTAACTCTAACACTTAACCTGTTATCTTGGGCAACTCTGTTTCTATTTCTTTGGTTAATACATATAAAAAGTGATTAGAACAGAGCAGAGTACCTGATATGAGTGCAATAGATGTTGTTGTTATCATTACTGGTAAGAACGTTAGTGGTCCTGGTACTATGTCTCAATTTCCTCTTCTAATAAAAAAAAAATAATCGGGTCTCACCTGCCTCTTATAGACCATTCCTAAGTAAGCAAATGACAATAACTCATATTGACAAGGGCATAGCTGTAGCTCTCCTTGTCTACAAGAAGAGCTCCAAGACCTCACCCCGAAGGTCTCACACTGTTGCAAAAGGTGTGCTCAAATGCCAGGAGGGCATGTGGTGGATCCAGCTCCCTGCACACTATAGCACATAAGCAGCCTTCACGCTGGCAAAGGGGGCGACCAGCCCACACAGCATATGGACCTGCAGCGAAGCATATGGGTCAGGTCCTAGAGAAAGGGCCCCCATATGCTCCCTGAGCTGGGCCCGCCTTGCCCACTCCCAGCCTCCCCACACTTTTGGCTGGTTCATAAATCAGCCGCTTCCCACCATCCCAGTGCACCGGCGGATCCATGTGTGATTAATGTACACATTTGCCTGCAGCCTGGAGAGAACCCCAGGTACAGGTGGAGAGGAAGGAAAAAGACTTAATTGGAGTAGGGGGGGCAGAGGAGGGAAGAGGAGGTCATTCCTCATTGCCATTGAGCCAGCACTATCTTTAGAAGTCCTGGCTTTGGAAGAATGAGTTTTCTTGGAAATTTTTCTTACAGACGTCCCAGGAACCTCACTGTAACCTAAGATGTTGCCTGGATCTTACCTGCAAGGCCTCAGAAAGATGCTTGCTCCATGCCATTCAGTCCCACCCTCCATGATCCTCCTGGGCCTCTTCATTGGAGCTTAAACATGCGTTCAGATCCTGTAAGGAACCAACAGGCTGCGATCCCCAGAGACAGTGAGATTAGATGTGCCAGGCAGCAAATCCACTCAAGTGTGTTGTAGACCAATATTTTCCAACTGTGCTCAACAGAGGGCAAACGGTTTTATGCAGTTGCCACAGGAAGGGAGGGCTCCAGGGCCCCATGGGCTGGTGCAATTGGAGTGATTCTGCTCTGACTTTGTTGTACATAGTAGGCTTTTCAAACAGGACTTAGTTTTCATTGGGTAAGGATTACATGGCTAAAGAGTTGAGACCTACTCAAATTAAAAATGCTGCAGATTCAGTGAGGATTGTTTCTTTTTTTAAAAGCACAACATTAAAATTAAAGATGGTTGCTATTCTCTGGGCAGGAGACAGGGCAGCTCTAGAGTAGAATCTCTAGGTCACATTTTCATCTTGTGATTGAGTGACCTTGAGGGAAAAATGTTCCTCCCTAAGCCTCAATTTCTTCATCTATGAAGTGGAGATAATAAATGGTACCTGGCTTTGAGGGCCACTGGGGAGACTGAAGGAGATTGACCCATGCACTGCATTTGCATGATGCCTGGAATCTAATAAATAGTCAATGCATATTTGCTACTAGAGGCCCAGTGCACGAAATTGATGCACTCAAGGGGGGGGGGGGGATCCCCCAGCCTGGCCTGTGCCCTCTCACAGTGTGGGAGCCCCACCATCGATCACCCCAAAGAGGTAGGCCCTGCCTACCCATCCGGGGCTTCTCAATGGATTGCCTCAAAGAGGCAGGCTGGAGCCGGGGTTCCCGCCTCCAGGCTGCACAGAGCCGCAGGACCCCCAGGCCTTGCCACATGGAGCCACTGGGACCCGCCTCTGCACTACACATGCAGCGTTAAGTCCCCGCCCACCCGCATGCATCCACTTTGCACACAGCCTCCTGGTGATAGATGGTGATGGTGTGAGGGCATCATGGTGTGAGGGTGTGAGGGCGTGAGGGTGTGATGACCATTTGCATATTAGCTCTTTATTATATAGGATTGTTTTTCTTCTTATTCTGCATGTCACTCACTGTGCTGAAAACCTTATTTGCATTATCTTTAGCCTTCCCTCCCCTATTACATGAAAGTTTATCCTAATTTTATAGATTAGGAAACTGAAAGTAAAACCTTGGCCTTGAATGATTCTAGAACAGCTACTTATATTATAGAGAACAGGTGTTCTGGGGAACCTAGTTTGATAACCATCCATCTAGCTGTGATTAGGCTTTCTGCTCCTTTCCCATGCATTTGTCCTCCTATTGCTTCTATCTATCCATCCATCCATCCATCCATCCACCCATTTAACTACCCATCCTATTCAATGAACATTTAGTGAATATCTACTTAATGTCAAGACCCTTAGAGAATCACTTTACTTCTCTGAAAATCAAAGTTCCATTCAGTAAAATGGGGATGTGAAGATGAACTACACTGTAGGATTTTCATGTAAAATGAAATAAATTATCTAAAAAGGTTTCACTGACTGCAAAGTGCTCTCTACATATTAGCTAAGGAAAAATTAACCACGCATCTCAGCTTGCTTAGGAATTCCTAGCATCATTATTAGTGGCATCCCTTTATTTAAAAAGGTCTCATTTGAAGGATAGATCCTATAATTGCCCTAATTATGAAAATGGCAATGATAGTAGTGTATTTACATTGGTTTGTCTATAAAAAGTGCCTACTTCTCCCTTTGCAGAAGTTTAGAGACCAAGTTAGGGATAATAATGGCTCTGAGCACTTGTTGAAGTATGGGCTGCTCTCCTCTATTTGCAAAGAATCCACACAAAACAACCCTAGAGTATGACCAGGTTTGAGAGATGAATGATTGGTGGCAATGGCAGAGGAGGTGGGGGCAGGTGGGAAGGGCTGTCTGTGCGATTAATTTTTTATTTACTCACAACCCTGAAACTGTAAGGAATAAGAAATAATTTTGTTGTACAATTGTTGTCTAGAAATTAGTTGGAATAACTCATTCATTGTAATTGCATGGAATTAGAAGATCACGTGTGAACTGCTAGGAGTTCTAGTTATTATTCTGCAGTTAATTGGCCCTGGCATCTTGGGAAAGTCACTTAATCTTCTGAGGTACTTAATTCCCTCATCTGAATAATGAATTTGTAACATTTGCCCTCCTTGATTTTTCAGAGTTGTTATAAGGCATGTATTGGTTAACTTTTGCTGTGTAACAGCCATTCTGTAATTTACTGGCTTAAAACAATCATTTTATTTCCCTTTTAACTCTGTGGTTGGGCTGGATTTCTGGTCTAGGGTCAAAGTAGGGATAGGTCAAGTGCTGTCTGATTTAAGATGACCTCTTACATATGTCTGGCCCCATTTCAACCAAGCTGTTGGCTCGATAGCCTCAGTTTTCCTCCAGGCTTCTCATTCTTCAGCAGCTTAGCTCAGGTTCACTCATGGTGGCTTTAGCTTTCCAAACACAAGAGAGTAAGCCCCAATTCTCTCTCTGCCAAACACTTTCTATGCATTATCTTTAGTCCTCACACTTCCATCACAGGTAGGTAATTTTTAGATGAGGAACCTGAGTGTAAGTTCTTGTAAATCTTTCAAGTTTCTTCCTGAATCATGTTTGCTGGCATCTCCTTGGCCAAAGCAAGCCACACCCAGATTAAAGGAATGGGAAACTGATTCCATCACTGGGAACACAGCCACCTCACATTGCTAAGGGTTGGAAGCAGGAAGGAGGAGAATTTGTGATCATGTGAGATAAGTGAGCTATCTGGGAAAACTTCTTAGGAACCTGTGTAAACTGATATTAGAAAACTAATATTCTCTGAAAAGAAGAGCCCCCTCCAAAGCATTTTGGGGAGCCCATAAGAAAGTGCCTCCTATGTGCTAATTAGAGGACACCATCAGCCCTGGCCAGTTGCTCAGTGGTTATAGCTTTGGCCCACACACTGAAGGCCGAGGATTTGACTCCTGGTCAATGGCACATATCTGGGCTGCAAATTCAATCCCCAGCCCTGGTCAGGGGGCATTTGAGAGGCAACCAATTGATGTATCTCTCTCACATTGATGTCTCCCTCTCTCTCTGTTTCTCCCCATCCCTCCTTTCCTTCCACTATCTTTTGTTAAAAAAAAAAAGCTATGACAAACTATCTTTGGGTGAGAATGAACTATAAAAAAAGGACATCATCAGCTACTGATACCTGCTATCTGCAAATGTATTTCCTCTTCTCTGGCTCTGTCTTCCACCCCACATAATGTCTTTGCTGTCATCAGTTATTGCTACTTCCCACTGAGCCACAATGCTCTGTCTGCAGGACAGTCACTTCTGCAGAGCATGATGCCTTCCCCAAGGCCCTTTCATCTACCCCCAGCCATGAGGTCCTACTCTGATATTCTGGGTCCCAGAGCTCACAAGTGGGAGCAAATGTCTCCTTTTATTGTAAACTTCTTTCAGGGGAGCCCCACAGTAACATTTCTTGGGTCTCCTGTGGCTCTTGCATTTTCTAGTAAAACAATTCCTCCCTTTCTTATTCATCACAGGTCCTCAACACAAGATTATAAGACACTAACATCAGGATGTACTCTCAAATAATTACCCTATCCACAGCTCCTAAGGGTTTCATGGGGCAAAGCTTGATAAACTTGATATCCTATTACTATGGAATGACTTCATTCCTAGGAGGTTCCTCAGAATCTCATTCAAATAGATTTGAGCTTGGTTCTTTTAAAAGCATAGCATTTAAGGACATGGGCTCTGGGAGCAAAAATACTAGTATATGAATCCAATTCCAGGCTGGGTTTCTAATTAACTGTGATCTTGAGCAATTGTGAGCCCCTCTAAGCCTCATTTTTTTCATCTGTGAAATGGAAATAATGAAAGCACCCATCTGTTAGGATTATCATGATGGCTAGAGTACATAATGCCTTCAAAGCTTAGAACAATGTAGTGGAACAATGAAGGTTGAACTTTATTTTTCATGTCTTCACTATTAGTAGTACAACTGGGAGCACTGCCTACCCTCCTCCTGGGAGAAAATGGGGGCTCTCCTGTGAAAGGCAGAACAAGTCTGAGTGTAATTTTAATCTCTGTCTTCAGCGCTCATGCCCTACCCTAAAGCCAAAAAAGCAAGCTCTCAGCAATAACTCAGATTTCACAAGATCAAGGCAGAATCCCTGCTTCCTTCTGTCTTTCAGCCAAAAGTGCATTTTGTAGGTTAGTTAAGGTGCCCCCCATCCATCTAAATATTTCAGTTTCTGTCTGAATGTTTGCCAGCCTGTTGGGGGTGTTGGTAACAATGAAGATTTTTTTAAGACTGTGTTTAGAAAGAATGTGAGTGTATGCAGATGTGTGGGTGTTTTTAAAAGTCTGCATAAATGAACTCCTGATTCAGGATATGTCTGTGCTGAGGGCAAAGGCTGTCTTGTGCAAGTCTCGTTAGGAGAGTGACTGCCTGAAAGCCAGACCTGGATTATCACAAATGGATGCAGAGGGAGGCTGAAAATCAGGCCTCCTGCCCACTCAGCAGTTCTTGGCGCTGGCCCCATCTCTACCATCTAATGCCTTCCCTGCATTAGATGCTGCAAACACAATTGACTTCTATTACTTATAAAGCCAACCACTTTACTTCATTGAAACATTTAGGATGGACTTCAGAGAGTTCGGAGAGGCTGGCCGGCACAACCAGCCACAGCCAGTCCATCGCTCCAGCCACCACTCAGACTGCATAACAAGACAAGAATATGCCTTCATTCTACATTCAGCAGCCAGTCTCCATTAGCAGATGGTTTTTAAAGGCTGTTATTTCTTCATTTGAAAGGTCTTATCCAAATACCCGCATCCCAAAATATTCTGTTCTTGTCATTTATTTATCAGATCCCTATTCAAAGCACCATCTCCACAGTAGGCTCAGGAATATAAAGATGGATTATATATCAATGAAACCTTCAGGATGCCCACAGTCTATCATGGGAAATGGAGAGGCAAAGAAATAGGAATGACATAATGGTACTAATGCTGTTATGGTTACAAAACAAAATTGTTTTGCAGCTCAACAAGGAAGGTATGGGAGAATGGAGAATGGCTTCAAAGTTTAGTGTTTGAACTAAATCCTAAAGAGACTTTGATTTTTAGGAGAAAAAAAAATGGGATGAAGAATGCTCTGGCAGGAGAATGTTGAAGAGGCATAAAGAAGTTGAATTCAGGCAGATCTCTGGTTAAATTCCATGACTACTTGCTTGACCTTGGGTGGATTATTTCATCTTCCTGAATCTTAGATGCCTCCTCTCCAAACAGAGCTATTGAGCTTCCTAGGATTATAGTGGAAACCAAATAACTCACATAAGCAAATGACTGAGAGGAGTGTGACTCATGGCAGACAGTCATTACATGGTGCCTGTTATTATGAGTTTAGTATCGCTAGAGCTGCAGGGCAGGAAGACCACAAAGGGTCTTGGGGGAGGGGATTTATCCTGTAGAATAAGGCTCCCATTGATGATTTTAAGCCAAGGAGTGACATGGCCATGTTTAAGTTTCAAACAGATGCCATTAATGACTAGGTTAGAGATGACCTAAAGGGAAAGCCAAAGGAAGTAGATGACAAAACCATGGAAAATAGCTTTCCCTTGCTTGTAAAAGGGTAAAATCTTCAAATATAAATCTATTACAAATCCTTATTCTCCATCATGGAGCAAGTAACTACCTTTAAGTTTATAGCATACATCCTGTTGCATATTTTGTTGGATATAAGAAATTCTCCCTCCCCCCATGGAAAAATTGACTTCAAATCAACATAAAAATCATGAGGCACGAGGGTCTCTTTCTATTCACAGTGTTTTATCTTCTCATCTTCTTTACTCTAAGACCTGCTCAGAGCCATTCTAACACTGGATTGAAAGAAAGGGTATTTCTCTGGCATTTTCTCCTTTACCTTCAAAAAGCTCCATCTGTGGGAGAACCAAGGAAAATTTTTTTCTCAACATGCCCTCAGAGTGTGTCCTTCATACAGAGAAAATATAAATTTTAATGGCAGTGCATGAGGGAATGCAATGGTCCTCCATCATGGAGCTCAAACATCATCTCCTTGGAAACAGTCTGAACCTGAGCCCAGATGACCACTCCCACCCCTTTGGACACTACTGGCACCTACCACCTCATTTGTTCATAACACTACAATTAATTCCTTGTTGATGCCCATCTCCCCAACTAGACCAGGAACTCTTCCAAATCTGAGATGAGATATAATCTATACACTTACTTGTACCATGAAGCACAATACCTGACACCTAGTAGATAGGAGACAAGGTTTGTTGAATAATTAGACATGGGAATAATCTATTTCAAGTCTCCTAGTTTTCACTAGAGTGAGGTGGGGACTTAAACACCACCAGGGATATGATTCTATAAGTCAGGGAACCTCAAGGGCCAATATAGGCTTCCAATTACTCCACCTTCTGCTGTCAGTTGTGAATAAGAATGCTGCTCACTCACAGAGCCCATGTGGATTAGTCAAGATTAGATATGTGTAGATGCTGTTTCTGGCAGAAACTCAGAGCTGTGGGGAGGAGACTGTGAGATGCTCATCCTTCATGTCATCAGTCTCCTAGGTGAGTGGATGTTAGTTGAATTTGAATTTGCTTGGTTCACATGAGCTAGAGCTGCGATTGATGGGTGTACATAAGCCTCCCTTGAATCTTCACTCTTGCTGTGGAGAGCAGGTTTTCTTTTTCATTTTCTTTTTCATTTGCAGGAGTTGGCAAACTGTGGTCTACAGGCCAGATCAAGTCCACAGTCTGTTTTTATAAATAAAGTTTTATAACTTTATTAAAATAAATACACAGCCACATTCATTTATTTATATATTGTCTTCAGCCACTTTTACTCTAGAGCAGTGGCGTTCAATAACTGCAGTAGAGACTGGGTGGTCTGCAAGGCCTAAAACACTTACAAAGCTTTCACAGAAGACACTTGCAGGCTTTGCTCTGGAACTTGATCCAGCTGTAGTGGTCGTCAGGACATGTGCAAGCTCCATGCTGAGCACTTGCTGCCCACCATCTTATTTAATCCTCTCTAAGAGGTGGCCACTATGGTGAAGCCCATTCTATTGATTAACTCATTTATAGAGCACCTACTGTGTGCTGGTCTCTGCACTAAGCACTGGCACCCTCAAGGCCAGGCAAACACAATTGCTGCCCTAGGTCAGTGATTCAAGGCTTCTGAGCTCTGGCCCAAAGCAACTCTCATCCATCACCTTTTGAAAGCTCCTCCAAGTGACCACCCCCCATACTCTGTTTTTGAAAGCCTGTGCCCTCCACTGAAGAGTCCAGACAAGAATCATGTGCTCGGGGAAAACCCATAACATTCCAAGCTCCTGAGTGGCATTAAGCTATCAGAGAAACATCCTCTTCCCTGGCAGGCTACAGTCACACCACCCACATTCTATCAGTGGGTGCTTGCCACATCTGACTGACCAGCCAGGGTCAGCCCTGGAGGTCATCTCCTACTGAAGACCCTCTGGGACAAGAGGACTGAGAACCAGCCCAGGCTGAGCCTCCCAGCAGTGGCTGGATCTCTGGGCCACACCCTGGGCAGGCCCTTCTACTGGCTCCTGACAGATGAGGTGGTAAGCAACATCTGTCCCATCCCACAGAGGGTGGCTGGGACTCCTTCTGGCAGCCATGCCATTGGCTTTGGCTGCTCTTCCTTTGCCCAGCACCTCCGGAGGAGCCCTGTTTACTCTCTCTTTGTTTTAAATGGCCCACGATGAAAAATGCTCACAGTGCTGAATTGCTGTGTGGGAGGAAGACGGAGGGAGAGGAGGCAGGAGGAAAGGCCTGAGTGCCTCAGCCCTGGCCGCTCAGAGCAGATCCTAATTAGCAGGCAGGCTGGCAGAGCGGCGCTCCGCAGGACGCCCGATCATTAGCGCTGGCACCGCACACAGCCCGACTGCAGCATGTGGCCACAGGGCCAGGCTGGCACCACGTGGACCCTGCTCTTGGCTGCCACATCAAAACAGATGTCCACACAGGGTTTTTGTTTTTGTTTTTTGTTTTTGTATTTTGGGGGGCATTTTTTTAAAGCATTCTAGGACCTTGTGCCAGAGATTTCTTGTGCCAAAATAAAGGGTTCTGATGGGTCAAGACGGCAAGAGAAGTCAAGAGAGATTTAAAGGGTGCTCATGTGGGCTCTCAGGCAGAAAACAGAGAGGAGATGTCAATAAAAGGCAGATTGCTACTGGGAAATGAGAAGTTGACCAAGAGGTCCGTCCAACACTGCCCTTATTAATACTGGGAATACTCTAGAATCTGCCCCCCTCCCTTAGTCAGCACATGCTGGGCACTGTCCACAGGGCCTTCTGGGCATCTCACAAATCTGACCATTTCTCTGCACATTCACTGCTAGGACCCTGACCCAGGCACTGGCTGTTCACTTGCATCAGGAGTTGGCAAACGAGAATTCATTAGAATAGTTTGTATGCGAACATATGTGCTCACATATGTAGATTTCCACGGAGTGCCTTCTCCTGTGGCACTGAATGCACAAGTGACTCCTCCATTTCACTGATGGGAAACCTGAGGAGGAAATATGTTAAATGTGTCACTGGGTATTTCAGAGTCAATGGAACCACATCTAAGATTTTAGTGTGGGCTTCCTGCATTCTGTGCAAATAGGGACCATAGTGCCTAACCAAAAATAAAATAAAATAAAAAAGGGAGAGGGGGCATGTCAACTGGCCAGCAAGAGAATCAAATTTTTTTAAAAGCAGGATTATTGTGGAAAAACCAAGAGGTGCCATCACTGTATTGATAACATTAGAATTTAGTGCATATTCTAAAAGTGGATTGATACAGCAAACCCAGCCCACGCAACTTGGCATAGAAAGCAAAGGTACGTAACTTCTACTTGAGGATTGGCTGTGAAACGGGGACCACATGACATTAAAACGTTCAATCAAACTTTTATTTGTCCAGATGTCAGACCATATAATACCAGCAACTGGTTTGACTAATGTTTTAAATTTAATTGACCAGATGTTTCAGTGGTAGGTGTCTTAATGAGTAGGAGGAGTGTTTGTGGAATTGAATCAAATTTCCCTGGGAATAGCCAGCCTTGCTGGGAACAGCGACTTCACTGTTGCTACTGCAATTAACCGGAGCTTGTCAGGAGTTCTGCAATTATCTCACCTTCATGCCTAGTCCTTTAGGGGAGCATGCTCTTCTGTGGGGTAAGCTCAGAGAAAATGGGTTGTGCCTTAGTGGTGATTCCCCCAGAAGCTGACCCCAAAACATATCAAGAGCAAATTTAGAAGCCATTGGTAAACCAAACACAGGTTAAGCACTGACAAAACCATTTCTCAGAGTGGAAATTAAGGGACAGCAGTCTCAGAGTCAGTGTAAGGTATGTCACTTTAAATGTGATCATAAAAACAGCAATGTAGCCCTAGCTGGCTTGGCTCAGTGGATAGAGCGTCAGCCTGCGGACTGAAGGGTCCCGGGTTTGATTCTGGCCAAGGGCATATGCCTGAGTTGCAGGCTCGATCCCCACTCGGGGGGCAGGGGGAGGCAGCCGATTTGGTGATTCTTTCTCATCATTAATGTTTCTATCTCTCTCTCCTTCTCCCTTCCTCTCTGAAATCAATAAAGAATTTAAAAAAAATTTTAAAAAACCACCAAGTCACATCTGCACAAATCAGAAAGCTCAGTTCTTTCCCCTACCATCAGTAGTTACTGAGTAAAATCTGTTTTAAAAACAAACAAACAAAACAGCAATGTTTATGGAGGGCTTACTATGTGCTCAGTGCTTTATATGGATTCATTTCTTTTAACTCGCACAACAACCTTCATCTATTTCACAGAAGAGAAAGTCCACAACTGCCGAGCTAGGAAGTGTCAAAGGTGAGATCAGTTCTGGGCACTCTGGCTTGGAGCCTGAGCTGTCAGCCACCCCCTACATTGTGTGATCGGAGCTTGTTAGAAAGTCAGCTTCCTCATCTCTGAATGCAGTGCCTGTCTTAGAGGAGGGCATAGGATAAATTAGAAGGTGGTGTGGCGTTTACGTGGCATTCTGCGCTCTGTGAGCTGAGTGTCCCACACGTGTTAGTTACTACACCCATGTACCACAACCAGAGCTCATTGTCAGCATTTATGTGCTCCTGCCTGCTCTCTAGGGACTCTCCAAGCCAATGAACTGACCTGGGTCCCCGAGGCCCTGTGGCTTTCCCTCTTACACAAAAGCACTCAGCCCTTAGCCGCTCAACCCTGTAGTAGAGAAGGCCAGTGGTCACCCTAGCAGGGTTCCTTTCTTAGCATCTCCTCTCACCTTTCCCACAACCAGATAGATGGCTTTCTCGGCTAGCTATCTGTGTGCCTCACATCAATGTGAGACTTAAGACTCACGGATATGGAGTGGGCTGATAGGGGCTGGCCTGAAACCCACACATGCTCGGGGGTGGGACAGTCTCTAGGACAAAGCAGGGTCCTCAGGGAATGTGCGGCATGAGGACTACCATCCCAGGTGGGGCTCTCAGGAAAGTTGGTGGCAGTCTGACAAAGGCGCATAGAAGTAGTTGAGTCTGGATAGGAATTTAGCACCAGGTACTGTGGGGTTCAGCATCCAGATTTTAGGCCTAGAGAGGAGGTCTGACAAGACCATAGCAGATCTGGCCCAGGAGTATATAGGACAGACATCCAGCAACACGTGGAGATGAGGCTGCCATTGCTCAGGGCATGTGTTGAACATGAGAGAAGAAGGAAGTACATGCAGACAGAGAGCAGTGGGGATGAGAAAGGAAGCAATGATGATGGTGTGATGAGGGGTTGCTGATGACATGAAGGGAAGCAGAGAGACAGCGGAGCAGGAGGTGCTGCCTGATAACTCTGGGTTTCCCCAAGGTCTGGCTCTGCTTCCTGCAGCAGATTCTGGATTGAAGAACAGCTGGAAGCCCATGACCTTGTTTATGTCTCATGGCAACTCTGCCAGTTAAAGTGGTAAAGGAAACTGAGTCCAAAAGAGGTCAGGTTCCCAAGGTCAAACATTGACAAGTTGGGCCTCAATGATGGCCTTGTACCTTCAGGGCCAGATGCCTTTGTTCTGAAGGAAAAAGAGAGTTCTAACCTGCCCATTGCCATCAGTTCCAACTGTCACTGGGTGTGGCTGGGAAGTGTCTGAGGATGGAGGTGACACCGTGGGGAGGGGCAACCTTGGCAGGTTGGCCCCTGAGGCCTTCCAATCCCAAGGTTCACATGTATACAAACATATACAGGGTGGTGCAAAAGTAGGTTTACAGTTATGAGTACACAAAACAGTTTATTTGCATATCATTATTTATTAATTATTGTATTATTTTCCATAGGAACAACTATAAATCTACTTTTGCCCATCCTGTATTTATAAAACACTATCCTAAAGTCATAATCCTGTCAAATCTCCAGACATTGTATAATCACATAAATAGCCAGAAAACTAAAAGGAAAAAAAGGTAATGGAAGGAAGAAAAAAATTGTCATATATCTGCATTATTTGGGTGGGCTTATTAATGAGATACTGTAATAAAAATACCTACAGATAGAATAAACTGAAAGCAGGGCAGGACAAGGGTTCCAAGAACCTAGTACCTCAGGAGCAGCCCTCAAACAACGATGGACAGAATTAGTGGATAAACACCCCAGCGTCCTCAATCCTGGGTGCTCTGAGGCAAGAGCCACACAACCTCTCAGAGATTTCTAGTGAAATGAGCCCAGGTGCCCATGAGAGCACCCTGTTCATCAATATATTCTACTCCGACTTCCTTCTCTTCCCTTCTGACTCCCTTTCCTGAGACCCCTTTCCAAATCAACTGCTTGCACTCACATACTTGTCTTGAGGTGGACTGCTGGGGAGTGAAAAATTGGGTGGGGATGTCCACGAAAGACAGAAGTGTTTCCCTTGGGCATTAACTAAAGATGGCAAGGATAACCCTCCCAGTGGAGAGCATTAAGAGGAGATGTGGGCAGAAGATAAGGAGAAAAGCTAGCAATGATTAGCAACACTTCCTGCCTCACATGTAATCAGTCTCTTATCCTCACATTCCCCCACAGAATTTCAGACTGTAAGACTCTTGGTATTGCTGAGTCCTTATGTGACATCTGCACAACCAACAACTCCCAAATTCGTATTGTCTGCAGACTTCATTAGGGAGCCACAGCCTGCCTCCCCTTCCTCCTCTTTGAAGCAGCTTTGTGAAAAAACAGCCTGGGCAAGAGCCCCCACCACCCTCACACTAACCTGGACTTGGCCCTGGGGGCGGGGCCGATGTTGGAGGCATCTGTAGGCGCTGTGACCGACTTTTAATGAACATTAATGCGGAGGAGGAGATTGGTTAGAGCAAAATTTGCTTCAAATTAGAGCTGGCAAAGCAGAATTCAGTTATCCACGGAAAGAGCAACTTGTGAGCAGGCCAAGATTATCACACCGTCATCAATCAGGGAGAAAGAAAAACACGCCTTCCCTCGCCTCCCCTCTCCTCCTCCTCCTCCTCTCACTAATGCGTTCCAGCCCCAACCATGGAATGTTTTGTTTAAGGAAAAAGTTGTTAGACATAATTAGTAATTCTATTATAGCAATATATCTTTTATCTAAATAAACACAACCTGCTTTCCCACCATAAGAAATTATGTGGTGGGGACAAAAGGGAGGCTGAAGTTGGGGGGCACCCATGGAATCTGCCCCCTGGTAGGGAGAGTCCTGGAGTCAGGACTGCTGTCCCAAGGCAGCCTGTAGAATCAGCAGCTGCGCTGATAAGAGGTGTCTTATCAGAGGCTGAGTCAGCTCATCTGCTTTGCTCTCACCCCTGGCAACATCCCAGTGCAGCATCTCTCCGGCTGCCCTCTCTGGTACAGATACCCCCTCCTTCCTAGTAGAGAACCCTGGAGAATGCACAAGAGCAGAAACTAATGCCAGTTAGCAACCCATCTTCTTTAGGGAGAGCAGGAAAGAGGGCATGGGAAGAAATAGCAAGACCAAACATACGCATGGGACTTGTCATGCAAAAATATTTTCATACTTATGATTTTATGAACTTGCCTGGCAACCTCTGTCATTTGCCCCCGAAGTCCCTCTGCTGGTGACAGGTGTACAGGGCACCAGGCTGTAAGTCAGAGAGGTCAACTGCAACATTTTCAAAAGGTTAAACCAACAAATCCCACAGCAAAAAGTCCTAAGGTACCTCCACTTCTCTACCTCTTGCTTTCAGAAAACACTCAAATTTTCCTCTGGGTTATGGGAGACAATTACATTTTATTTCAGCTACCAAATGTTAATTTCATACATAAGGGATTTTTAAATATTATAAATATAATACAGATTTATCTTAGAAAATTTAGGGGAAAATATAAGGGTGTTTATAAAGCAATTCTTAGACCCAATGAATGATAGATAATAACTTTGCTATATTTCCTTCCAGTCTTCTTTCTGTGCAAGCAAGCTTGTTGTTGTTGTTGTTTATTTTTGTTTATTTTTTGTTTATCTAGTTCAGCGGTCCTCAAACTTTTTAAACAGGGGGCCAGTTCACTGTCCCTCAGACATTCCGCACATGCGCACTGCGGGCCCGGGATGAGTTGGCTGCTAAGCAGGACAGGCAGCGGCGGCAAAAACACCAGGCGGGCCGGATAAATGTTTTCGGCGGGCCACATGTGGCCCACGGGCTGTAGTTTGAGGACCCCTGATCTAGTTGTTATCAAACCATATAGACAATATTGGCAAAATACCTATTATGTCAGGTTGCATGCTTGCCCAAGCTGGACCAAGACATTGGCTTCCCCAAAAAGTCAGACAATGCCATGAAGTCTGTAGTCCCCATTATCTCCATGTCCAAGTCAGGCCAGGATAACGAATATAGCTCTGGCCACAGGAATTTTTATGAATTTGTGGTTGTCTGTGTGCCTTTCTTTGCAAAGACAATTTTGGAAAATGAACAGGGCAGAGATTATAAAAATGAGATCAAAGTTTACAAACACCCTATATAATAAAAGCCTAGGTGGCATCACGTGACGTCGTCAGAAGATGACCGCCACAAGATGGCCACTACAAGAAGGTCATCACAAGATGGCCGACAGGGGAGGGCAGTTGGGAATGATCAGGCCAGCAGGTGAGTGGTTAGGGGGTGATCAGGCTGGCAGGAAGAAGCGGTTAGGGACAATCAGGCAGGTAGGCAGGTGAGCGGTTAGGAGCCAGCAGTCCTGGATTGTGAGAACGATATCCGCCTGCCAGTTTAGGCCCCATCCCTGTGGGATGGGGCCTAAACCAGAATCTGGACATCCCCCAAGGGGTCCCATCCCAGATTGGAGAGGGTGCAGGCCAGGCTGAGGGACCCCCCCACCCCCCACACAAATTTTGTGCACTGGGCCTCTAGTCCTAAATAATAAAAGGCCAGAGGCGTCACAATCTAAATGACCAGAGACCAGACCACCACAGCCCCTTGTGGGCTGGCCTCACCTTCAAGCAAGCAGTTAGAGGCAATCAGGCAGGCAGGCAGAGTGGTTAGGGGTGATCAGGTAGGCAGGCAAGTGGTTAGGGATGATCAAGTAGGCAGGCCAGCAGTTAGGGGAGATCAGGTGGGCAGACGGACCTTTGAAGGGATGGCTCTACCCCACCCCCCCAGTAAAGAAAGAAGGAGGCCCAGACCAGCCAAGCCATCACACCCCAGCCTGTCACCTGCAGAGGGAAGCCACTGGTGACAGGGGCAGCACTGCACAGATAGCAAGCAGTGGCAGCAGTGGGGGTGGGGCCAGCTACCTGCAGCCAGGGAAAGGAAAGCCCTGATAGGCCCTGATTTCAGGCCAGGCCTAGGGACCTTACCCAAGGGGTCCCGGATTGAGAGAGGGTGCAGTCTGGGCTGAGGGACCCCCTGAGTGCACAAATTTTTGTGCACTGGGCCTCTAGTCTATATATATAAAAGGCCAGTGACCAGAACACTGTAAGGACAAGAATGACTGGTCGCTGTGATGCCTACTACAGCCAGTGAACTGGACCAATCAGGGGCACGGCCAGCTGGCCAACCTCCTGCAGCCCATTCCCTTGGCTGGCCCTGCCTCTGATGGGCCCCTACAACCCTGATTGTCCCTCATCCCCTCTCCCTGGCCAGCTCCACCCCTGATAGCCCCTCCCCCCACCAATCGGGGGTGGGGCAGGCCAGCCCACTGCCCACATCCTCTCCCCCCAGATTGCCCAGCCCTCATCAGGCCCTAATCAGGGCAGATGGCTGGCGAACCTCCCACCGTCTCCTCCTCCTGACAGGCCTGGCCCTGATCCACTGACTGGGGCCAGGCCAGCCAGACCCCACCTGTGCATGAATGCGTGCACTGGTCCTCTAGTAACAATAATAAAGAACAGCACAAATTCCCAGTGGATACCACTCCCTAAAGCATTGGTTGGGAGGGAATGGATCCACCACTCAGCATTCCAATAGGAACCAAAGACCAACAGAAAAGAGTTAATGTTCATATTAGCAAAGGGGAAAGCAAAGTTAGATTTGTAATTCAAATCCTCCCATCCCTCTAACTCATCTTCCTTTTTTCTCTCTTATAAGGAAAGCAATAATAATAGCCAACATTGTTGAGCACTTTCTATATTCCAGGCTGTATAGGTTTTAGTACCAATATCCATGGGGTGTGGAGTGGGGGGAAAACTCCACACCAACAAGCAATTCTTGGAATACTTGCTGGGTCTCCTGCAATTCAACTATATTCTGAAGGAAAATAATTATCCATAATTTTTACTAACATTCAGAAAAGACCCAGGCTCTTCCCTTATAATCCTCTCAAATATATGTGAGATCACACTGAATAGACAACCTCATGACCTGTATTTGTTTACACATTTACTGTATATCTCCCCATTACATTATCAACATAACAGACATCATGTTAAGCTACTCTATTATATGCCACAACAATTTGACATAATGTATTTAACAATTCCCCTGTGGTTGGAAACTTTGGTTATTTCCAAACTCTTGATAATATGAATAATACTGTAGTTAACTGCTTTGTGCATGAAATTTTTCTGCATTTCAGATAAAACCAGACATAGTGCATCTAATGCTAGAATATTAATTGTACCATTTTTATCCCAACTTATTGTTCTTTCTTCTATATATTTTCAATGGATAAAAGCTTCCCATATCACTTAGTGCTATGGAAATACCTCAAAAGAGTATGCTACAGTCCTAACTCCTAGAACCTGTGAATGTGGAATCAAGGTGTTTGGAAATAGGTTCTTTACATATTTAATCAAGTTAAGATGAGGTGCTTAGGGTGGGCCTTACTCTCATTTGACCAGTGTCTTACTAAGAAAGGGGAAATGTGGACACAGACAGACACAGAAGGAGGGCAGCCTTGAAGACAAAGGCAGACATTGGAGTTACACTCCAATGAGCCAAGAAATGCCTGGGGTTACCAGAAGCCTGGAGAGGCAAGTTAGGATCCTTCCTTCAAGGTTTTGGAGGGAGTATGACCTTGCGAACACCTTGATTTCAGGCTACTATCCTCCAGAACTGTCACACCATAAATTTGTATTGTTTGAAGCCACACAGTGCTTTGCTATGGCAGCCCCAGGAAACTGACACACAGTACAAACCCATTTCATGACCTACAGTCACACATGACCTGGCATTTGACATTCCATCTTCATCTCCTGATGTTTAAAACAAAATAAAACAAAACACACCAAAAAAATGCAATGGCTTTCCCAGAGCCGAGTGATATCTCTCCCACTTCTGCTTCTTAGAATCACTGTCCCCTCTGCCCATTGTTCTTGTACGTCTTATATCTACAACTTCCTCATCCTTCATGTCAGTTTAAGTGGCTCTGGCTCTAAAAGACCACACCTGACTTCATCCTTGGATTCACCCACCCCCCAGCCTGCGTTATCTTGGCCACAGGGTTCCATTGATTTACTCCATAACACATACCACGACCTGCATTTCTTCCTTTCTTTATCTGCTGACTTTGTTTTAATAGCTTACCTTAATGTCAGCTGCAGGAGAGCAGAGACCTCTTCTGTCAGCTTGCCCCCACCTCCCGCCCTTGCCTAGCACAGGACTGGGCACAAGCATTGTCCACGTGAGTATCTGTCAAGACAATGAACGCATGTTGTGATCAGGGGATCTAGTGTGAGCATAACCACAGAGACCAAAGAGTACTGTGTCTTCTCAGAGTGCTGAGCACAGACGTATGGAAGGAGGGAGGAGGGGGGCACTCTGCTGGGAAGGGGTCTCATCATGGATCTTTTAGAATGTCCACTGGGGCATTTAGACTTCATTCCGTATGAAAATGGGAGTCACCAAAGATTTTTAAGCATCGGTGACCCAAGATGACCTGTGCTTAAGGACATCTCTCAAGTAAGAGCACAGAGAATGCTCTTGAGACAGTTGGATAACTAGAGCCAGGGAGACCAGCGAGATAGCTAGTAAGATGTTCCAGGTGATAGGTGAAGGGAGCTTGACCCAGGACAGGAGCAGTGGGGATGGAAAAGGGCAAAGATGGAAAGGTTGAACTGAAGAGTTCAGAGCAAAGGGATCAGAAGGGTGGGATACAGCTTGTTTCTCTGGCTTGAGTGACTGCGCATGGGGAGAGGGCCCTCGGTATCTGCAGGAGGTAGTTTTCATGGAAATATGTCAAAAAAGTAAGTAGATGTTTTTCTAGGTTTTTAGTAAATTAAAAGGCTCAAGCTTAACTAGCATGGCCAGTTGCAATTTAAAGAGTTTCTTACTCAAAATGCAAAAAAGTAAGAATTGATTCTTTTACATACCCTTGCTCTTTCAAGAAGGGGTTGGCCACCTGGACCACAGGGGAGGTCATCAGACTGCAGCCAGCCACACAGGGCCACCGAACAGCCCAACTCTTGAGCCAAAACCACTCCACTCAGGACTGCTCGGAGACCTCTCCCCTCCCACTGAGTCAGGATGAATTTTTAACTCACTATTGATCAGGCAATTTTAAAATCAATTTTAATTAAATGAAAGATTTCTATCAGGATTGCTTCTTTCTGGGCAGTAAATTGGACCTTGTAATAACACTTACATTGGAACATCTCTCATTCAAGTAACAGAGTCCATCATAAATAAGTGAAGACTTTCTCCTTATTATGCATTGGGGGGAACTGAGGATGAGGTTTCGCTTGAGGTCCCAGCAGTAGTGGGGATAGAAATCGGGAACTTGCATCATGGAGATTGAGACATCAAATCCCACTAGCATCACTCTTAGCCTCCAAAGTCCCTCTCCTTATACACGGAAGAAAGAGAAAATAGATCCTTGTCAGTTACAAATAAGGGCAAATTGAGACTATTTACTGACAATGAAGAAGCCAGTGTACTGAATGGTGTGCATAGTTCATCGCCCAAAGGCATCTTCCTGGTTAGAAATGGTCACATTTGGTTGGCTTGTAGAAATATTGCCCCCACTGGGAGAGCTCCTGCTTAGCTCGCTCCTTTATATGCCATTGATACAACCCTGTCCCTTATCTTAGAACACTGTATATACCTTACATTGGCCAGAGCATTTGCTGTCAGAACATCTGTTTCTGTTGGACTTTTTTCACATCATCCATCAGCAGACTCAGCCCTTTCCATTGCTGACCCAGCTGGGCTAGGCCTCCACCAATCACATGTGGGGTACAGGTTTTACCTTGCTTCTCCAGCGGTCCAGTGTCCTCAACTGGACAACTCCTTCAGATGACGGGGCAGGAGATGGACCTACATCTTGTATCACAGTTTCCGTCAGACTTTACTTTAGTCAAATTTATTAAGATACATTTTTATATAGCAAAATGTACCTATGGGTGTACAATTCTATGAAATTTGACAAATGTATAGTTGTGTAACTACCACCATCACAATCAAGATGTAGAATAGCTCCATTACCCTGCCCTTCCCCAAAATTCCCTCATGTCCCTTTGTAGACAGACAACCTACCCCCAGTCCCTGGAAACCACTGATCTGTTTTTTGTTCCCCGAGTTTTGACTTTTCTAGGTTATCATATAGTTAAAATCATATAGTGGTTCACCTCTTGAGCCTGGCTCTTTGTACTTATCAAAATGCATTTGAAATTCATCTATGTTGTTGGGTATGCAGGTGTTGATTCCTTTTCATTGCTGAATAGTATTTCATTGTATGGATGTGCCACAGCTTTTTTATCCATGTACCAGTTGAAGGATATTTGGGTTCTTTCTCATTTGGCATGACAATTATTAAAGGTGATTTAAACATTCATATACAGGTTTTTGTGTTAACATGTATTTTCATTACTCTTGAGTAAATATACAATAGTGGGATTCCTGGGTGTCATGATAAGTGTGCAACTGTCTAAGGAACAGCCAAAGTGTTCACCAGAGTGGCTGTACAAATTTTGCATTCCCACCAGCAATGTACAAGAGTTCCAGTTATTCCATATTCTCACAGCATTTGGGATCTAGTTTTTGTTTTGTTTTGTTTTTCATTTTAATAAACACAATGCCTGAGATTTTAGTTTGCACAAATGAATGGCACACAATTTCCCACTTTTAGCAACACTGTCAGTCATCTGCTCACTGGCCATTCCTCCTTCCTTATGAACAGAAGCCAGATTTTGGTCACCCTCATCCTAGTGGCCATGTCCTTCAGGGTTAGTTGGGCATACTCCCGCCAGCCCCCAATCCGTGAGTGAATCCTGTTTATCTCCCCCTTGAACACTTACAGTGTGTCCACTCTCTTGCTATGCTGCCCCAGTAAATGGTTTCATCAAGTAGAAATGTTTCAGGATCAAGAGTCAGGATGCTTGGGTTTAAATCAAGGTTTTGATGCTTACTAGCTAGTGACCCTGCATAGCTACTTAAACTTTCAGAGCTTCTGGTCCTCTGTACAAAGGAGGGCAATTGTAGAACCTATTCGAGAGTTGCTATAAGAGTTGAATAAATCAATGCAGGCAAGTTTTTAGCCTTGTGCCCAGCAAGTAAATGTTATCATTATTATATTATCTAATGCTTTCTCATTCCCTGCATTTTCCTGACTATATGTAGTATTGAAGAGGTTTATATCCCCAGGCAAGATGTATTTAAAGACAATTAACCAGATTAATATCTCACACAGACATTTCAAAACCATTTACTTGTCTCTTAAACAAATAAACAAATCTAAGAAGACTCCATTCTCTAAAAAAGAAGTCACTCCTTTGGAAGGACCATTCTAATAGGCTTATTGAAAAGATGTCTGACTAGTTGTGTGTTTTTTTAAATTGCATGTTTACCTGATGTGGATCTGCACAGTTATACACATGTGGCAGCCACATCGGACTCTGTCATTGGTGGACAAGGCTGGGTCTGCAGTGGTTTCTTCTCTGCGCACAAAGCCAGTCTGAGCCCTGTTATGGCCACAAGGACCCACATCTATTAAAGAAAAGAGCCTCCTCTTCACCATAAAACTAAAGAGGTATAATTTCTATTTTGAACTATTTATTCTTTACCCTAGGTCAGTGGTCGGCAAACTGCGGCTTGCGAGCCACATGTGGCTCGCAAGCCGCAGTTTGCCGGCCACTGGCCTAGGTGGGTGATGAGACATCTATCTTCTTGAAAAGATTATCCAGCTCCCCAATTTAATTTAACTTCTAGTGATATATGGCTTCCCCAGACACCATCCAAATCAAGGGGAAACATATTCATGCCAGGTAAGATATTCTGACCTCTGCTTGTTCAGGCTCTTGCCCATACTCTAGGAATAGTTTCTATAAGAGTTACAAATACCTTCAAGAGTAACTAATTCTTCAAGATATTGCAGAAGTGTTTCGAAAAAAGAGAACCATCATCTCTATTTGGGACATCTAGAGGTGGGCTCAGGAATCTGATACTTAACAAGTTTATTTGGTCATTGTTGTACAATCTCAAGTTTGAAAATCACTGCTTTTAGCAAAGATCCATTGGTCAAATTCTGCCCGATGCCTGTTTTTGTAAATAAAGTTGTATTGCAACAGAGCCACACCCATGTGTTTGCACATCGTCAATGGCTGCTTTCTCATTAAAACAGCAGAGTTGAGTAGTTGTGACAAACACTGTATGGTCTGGAAAACCTAAAATATTTACAACTTGGCCCTTTACAGAGAAAGTTTACCAACCCTGCTCTCAGGAAAATGCCCTCTGATATTTGCAATTAAAGTCATAGTGTGGGAAATAGGTCTGTTACAGGTACATTGTTACCCCTTCCTTCATTCTTGTGTACATGTTATTTTAAATAATACTTAAATAATAATGTTAAACTGTCAGCACATATATATTGAGCATCTACTGCAGACCAGGCACTATGCTATGTGTTGAAAACACAGTGATCCCCATGGAGCCCTTAGGACATTTGTAGATATGACTTATTTCATCAAATCTAAGTCATCATTGATTAAAGACATTATTATTTTATGCTCTATTCAGAGAGAAAAAAATTCTACCACTTAAATCATGACACAGTATTTCCTTATGCCTTAGAAATTTTATTTTCCAATTATTAAAAAGCTCTTTTAGATTTATTTTATCGCTTTCAGCACACATAAAAAATTATATGCAGTATTACCGGTTAAGAGCTAGTCTCTGGGGTATTCTTCCAGGTTGCTGACCCCCATTCTGCAAGTTACTTGCAGACACTCTCTTGATCTTATCAGAAAATACCAACAAAAACTTTTCAGGCCAAGTTCACTCATGTCAATGACAACAATTATGTCACAACTGCCACCTAGCCAATAGTGCTTGTGAGAAGCCATCAATCACAAACCATTTTCAGATATGTTAAATGGCTTTTAAAATATGTGCATCATAGAATTGACAAGATACAGTTTATTGCTTGATGAATAAGAAGTCAAGGGATATAGGCTAAGTGCTAGCAAAATGGCCTCCTAAAGATGAGATGAAGGAGGGCTGGCCAGAAGGAACAGGGCAGTGTAGAGCTCCTTTCTCTGAGACAGGAGGAACTAAGAATGCCCTCTAGACATCCCTGAGTCCTCATGACATGGTACCACAGGTACATCAACCAGTTGTCTGTTTCTACTGGAGACTGTGATCTCCTTCAGGGCACAGGCATGGACTTATTCACCCCTGAACTCTCAGAGACCTAACAGAATGCCTGGAAAAGAGCACAGAGCGGCAGCCCTTGTTTCTTAAATGAACAAGTGAAGAAACCTACAAAGGTGAAGGGGAGAAGGGCTTCTGCAGCTGGAGTTTCAGTACAAGTTCTTAGAGTAACCACCGGTGCCCAAGGATGCTTGAAAGTCCCAGGTGGTGGATGAGCCCCTCCAAAAACTTCACCCAAGCTGGCATCTGCTCAAGGGATGGAAGTGGAGGAATCTCTAAGAAAGGTTTGGGCCTGTGATATAGCAGGACTGTCTGTGTCTACACCTGGACCTTGGGCTCTAGCCACTGAGGAACCCTAAAGGACGTACAATGGAAGGCTCCTGATTTTACCTTTTCAGTGTAACCATGTCAGAGAAACAGGCCTTCATGTGATTCTATTGTGAATGCCAATCAGGAGCCTTGTCTTTTCCCTGAATGACCTTGAAAATGGGTATGGCTAAATTCTTCCTTAACCACATCAGGCATGGTGCCTAGTGGCCACAATATTTTTAGGAGATGAGGGAAAATTTTTGACTTCTGTGAAAACCAGGAAAAAATGAATATAAACCAGCCCATATTATATTCATCTTTATACCAACACAATAAAAATATACTTTTTAATACTTTTTTAATGGAGAGCAAGACCCACGAAAGCAAAATTGCCTCAGGTCCCTGAAAGTCATAATGTAGCCCTGAGAGTAGGCAAGTGACACAGTCATGTCCATCAGACACTCTCCTGGGAGTGTGTCTCCAGGGAGATGAGTTACACTGACAGCAGAGCCAGCACAGTGACTGTGTGCCACATTGGTTATGGAGACACATCCATCAGGAACCCTGGAGGGATGCACAGACTCACATTGCTGTTCACCTCTAAACAGTGGAGAGGAGAAGGGCACTGCAGCCTGGGAAATCAAGTAGCTTTTGTTTCACTTATTTAGCCATACAAAAAAAGAGCAGAACAACAAAAATAATAATAAAACAAAAACTCTACCACCAGCAAATATAGCAAAATGAATAACTTGTTAAATCTGGGTGGGGGAACATTAATACTTGACTTATTATTTCTGTTTATACATATAAGTTTTAATTTCTG
Organism: Myotis davidii; assembly: GCF_000327345.1. Classification (NCBI taxonomy): domain Eukaryota; kingdom Metazoa; phylum Chordata; class Mammalia; order Chiroptera; family Vespertilionidae; genus Myotis; species Myotis davidii. The sequence goes on along the minus strand of NW_006290680.1, from coordinate 328,749 downwards.
GAAAATATATATATATATCATCTCATTCATCCCTAAACCAAAGATCACAGGAATCACTATGGTTTCTTTTTTTCTTAGGTTTGGTGGCTTAATTTTTCGTTTGAGTCTGTGAACTACCTTTATAATTAGGTTCTTTCCCCACTTCCTTCCACTTAATCAAGTCACTGTTTCTGATGCTTACAGCCAAGGAAACTTAATTCATTCAGGTGCACTGCCAACTGCTGATGGTGGAGCTGAACAATTTTCTAGGTTGGCAGAGGCCCATTAACTTGGCTCTCACCCAATTTTGAGGCCCTTAAAATGCCAGTTACATGTGGCACAAGTGGGCTTGGATGAACACTGTCCAGGCTTATTGGTCTACCCTGGCATCGTCGCCTGGCTGCATCCTAGGCAAAGGGTTCCTCGTGAAAAATGAGCCTGCCTGACCAAGAGAATTGGGCTGGGGGGTGGGAAGGTGAAAGCAAAAGGAACAGTACACTTACTAAGTACCAGGGAGTCTGATGGGTACTTCTCCAGCAGCCCCTGAAAACCCTGAGTACCTTGCAATTTAGGCCTCAAAGTAAAAAGAGTGACCATTGAATGTATTATCTAAACAAGGATACTTAAGTGTGAAAGAGGGTGCTTTTGTAATTACATTGGGTCAATAGAAATAAACAGGAAAGTCCTGGACAAATTGAAACATGGGATCACTCTAGCTCAGTGGTTCTCAACCTTCCTAATGCCGCGACCATTTAATACAGTTCCTCATGTTGTGGTGACCCCCAATTTCATTGTTACAAATTGAACATAATTAAAGCATAGTGATTAATCACAAAAACAATATGTAATTATATATGTGTTTTCCGATGGTCTTAGGCGACCCCTGTGAAAGGGTCGTTTGACCCCCAAAGGGGTCGTGACCCACAGGTTGAGAACCGCTGCTCTAGCTCTAAAGCTCAGTTGTGTGCCTTGCCTAAGGAGGTCATGCAACTAATCAGTGGCTGAACTGGGATCTGCGTTCAGTTGGTGTCATCCCTAAGGAGAGAATATTTCTGGAGAATTCTGAGAATCCCATGTGTAATGGGCTGAATTATATACTCCCCAAAATTCATAAGTTGAAACCTTAACCCTCAATGACTCAGAATATAACCATATTTGGAGATAAAGATTAAAGTGCTGATTGAGTTAAAATAAAATCTTTAACATTGGTCCTAATCCAACCAGACTGGTGTCTTTATAAGAACAGGAAATTTGAACACAGAGAGATATCAGGGGTATGTGCACACAGAGGAAATACCATGTGAGGACACAAAGAGAAGGTGGCTATCTGCCGCCAGGGAGAGAAGTCTCAGGAGAGACCCTACCTTATGACACCTTGATCTTGGCCTTCTAGCCTTCAGAACAGTGAGGAGTAAACTTCTGCTGTTAAAGCCACTCAGGCTGCAGTGCTTTGTTATGGCAGCCTTAGCAAACCAATACCTTGGTGTGAGAGTTGGAAACAAACAGCAAAGCTGATGAGAAATCTTGGATTCTAAAATCTTGGCCCTCCATCCCTATCTGCATCCCTGCGGAGATCAGCAGTAATGCCCATTTTACCACAGAGTCCTGTGGTATATTCTTGGACAGCAAGACAAAGGGAGTGTGTACCCTACATTGTAGTGGTATCAGGGGCCAGAAACACCCAAAGGGACAGGATGAGTGGTGGCAGTCCTAAAGAGGAAAGGGAAGGAGGTTGGGTCCAAGGGTAGAAAGTACTCAAGGAACTGCTTGCTTAGTCTGCAGCAACAACACCCCCTCCCATACCTTCCCTCCATCCTCCACCCCCACTCCACAGACTTAAAGTCAGAAGGTCTGTGCTCCATCCCTCACCCCCACCAGACACCAGGGAGATTCAATTACATTTAGAGACACAATGTCTGCCTCCCCTGGATTAATTTCCGGATCCTGCCAAAGCTTGTCCTTATCTCTTTTTTTCTTGCTGAGAATAAGAACCCTATAAAACCATCTCTCTCAGGGACCAAAAAAATGAGCCAGGGTCTCATGTCTCTCTGGGCTCAAAACTTACGTGCCTCCTCATGTAGATTTGGGAGGGTCCCAGGCAAGACAATTTGCCTGTGAGCTCACACACCTCCTTCCTATCTAAAAGGATTCATTCTGTCAAGGCAGTGGGTAGGAACTTGATGAGCCGGGGGTATGAGTTACATAATAGTTTCAGCTCGAAGTCTCCACTATGCCAGGCCCTGTGCCATCCTGCTATCACACAACTTTACAATGACAATAAGAGCTTACAAAGTGTTAACCTTTCACATAGATGGTTTCATTTATCCTCAGAATGGCCCTATGAGGTAGGCATACCTACCGACTTATGAGGTAGATAACATTTTCATCTCCATTTTTCAGGTTTAGAGAAATCAAGCAACTTGGCCATAGAAGGGTAGTAGATAAGGAGAAAAACAAAAATCTCTTTGATGCTAACGCCAGTGTGTTAACAATTGTCTTCAAAATCAGAGTGTGAGATACTCCGTGGGGCCTTAAGTCATGTCCAAATTTTGACTGACACTCTGAGTTAAAAAAGAAAACATTAAATGAGTAAATATTACGTACTCACAGTTTTCTAACATAATCCACCCAGCAACCCTGTGTCACAGGTGCTTTTATCATCATCACCACTTGACAAAAACTGAAGCTTGCCAAGTAACCCAGCAGTGAGGTGGAAGAGCTCAAGTTTGAACCAAGGTATCCTGAGTTCAGAGCTCATGTGCCAAGCACTACACTCTGCAACCCTTCCTGCTACTGGGATGTTTCACTGGCTGAGCAGTGAGCTCAGAGTGTGAGGCAAGAGATATATGATGTGGTGCAACCAGAGCTGTAAGTTGTAACAGGTATTCTGGGGTGTTGCCTCAGATACCCCAACCCCAATTTAAGAAGGATGTCTCCCCTACCCAGCTCAAATTCTTCACACAGGCTGGATGGTGTTGGATTTCTTGGATGTTGTAGTGTTTAATGTGCTTTCAAAGTGTGTTAGACCCTATCGCCCACGATTACTCCCAGGTGCAAAATTGTATGCACACACAGTTGCAGCAGCAATTTACTGACTGTGAGCTCAATCAGCCAATTGTAAGCACAATTAGCTGCTCCCTGCTCGTTTGGAAGGAGCCAGGGCGGTGATTGCCTCTGCAATTAGCCAGTTGTGGGCAGCTTGGTTTGCTCGTGCAATTTTGCACTCTCAAACATGGAATTGGACAAAAGTGGTGCGTGCCCAGGAACTTTATACGCTGGGCCCCAAACATTCAACCTCATGTCCACCCACCAGTCTCTATCCATGACCATGAAGGCTTGTGTCCTAGATCAGTATGGAGGCCGCAGAATCAGGGAGAGAGAAGATGCAATGACTGAGCTTTGGTTAGTGTAGCACGGAATGCTACACTAACCAAAGAGACAGAACTTTCCATATTTGGCAGAGGAGGGAGGGAGACAGATGAGATGCTCACTTGAGTTGGCACGGGGAAACGTGTGCTCAGAGTTAGGAAGATCTAAATATTGATAATTTGGGTCCAAGAGAGATCCATTCAAAAATTCATAAACTCAGAATGAGAATCTTCGTATTATCAAAATGACAGGAGTCGTTAGAAACTGAAAACTGGATGAAATGAGGGCACTGAAATGTCATTGAAGTCACTGGTGCAATCAACAAATGTCTTTTCCCTCTTCCTGTATCCTGCTTTTAAAAAGAACAAATTATCCCCACTAGGGTTGTGCAGGATTCCTAACCACCTGTTCTGGCTGAGGGAAACCCGGATCCTGAGATTTTTAGTGTAGCTGTCTATAAAATGAGCTGCAGTCTCATTGGATTTGTTCTAGTTTTCCTTTAGCTATGAGTTGATTAAAAAGGAAAGTTCACTATATTTTAAGTGAGATTTTGCTGTGTTAATAGGCCCATCTACTTAGAAGCAAAACATCCATCCATTTGTAAAGGAAATCAAAAGGAAAGTAACTCACTGCTTGGTTAGCCCAGCTACCCCATCAGCCTTCTGTAAACTGAGGGGCACCTGTTCACTCTTTCTAACTACTCTAAACATGCTAGAACAGTGCGGCATATTCATAACAGCCAAAATGTAGAAATAATCCAAAGGTCCTTCATTGGTGAATGGATAAAGAAAATGTGGGATATTCATACAAAGGTGTATTATTTAGCCATTAAAAAAGTGGAGTACTGGTATACGGTGCAACATGGGTGAACTTTGAAGACATTAGGCTAAGTCTGTGGTCGGCAAACTGCGGCTCATGAACCAAATGTGGCTCTTTGGCCCCTTGAGTGTGGCTCTTCCTAAGCCTTAGGAGTACCCTAATTAAGTTAATAACAATGTACCTACCTATATAGTTTAAGTTTAAAAAATTTGGCTCTCAACGGAAATTTCAATCGTTGTACTGTTGATATTTGGCTCTGTTGACTAATGAGTTTGCCGACCACTGGTAAGTGAATGAAGGCAGACACAAAGGGCCACGAATTGTATGATTCCATTTACCTAAAGTGTTCAGAAGAGGCAAATCCAGAGACAGGAAGTGGATTAGTGGTTGCCACCCAGGGAGAGGTAGGAATCAGGAGTGACTGATTTGAGGCTCTTTCTCAGGATGATGAAAATGTTCTGAAATTAGGTAGAGGAATTAGATGGTTTCATAAATTTGTGAATATATTAGAGCCATGGAATTGTATGCTTTAAATAGTTGAATTTTATGGTATTGAATTACATCTAAATTTTTAAAACTATTAAATTAGGGAAAAAATTTCCTTTGGGATATTGAGAGTGGATTGAACCAGTGTGAGTACACCCTTGCATTACTCAGCCATAGCAGGGAAGAGAGAGCTCAAAGGTTATTTCTGGTTCAGGCCACAGGCCATTCATTCATTTATCAAAAATAATTATGAAACACCTACTGTATATCAGATTCTTTATTAAGCATTGAGAGAACAGATTGGGTGCTTTTTTGATCTAGTGCTGGGGACAGGGTGTGTGTATGAAGGGAAAAAGGGGGAATTTCAAATAAAGAAGTAGGCCACTCCCTAGGTCAATATTTCCAAATTTCCATTCCAAATTTTGAGTCACACAAGACAATATATTCTTTGACCAGAAAGGAAAGCAAGGGTTTACAATGGAATTTTCCTGAACCACTACATTTTAGCCAGGACTAAACCAAACAAGTCAAGAATATAGTTTGGTTCTTAATCTTTCTTCTATTGAGAATACTGAACATTTTATCCTTCACCTATAGTTTTAGTTCTTCAACATATTTGACCTGATGTGGATTTTAAGACAAGCAGGCATGCAGATAGACAGGTGGTTCAGCCAGGAGGCATGAGTTATGTATAAAGAGAGGCAATGGTGCTCTAATACCAACACCCATCTTCTCCCATCC
>NW_006290680.1:317281-320997 GCF_000327345.1 Myotis davidii | reverse complement strand
TCCTGCTCACAGAGCCTCTTCCTGGCAATACCAGCTTAAGTTCCCTCCTAGTCTGTCTATCTATCTATCTATCTATCTATCTATCTATCTATCTATCATCTATCCTGCTACACTCAGGCACTCACTGATGTTCTAATTACACAACATATTTCTATATTCTCAATAACACATATTATTGTCTCAAATTATCTTATTTACCATTTATTTACTCATCTACTGTGAATCATATTGCTTAGAGATATATCTTTAGTAAATATGTACCTGGCACATAGTATGAGCTTAATAAATATTTGTTGAACAAATAAATGGCTTTCTGAAATGTATTTGAGAGATCTGATTGGAGACTTAAAGAAAGATAATAAATACAACCCTTAATTGTAATAAAATTCTTAAATATAAGCAATAAATGAAAACTGGGAGGGGGGAGCAGGAGTTAGAGACGTGGTGGTGTAGGAAATGTCTGCTGGAGAGACAATTAGTAAAAATCAAGCAAGGTCAGATTTGGTGCTTCTTCCTTCATAGACCTCTTTGACTCCAGGGGCTGGTCAAAGTTAAGAATGGTGAACTTAGAAAAAGGGGGCTGTTATTTTAATCTAAAAAAGCAGAAATGGAAGGTCAAAGAATTGAAGCCAAAAAATAAACTGATATAAAAGAGGCAATCACATTAAAACATATGTTTTCTATTTGGAGATGTATTTCGGTCACCAATAAGATCAAACTGAGCCTGCTCTTTGGTTGGCAACAGTAGAGAGCTGTAGGAGTTGCAGAAATCAAATAGAGACCTCTTCCCCTTCTGATAGAGAACTAGTCTCCTCCATGCTGTGTCTTCCAGGTTGGTTTTCTCTGGTTTAGTTCAGAATCCTCGGGGCTGATTTAGATTGATATCCAGCACAAGAATGCCAAGACCAGAGCTGGATTGCTGCTTGAGGTGGCTTGGCTGTGAGAAGCCCCGTCTCTGCCCACTGTTAAATAATGCTTGAAACAGCTTCTTTTTCAGATGCAATTTCACTTTTAATCACTTTCAGATTCTGCAGGGGAACTTTAAAAAGAGACATCTTTAGTCTGACTTTGAAGCATACTGTTTGTTTTTGGCTAACTGCAAATTAGCAGACATCGTAATTGTTGATGTTTGTTATGACGATTGTGTTTGGTGGTCTGTGAGGTTGCCTCTCAGAGTGAGAACAAATGCTCTGTGCATAAAACTCCGGTCTCTAAACCGATTGAAGGAGTGTGGATGCAGTGTGGGTGCTATTCGTGTATCCAGCTCAGTTTCATCCATATTTTGTCCTGAAAAACCCAAAGCACTTGGCTCTGAGCTCTTTCTCTCTTGATTTTTAATCTTGCAAGCAATTTAAAGGAAATTTAATCCATATGTTTCTGATTCATTTAAATCACAAAAACATTGGGTTTTGAGAGTTATTTGATGTCCAAATGCCTTTTGAGACTTTTTAATAAACTTTCTAAGTCTCACTGCTTTAAAAACACATACTCACGTTTTGCCAAGGGTGAGTGGATTCGGGCTCCAAAGGATTTGAATTGAATTAGAAATTCTGAACTCATAAATTATGACCATGTTAAGATAAAGCCTGTGTCTACACAGTACCCAAGCAGCCCAAACGAAAGCCAAAACACTAGATTGTCATCCAGATGTTGCGCAACTCCTAATGTGTGGCAAAGCCTGAGCAAAACATCTGGATGGTGTACTAACTTTTTCCCTTTTTATTCAGAAGTTTGCTGTTATAGAGTTAAGGATGTGGGCAGCAGCTGTCCATCCTGACCCACTGTGAGGAATGTATTGTACTAGAGTCTCGACTAGTATATTCACATGTGGATCACAATGTTCATGGGATGGGTGGGAAGTGAGGAAAGAACCTTCTTTTCTTTTTGAAAGCAGGTTGTGTTGAGCAAGTTGCAATATTTGGAGGGGTAAGAGGTTATCCAAATGTTTTTTTAGTGTTCCTCAATGGAAGTGGGGAAGATAGGTGAGTGGTTTAATATCGTGTCTTTTTCTACATGAAAGGAATATGCAGAAAGGCAAAACCAATAATAAGAAAGGTCTTAAATAAAGAAAGAAAAAGAAAAGAAAGAAAGGGCTTTATGACCCTTTCCTCTAATAAAAAGAAGATCTAGGAGTGCCACATCTATATATATAAAAGCTCAGTGACCAGAACGGCAGAGTGATCAGAATGACCAGAACAACTAGTGGCTATTATGCACACTGCTGCAGCCAACCAGCCTGATCCAGGCCCCAATAAGCCCCCAACACCCCAATCAGGGACGGGCCAGCTGGCCACCGCTGGGCCCCCCCTGCTGACCCCCCACCTGGCCCCAATAAGCCCCCAACACCCCAATCAGGGATGGGCCAGCTGGCCAACTGCTGGGCCCCCCCTGCTGACCCCCCACCCATGCACGAATTCATGCACTGGACCTCTAGTATAAAATAAAGGCCATTTCAGGTCTTTCATGAGATAAAGAGAGCAATGATTAACTAACAACAAACTTCAGTCTAGACATTTCATGAGATAAGGAGACTAATAACAAAGTAATAATATTAACCATTTCTAACTCTTATATAGACATTTGTGGTTTATATTTTATTTAACTACAAAAATAATTGAAATAATTATTATTATACCTAATTCATAGAACAATTTTGATAAGACATACTGTTTGAAGGGTTTTTTGAGGTTTACATTGAATCCTTCCAAGAATTTGTGAGGTGGGTGTTTTTCTTTCCTTAAGGAAAACCATTCAGTTAGTGGTACAGTGCTTAAGACAAATCACTGCAACAAAGAATTAACTAGTCCCAAATCTCATTAGTGCTGAGATTGAGGAACCCTTGAAATAGAGAAAAGAACTGTAAAACTTTAGACATTCAAGTTCTAGGCTCTTTGTTGCTGCCTTTAAGCAGATGGGAATGCAAACCTTTCATAACTGGAGTTGCATGTTACAAAGAGTGAAACTGTATTTGAGCAGTGGTTTCAAACTTGAGCACTCATCAGAATCACCTGGAGCAGTTGCTAAAATATAGATTGCTGGCCCCAACCCCAGAGTCTCTGATTCAGGTGGTCTGGGTTGGGGCCTGAGAATATGCATTTCTAACAAATGCCCCGGTGATGTTGGTGCCACAGGTCCATGGACCCCACTCTAAGAATCACTGCCTTAGGACAGGAAGGCTGGTATGTGAAAGCTTGAGGGTCTCCTAACGGTGAACTCCAGAATTAGAAAGACATGGAGGTCTGTCTTTATAAAACTTAAAGCATGAAGAAGCATAGTGGAATACATGTTTTTTGTAGGCCCCTCACTCTTCCCTAAAAAGGAAATTAGCTGAGCTATGCATACCCAAGTCTCCTTCCTAATTTCAACCATAGAAAAGGCTGTCGACCTCCTCAGGCAGGAGAAGAGCTTGTGAAAAGACAGGGAGAGGAAACAGGCCAGTTAGACCCACCACATAGAATGAAACTTCAGTACTGGACAAGAACTATCCCCTAAGAAAGTTGAACCTATGTTTAGTAATTGGCCACATAGCCCAAAGTAGGACCTCTTACCCTCCCTATGTCAGCCTCTAGCATCTCACCCAGTTTTGTTCTTTTCATAACATTTTCTATTATGTGAAACTATGGATTTGGTGATACTTTATTGTCATTCCCATTCTCTTCACCACAGAATACAAAATTTATGAAATTAGGGAGTTCATATTTCTTAGTCAGTTTGGT
>NW_006290680.1:305771-317267 GCF_000327345.1 Myotis davidii | reverse complement strand
TTCCCCCCCCCCCCCGCCACCAGCACCTAGAAGAATGCCTGGCTTATCACATAGTAGGCATTCTAAAAATATTTATTAAATGAATGAACGAATCTTGGAAAAAACTGAGGCAAAATCTATGCTCTCTCTGTTTCCACAATAAAGCTCTTCCTTTCCATCCTCTCTCTCTCTCTCTCTCTCTCTCTCTCTCTCTCTCCCCTGACTTCCTCTGTCTCTTTATCTCACTTTTTGTGCTTAATTGTTCTCTTCTTCCTTTTTCTCTCCACAGGGTCCCCATAGGCTAAGACTAATTCGTTCCTCTGTGGGGTCAGAAAGCTATAAACATTAAGTACCAAAGATAAGCATCACAGGCAAGGGCACCACCCTGGGCATTTTTTTGAAACTTACCTATTTCTGGAAAATGCTATAAAGTCAGCCTGCAAAGAAAGAAAGCCTGTGTGCCAACCTGGGGGACCCAGAACTGACAATAGTCATAGCAACACTACCACCCACAACAATAATATCAAAAACAATGACAAAAGCAGTAGCTAACACTTATTGAGACCTTACATCTCATCTGGTGCCTACACCAACCTATCAGATTAAACATAATTATTTTCCTCATTGGATAAGCCAGTCAATGAAGGAAAAATACCACATGATCTCACTCATTCATGGATAATAGAGACCATTATAAACTTTTGAACAATAATAGATACAGAGGCAGAGCTGCCTCAAACAGATTGTCAAACTGCAGCGGGAAGGCCGGCGAGGGTTGGGGGGCAGGAGGAAGGGGGGTAAGAGATCAACCGAAGGACTTGTATGCATGCATATAAGCATAACCAAAGGACATAAGACACTGGGGGGTAGGGGAGGCCAGGGGATTGTCAAGGGCGGGGGAAAAAAAGGACACATATGTAATACCCTTTGTAATACTTTAAGCAATAAAAAAAAAGAAATTGAGGCTAAGAAAGGTTTTTAAAATCTCCCAAGGATAAGTCCTGGTACATGAAAAAAATTGAGTTATGAATTCAGGCATCTGATGCCAAGGTTTGTGATCTTAGCCAAAATAGGAGATCAATAAATAGTTTCTGATTGATTGATTAAAGATTGATTCAAGCAGAATTCCAGGTTGAAGGTTCTCACCATCTGACCTCATCTGTCATTAGGTTGCCATGTGAAATGAAGATTGTTTATCTTTCTGGAGCCAGTCCTTGTCACTGATCTTTTAAAACTCCTGTCTAACCTGTCATATTAATGTTATTTTTGCCACTAAAAGTTTATTGAGTAACAAATAAGTACTTGATTCCAATTACAACATCATAAAAGAGACCATCTCTATGAAACACTGTGCATTCCACACTTTCAGATTCCTAGATGAAGTGTCCAATGGAAGGAAAAAGGCAAATTATATATCTTTGTCCATGTAGCTTCCCTGAAAACCATAAACCAACAGGACAATTTGAGTTACAAAGTTAACTTCACTCCCCATCTAGGTTTCCCAGGATATCTATAACCTTGTGACCTAGGTTACTGGATTATGGCACAGGGATCAGTAAGGGTGGCCTTCCGATAAGTGCAGTCACAACGCCTACTGGAGCATGGTGTTAGAGACCCCAATCTTGTCTTTATTGGACATGATTTGAATGGACAAGATAGTCTTCTTTCAAATGTAAACATTGCTAAAAGGATCAACAACTACCCCTCTTTGCTCTGCCCACTTCCTGGTCATCTCTTTTCCATAGCTCTTTCCTGGACCCATGACTTTGCTCACTCCACCCAATGGTTCCCACTGTTGTTGCTTACTCACTTGCTTCCTTCCTTTCTTTCCTAACAATCTTGCTCACACCACTTTCTGCCCAGCCCCACCAACCAAGATCTTGTTAGCTACAATTTCTCTTACTTGTTCCATAAGACAGTAGCTATTTTGCTTGAGTGTTCTTAAATGTTATGCCCTCCCTATTCTATTTTGTTTTCCCACTACTGTTCTACCAGCTGCTCCCAGGATGATTCACCCATTCTTACTGTTTTAACATTTGTGAGTTGCAGAGAATCCCAGATTCCTATCTCCAGCACAGACCTCTGTGGTGAGCTGCAGGCACCTGACACATACCAACTGGTGTCTCAAATGCACCAAATTCTCAGACTTCCAAATTCCCCTTTCATGCTGCTCCTTCTCTTGGTTCTCTGGATCGCTAATGGAACCAACATTTAGCTAGTCGCTTGAGCTAAAATCTGAGACTCACACTGATTTTCCCTTTCACTCCATCTCAGCTTCCAATCAGGCACCACACCCTGAAGATTTTCCTCATCATCTCTCAAGCTTCCCCTTCTTCTCCATCCTTATCATTACCTGGACCATCTCTTCCCTGGACTACTGCAGTTGTTTCCTGACTGATCATCCTGACTGCAGTCCTGTCCTTCCCCATCAAAACCATCCTCAATATGGTTATCAGAGCCTTTTACCTAAAATAAATCTTATATTGATATTTGCTTGAATGCTTTCAGGTGCTTCTAATATTGTACAAAACAAATTCCAAGCTACTTAACATAGTGCACAACATTCTCCAAGCCTACACATCTTCAAGATGCACAACCTCGCCCTTATTTTTCTGCTCCAGCATCACTGAACTTTCCAGAGCTCTCTGGATGCTCCACAATATTCATACCTGAGCATCTTTGTTTATATTCATTTCTTTACCAGAAATACTCATCTCTCTTTTCCCCCTTGCTTACCACCACATCTTTTGGGTTCAAGTTCAGAATCACCTCTTTCTAGAAGCTGTTTTTATGTACTTCCTGCCAGTTAAGTTAAATGGCCTAACAAGTCTCCCATTATACTCTATGCTTTTCTGAATCCCCATGTTCACCACATGTATAATAAATTTGTATGTATCTATTATCATCAGAGTACAATGAGCTTCTACAGGTGGAAAATATGCATTTATTTTTATAGACCTAGGCCTAGCAAAATTACCTCCTAGTCAAGAGTATGAATTCTGGAAACAGAAAAACCATGTATTGAATCTTGGTCTGCTACTAGCTAAACCCATCAATGATGGGCTTTGCATTTGTAGGCTTCAGACTCCTCGTTTATGAAGTGGAGATATGAATGGTACTAAGCTCATTGTGCTACTTTTTGAGTTCAATGAGAAAAAAAAGCATGCAATATAATATATACAGTTCCTGGCACGTGGTAAATATTAGATATTAAATATTCATTAAATGGTTCTTCTTTTATAATTGCAATAAACATTTTGAATGGAGCTTAAGATGAATCTATTTAAAAGAGGTAATATATTTTTCTAGAGGCATGGTGCATGAAAATGTGTTCACTCCGGAGGGGCGTCTCTCAGCCCGGCCTGCACCCTCTCACTGTCCGGGACCCCTCCAGGGATGTCCAACTGCTGGCTTAGAGCTGCTTCCCGTGGGATTTGGCCTAAGCTGGCAGTAAGACATCCCTCTGGCAGCCCGGGAGCCCTCAGGGGAAGTCCAGCTGCCAGCTTAGGCCCGCTGAGGGGAGTGGGCCTAAGCTGCAGTTAAACATCCCTAGCACTGCCAAGACAGCAGGAAGTGGCTCCCGCCACCACTGCTGCACTTGCAGCCATCAGCCCGGCTTGTGGCTGAGCGTAGCTTCCCCTGTGGGAGCGCCCTGACCACTGGGGGGCAGCCTCTGCATTGAGTGTCTGCCCCCTGGTGGTCAGTGTGCATCATAGTGACTGGTCATTCCTGGTGGTTCCGTCGTTAGGGTCAATTTGCATATTACCCTTTTATTACATAGGATGGGTAACAAGGGTCTTGCTTTTCTGCACACCCATGTGGATCACATACTATGTCCTAAAGAGTCACCATGAATTGTGGGCATACTGAGGCTCTGGCCCTCCTGGGGGAAATGGCACAAAGAATTAGGCCCATTCAGGTCCCTGATTCAATGGGCCTTCCACAAGGAGGCCTCCATGACTCCCACATCTAAAATTACAACCTCAGGTATCCATTCTCCCTTCTCAGTTTTGTTTTCTTTATTGCACTGATCACCACCTGAAATTGTATTGTTTTTAATTGTTAATATTTTATTATCTGCCTCCCCAGCTAGAATGTCCATCAAAAACAATGACTTTTTGTCATTCTCTTCTGTTCCCCCACAATCTACAATAAATAGCACCTGGTACACTGGTACCCAATATTTCTTGAGTAAATGAATACATTAACATCTGTTAAAGTTTTTGGTTTCAGGGTTGTTTAATTTTTTCAAAAGCACTGAAGCTCCAATACTTAGGTGAATTGTATCTATCAATAGTTCCCATATTGAAAATTAAACTTGAGAAAAAAAACTAAAACTGAATCTCAAAGAGACTCAGTAGTTTGAGAGAAGGAACCAAGTTGAAAAATTGGCTGGAAGAGGTGATGCTTATAAGACAGAAAAATTAGAATAAGCATGATAAAAAAAAGTTTTAGTAAGAAAAGAAAATGTTCTCTCAAAGAAATGTGATTGAAATAAGAGAAAGGCTTCTGGGGGGACATTTTTACAGAATTTAAAATTTCAATAGAAAGTTTGAAATAGAGTCGCTCCTTAGATCTGAAATAACATTCAGAGGACCATTTAGAAGAAACATCTTACAAATCAGTGCAAACATAAATACATAAAAGTTAAAATTTTAGCCCTGGCTGTGTGGCTTAGTCTGTTGGAATGTCATCCCGTGTACCAAAAGATGGCAGGTTCAAGTCTTGGTCAGAGCACATAATCATGTTTTGGGTTTGATCCCCAGTTGGGAACGGGAGAAAAATAATCAAATCATAGGAGAAAACAGTGAATTGGAGCACTTGCTGGTCTAGCCTTCAAATGGAAAGAGTTTACTGAGCCCAAGGCAGAGCTAATGAAAAAAGACATACACTCGGGGTATCTTGTGAAATTCTCAGACTTCAAAGATAAGGAACGATTCCTACAAATTTTGAGAAAGAAAACAAGATTGTAAACGATTTTTACTCCTCACCCTCAGGCTGGAGCAGCTTGGGGGAGCAAATGATAAACATTTAACTAGTGTCTCCTGAGTTGGCAGAGAATATGGATGATGGGTCAGACAGGTAAATTAGGAGAGAAAGGGCAGCAGAGAGATGGGGAAGAACATCAATTGCACAGAAGTTTCTCTCTTCTTCCAGGAGAGCATAGAATCATTTGGGGGGAAGGGGATGGTGGTTAAAACAGTATGTGCCCTTGAAGGCATGGCTCCCATTTAAAAATCATTGCTTGGTGAGCCTCAGTCACTTATGGGAGCATTTTAATTTGTGCATATTTTCATTCATTTATTCACTCACCTGGTGTTTATTGAGTAGCTACTATGCCCCAGATTGGGCCTAAGCTCTGGGAATGGAGCCCTGAACAAGACAGGGATCCCTGCCTTTTTAGAGTTTATATTCTAGTAAAGGAGACAAGTAAGCAAGGGAATACATTAGCAGACAAGGTTAATTGAAGGCTGAAATCAATATTATCTAGGAAATAAACAGTGATCTGGAGGAAAGAATGTACTGTGATCATTATGGGACAGAGTGTGGCCAGGGAAGGAGGTAACATTAACCAGCGTCCTAAAGAGCAAGATTGAATTAACTAAGGGAAGATAGCAAGAATCAAAGGTTTCTGGGAAGAAGAAACAGCAAGAGAACGGCCAGAACAGGGAAGGTTTAGGTGGTATTAAGAATATAAAGAAGGTTGCTGAGGTTAGAGCACTTAGACTGCAAAGAAGAGGGAAGGAGAGGAAGACAGAGAGGACAGTGACAAGATGACACTGTGAGTAGAAACAAGTCAAGATCTAGGTGGCAGAGGGTCAGCAACCTGTGGGCAAGAGACTTCATGGATGAAGGAAGGGTGTTCGTCCCCCGCTGGCTTCATCCTGAATCAGGCCCAGGACTGGGGCCTGAAGTGGGAAACCAGCATGGGGGTGGAGGCTTCCTGGAGTGGGTGGCTGTCACACCTGGTGAAGCTGTCATCAAGGAGCATTAGCATAAGAAAGGGAGGCCCCTGGTGTTTGGGCTTGTCACCCTGCGATGACAGGGTGCTCAAATGTGGGCAGGTACAGGGAACAGAGGCCTTCAGCATCTGCATTGACAGTGTTGGGTACCACAGCTGTCACTGTGCCGGGGCTGGCCCACCCCCACTACCCATGCTGCCATTAGAAACAGCAGCTACTTACCCACTGCTTTTATTTTCACACAATATGTCACTAGTCACTTGGCAGGTCTTTGCTGAGAGACAGAGGCTGGGCATACCTGCTGGCTGGGGCAGCACCCACCGCCCTTCCTCCTGTGGTGGAGGCCCTGGCAGCCTGTGTTTCCAGGAGCCGTGGCCCCCTGTGCCCCGGGCTTAGACAGAAGCAAAGGAGAAAGCTCCTTGACTTCATCTCGCCCTTCCTGAGACTGAAACATACAGGCAAATAAATACCAAGTTAAAAGGAAAGAAAGATGATTCAAGAAGTGGGTTTGTTTGTAAAGAAAATTTAAATGACTCAAGAAATCAAGTTACATTTTTGTTTGTTTTTTTTATGTCATGACCTCCCTTGCATCTGGCCAACCCTTATGTCTATAAGCAAGAAACTGGACGACAGTGTCCAGTAATCTATGAAGCTGGAAAGGTACAGAACAGAATAAAGTTGAATGGAAAGAACCAAAATTTTCTGAGTTGGCTGCAAACAACAATAGCAATAGTAGCACATAGACTACTGCGATACAATTGCTGGTAATCACTAACAATGCTCATCGGATGCTTACAATGAGGGAGGCACTTTGCACTGTCTCCTTGATCCTCGCAAAACCCTAGAAGGGGAAGTATGCACAACGTGAGTAAAGAACTTCCTCACGGTCATGGTGAGTGGGTGGCAGAGCAGAGCTATAGCTCAGGCTGTCTGCCTTCACAGCTCTGCTTCTCATTTTATCCTCAGGATGACCCAGGGAGCTAGGAGTTAAGGAGATGAAGAAACAGATCAAGTGGGGTTAAGCAGTGGGTGCCAAGATGCAAACCAGACCTTGCTCTTACACTTCTTCTGGCAGCCTCTTGATTCTTCACTTTATAGCAGCTGCTTAAGGCTCTGCTTCTCTGCGGCCAGCTTCTCCTTTGGATCTTTAATTTTGTTAGTGTGGGCTTCTTCCAGATGTTTGACAGGAAGCAGACTTCAGCTTGGAATGAACCAGGGTGCAGTAAGTGCAGGCATGTAGTGGAGCTCCTGCTTAAGCGGTCCTGCATCCATCCATGCTATGGACCACCCCATTTGGGGGGGAGGGGTCACTCTCTTATTTGCAAGACAAGTCATGGAGAGGGAACATATAATTTTGTGTTTGCAAAATTCACAGAGTGGCAGAGCTGGTAGGCCCATTGGAATCAGCCAATGCAAGCCCCTCATTTTACAGGACCCCAAAGTTAAAGCAACTGCCATAAGGTCACACAACCTAGTAATGGCAGAGCCCAGATGGGAATCCCCAGACCCCAGTTTGGGCCTGAAGGTAGCAAGCAGAGTGGAAAAACAGATGCAGATGCCTGCGTGGACCTCTGGAATCTGGGGTCTGGGTGATGTCCACAGAAACCACCCCTCATCTCATTACCTAAAGTTGGCTTCAGGCCTGCTGTGCCTGGCTGCAGCGCCCTGCCCCATGATGCCACTAATGGGGTTTTCATTGAAGAGCTGCTACAGAGCAGGTGTCACAGAAGCTCATGGATGTGTGGATGGACTGAGAGGCAGAGTCATGAAGGTAGTTTCCAGAATTCCTACTCCTTAGAGCTTTAGAGTTCACAGCAGATCTTCAGTAGTCAGCAGCAGCCAATATCTATTCAGCACTTACTGTATGCCTTACAACCTAGCAAACATAATTTTCCTCAAAAGAAAGAGGAGTATTATGAGCAAATAAACTTGTAAATTGTGAGTTTAATTACAGTGGGCCTTTTTTTCTTTCTTCTTGATAATTACAAGACTTCTTAGAGTCTTAAATATACAGGTTAGCATCCTCAGAAGGAGAGATGGTGAGCAGCATCTCCTGAACTGTTCTGACAATGGAACCCCCCTTTTTTTCTAAATTTCACTCAAAGCTGTTCTGAGAACCACTTTTAGTGGATCCTGGACTGGACCAAGAGAGAAGGTACATGGGCAGATTGGAATTCAGGGGCTTTGTAAGGGGCATAACCTCAACCCAGACATACTGAACTTAGGTTTATGGTAACACAAACAACTAATGTCAGACCCAACCTGCTATGTGCTGGAGCTTCTAAGTACTCTTATTCAGGTTAGGATGAGCCTGTAACCAGTTGGGATTTCTTCTGCTGGAGTCGTTGGATGGTGACCACAGCTGGAAGAGCCAGAAAATTCTTGGGCAAACAGAAGTAGCTAAGGCCACCACCAAGATTAAGGTAAAGCAGAACTCACTTCAAAGGCACCCTCCCCACAAAGAACTCACTCTTCCCCTTTGCACTTCCTTTCTCTCTGAGCAGGTGGATTCTGTTGCTGGGAAGTTGTAGCTGAAGGCAAAATTGCAGCCTCTGACAAAGGTCAGTGCATGAGTCTGGAACTGCAAGAGTTAAAGGCCATAAGCCGTGTGCCTTCAAGTAACAATTACACTGATCACACTTTATAAATCTGCACAGTCTTCTGGTGGTGCCAATGGCACTTCTCTTGGAAGGAGACACTAGGAAGTAAGCCCACATTCAGACTCCCACCCCACACTCAGCAAAAGCATGATGTAGTTAGGAAGAGGTCTCCTGCTAAATGCCAACAGGCTGTTAGTTAAACCCCCTCTTGCTTCCAGCTCCCAAAACTTAGAATCAGAGTCTCTCTAATAAGGGACAAAAACCATATCATCCATTGAGAAGGAAAAAGCAGGGGTAGAGGAGTCGATGATAAATACAGCCTTGTATTGTAGCTTCTCCTGAACTCGGTTTCTTCTTCTTTTTTTATCTCTTACCAAGCTGGAAGGTCTCGAGGGCAAGGACTGTCTTATTTATTGCTGTATTCCCACTGTGCCCACATAGTGTCTTATACACAGCAGGCACTCAATAAATATTTGTTTAATGATGGAGCTGAGATCCAAATGAAGGTAGTTCATGCAGAAAGCTCTTACACCCTGTGGTTGATGCAGAAGTAGGAAGGAGAATGGAATGAGTATAAAGTACGTGTCCAATTCAGTGACTCCTAACTAATTGGAGTTACCTGGGTAAGTTGGTATGTAGCAAAATTAGATTTCAAAAGGTTGGACTTTGTTGCTCAAAGTTCACAGCTACACTAACAAGGCAAATACTTGCGTCCTCACATCTGTTCACCACAGGACTTAATCTTAGATCAGATCCTGCTTTCCGTAATCCAGTTCAGCAATAAACACTGGGATGCTTTTTGCAGAAGACTCTTTTCTGGTCTAGTCCTGATCTGGTTAAAATACAAAAGTCATCTGTTCCTCAAAGTTGATTTTCACCATTGAATGGCCTCTGAAAATAGAATTGCTACCATAAAAGCTGGGTGAAGAGCTATAACTGGGAGCTGACCAGTCTCCCTTTGCCTCTCCAAACCCATTAGTACCTTATTTAAAAGGTATTTCTCCACCTTCCTCTGTGCTCTGGGATGCTGACCACTATGGACTACTCCACTAGGATCTCTGGGAGTTGGTCAACGGAAGGCACCAACAGGTGAGAGGAAAGTGAGATTGTGATATTTGTTCCCCCAGATCCCTCTGCGCTGGGTCACTGTGGAACAGTGACTCTATTCCTCTACCAAAACCACAACTACAACATGCTGACCTTCTAAGCTACCACTCTTCCTTTAATTTCCATCAGCAGCCCCTCTTTGCTCCTCTGGCCTAGGGGTACAATTCTTTCCACCCACTGCTATTCCCTAGCTACTTCTCCATCATTGTTGGTTTTCCTTTGCCTTGCTTACATTCCTATAAATAGTTCTTCAAACTCTCTCCAAACTATCCATATAAGTATGCCATCTGTTTCCTATTAGGACTCTGCCTATATACAATAGGACCACAGAGCAGTAGCCTTTATTTTTCACTCCATCATATTTTTACAGTCTATATGATTGAGATCTTTTTAGTTCCTCCATTTTCCTACTGAAAATAGAACTTTATTTTATATGTTAACCCTATCCCCTTCATCCACCAAACTCCAGCCATCTTGTCACCCCATTAATATTTCTATATTAGTTACATTATAAATGAGTCTTACTGTCATTTTTCAGAAGATTCTCTTTATCAGATTAAGGGATTATTTCTCCTGATTAACCAAGAGGTGTTGTTGTGTGTTTTTAAAATATTAACACACATGTAAATTACTTTATCAAATTTCATTTCTACATTTATTTTTGTTTAATATAATGTTTCCTCTTTTTAATGTGTTAATGTGGTGAATTAAATCAAGAGACACTCCGAGACTAGACCTCCCTCTATGTCTGGAGCAGAACCTCACTTGGTCATTTCCGCACATGAAATTATGCTCGTCACATTCACAGATGATACAAAGATTGAAATGGCAGTGACTCTGGTGAAGAACTACAATTAATCTTCAAGGCTCTCCACCTTTGTTTTTTCAGTACTTGGCCAAAGAATGGGTGCTGGGTACATATTTGTTGAATTGATGAATAAATAAATGAGTTAAAATTGACAGGAATACTTAAATGGATCTGAAGAATGGATCAGATCTAATGCAATTAAATAATAGTTGTGTAAATTACTGCACCTATGTCTGTATATGTCAGCTGGAAAAGGACAAGATAAGGAAAACAGGGCTAAGAAAATACGGGTGTAACAGTAAGGGACTCAGGCTGATGGTAAGCTCACTTTGAGACACCACATGGTGAAAAAACTGAGAAGCCAACTCAAGCTTAGGCTTTATTCACAGAGTCTGCAGCTATGTGGCTGTTCACGCCTTTATTCTAGCATCCCGTGCTGGCCATAAGACTCTAGAGCACTCCATTCACATTTCAAGGTAGCTTTTGCTGACACCCAGGATCCATTTTAGCTGAATGAAGCATCTGGAAACCATGAAGGGGCTAATGCTATTTTGCAGGGAATTCATAAGACTTAGGGTCTTTCAGAAGCTTTATTGAAATAATTAGCACCGACAAGCAGAAGAAGAATCAGATGTTGTTATAGAATTCCAAGGGGTCAATAAGAATACTTAACAGGGGAATTGGGTATATTTAATATAGTGGCAACCTCTCAGATAAGTGAATGCTTTGTAGTGAACGGAACCACCTTACAAGGTGCTGACTTCATCTGCTTTAGATGCGCACTATTTGTAGCTGGTCGGCCACTTATCCAGGATGTGAAGAGGAAAGGACACCCAGGGCAGAGCTCTGAGGGTGACAGCTCTGGCCCCTTCGAATTCCAAAGTTACATCGTGACTAGGTAGTGACTGTTGTGTAGCTACACATTACATGTGATACAAACAGACAAAATATGTCCTTAATCAGCATGGACGCAGTGTAATGGCCCAACAATGGCTTGTCGGGTATTTAATATATTAAGTAGCAAAAAATGTCTAATTCT
>NW_006290680.1:304732-305687 GCF_000327345.1 Myotis davidii | reverse complement strand
TCCCCTGCCTGCTCGCATGATCGCCCCTAACCACTCTGCCGGCCTGCTTCATTGCCCCTAACTGCTTGCCTGCCTGCCTGATTGCCCCTAACCACTCGTCTGCCTGCCTGATCGCTCCCTAACTGCCTGTGCTTGCTTGCTGGCCTGGTCGCCCCCTAACTATCCAGAAGGAAGCCAGACATCCAGAAGATGTCTGGTTGACCTGTCTAATTAGCATATTACCCTTTTATTAGTATAGATGTTCCCATAGTCCCAATCTCATCAGAAATACAAGCTTTGCATGTCTTCAGCAACTAATCAATGTTCTGATATAAATCCACTTTTGACAGCTAAGAAGGGCTCTATTTAAAAGCATGCTATTAGATACTCATTTTGCATATCAAATAAGTCCAAGCATATTCTGCAGCCAGAAATGCTTCGGCTCTGACTGGAAAGAAAGGACTTCATTTTGCCCTTTGATCCCTGAGTACCTTAACTTCCAGAACAGCCGTCTAGGTAGGAGACTTCTGTCCGGGCAAGAGACTTCCCAATCGCCTGTAGAATTTTTTCCTAGAGACACAACTATACCCAGAGAGGACTTCAATTTCTGAACTCTTAAAGAGGTGACATAATTTTTAGGTGATAATTATTATTGCATAATGATTTTTTTTAAATGTAAGAAATTTGGGGAAGGAAAACCTCTTAGAATTCCTCAAATCTAACAATCAGTTTTGTTTTTTCTTCCTTTCAAGTTCTTCTTGTAAGTAGTTGCAAGTTAACACAGTATTAACTATGACAAATGGGTATAATTTATAATATTTTTAATGAAAATTATAACTTAAGTATATTTCAATTTTCTATTGTCTACAAAATGCTTTTTAGAATTTTAAAATAATTACTGAATCAGAAGTTGGCAAACTTTATCTTAAAGAGCCACTTTGTTGTAGGTTTTGCAGGCCAGCTGGTTAGCAAATAC
>NW_006290680.1:284070-294942 GCF_000327345.1 Myotis davidii | reverse complement strand
AGAAACCCAAGGTATGTGCATTTTGTCTCAATAAAGCCATTATCTTAAAAAGTACAAATCAGATCCACAATGAGCTCCCATCTCACACCATCAGGATGGCTACTGGGAAACACAACCGTGTGGGTGAGGCTGTGGGAGGTGGGACCCTCCTGCACTGGTGCTGAGAATGTCATGTGGTGCGGCGCTGTGGAGAGCAGGATGGCAGTTCCCCAGAAAAGGGAAAATAGCACTACCACCTAACAATTCCATTTCTAGGTATATATCCAAAGAGATTGAAAGCAGAGACTCAAAACATATTTTTACATCCATGTTCACAGCATTATTCACAACTAGAGCCCCAGTGCACAAATTTGTGCACGGGTGGGGTCCCTCAGCCGGGCTGGCAATCATGGCCAATCAGGACCAGCCTGCCATGGGAAAGGACTGTGGGAGGTTGGCCCACCACGGGAGGTTAGTTATGGGAGCGCACTGACCCCCATGGGCAGCTCCTGTGTTGAGCGTCTGCCCCCTGGTGGTCAGTGCGTCATCATAGCAACGGGTCAACCAGTCAGGTCGACCAGTTGTAACGGTCACTTAGGCTTTTATATATATATATACTAGAGGCCCGGTGCACGAACATTCGTGCACTTGGGGCGGGGGGGGGCGCATGGGCATCCCTTAGCCCAGCCTGCACCCTCTCACACTCTGGAACCACTGGCTCCTAACTGCTTTCTTGCCTGCCTGCCTGATTGCCCCTAACCACTCGTCTGCCTGCCTGATCGCTCCCTAACTGCCTGTGCTTGCTTTCCAGGATGTGAAGAGGAAAGGACACCCAGGGCAGAGCTCTGAGGGTGACAGCTCTGGCCCCTTCGAATTCCAAAGTTACATCGTGACTAGGTAGTGACTGTTGTGTAGCTACACATTACATGTGATACAAACAGACAAAATATGTCCTTAATCAGCATGGACGCAGTGTAATGGCCCAACAATGGCTTGTCGGGTATTTAATATATTCAGTAGCAAAAAATGCTGCATCTAATTCTAAGACATCATCTGCTAGGTAGTCACATTAAAAGTTTTATTCCAAACCCTTTTCTGAGGCAAATCTTAAAATCTTTTAGCCTGAGGGACATATTCAGCCCATGTAAATTTTGTTTGGCCTTCAGCCAGTTCTTCTTGTAAGTAGTTGCAAGTTAACACAGTATTAACTATGACAAATGGGTATAATTTATAATATTTTTAATGAAAATTATAACTTAAGTATATTTCAATTTTCTATTGTCTACAAAATGCTTTTTAGAATTTTAAAATAATTACTGAATCAGAAGTTGGCAAACTTTATCTTAAAGAGCCACTTTGTTGTAGGTTTTGCAGGCCAGCTGGTCTCTGTAGCAAATACTGAGTTCTGATTGGTGTAACATGAAAGCAGCTACACATAAGATGTGGCCAAACAGCCATGATTATGTTTCAATAAAGCTTTATTTACAAAAGCATATCATAGCATCAGAAGCACAAAAATTGAATAATGGTTCAGGCCAGCTCCATGGCAGGTCAAGAGCTATAGTCTCAACATCAAAAGCATGATCCATAAAAAGGCAAAAAAAATCATAAATTCGACCTCATTAAATTAAAGATTTTTGCTCTGTGAAACATCCTGTTAAGAGGACAAAATGACAAATTACAGACTCAGAAAAAAATATTTCAAAACCACATATCTGGCAAAAAATTAACATCAAAGAGTTAAAAAACAACAACTAAGAATCAGACAAAAGGCATGAACAAATATGTCACTTAAAAGGATATACAGGTGACAAAGAAGCATGTTAAAAGATGTTCAGCTTCATTCACTGTTATAAAAATAAAAACTAAAACCACAGCACAATATTACACACCTATCAGAACAGGTAAAAAAGGTGGGTTTTTTTTTAATTGTTACAAAACCAGATGCTGACAAGGATTCAGAGAAACTGGATCCTTCATGCTTTGCTGTGGGAATGTAAAATAGTATAGCCTCTCTGGTTAAAAGTTGGCAGTTTCTTATAAAACTAAACATGAAATTATATACCCCAGTAATTGGTACTCTAGAGCATTTATTCCAGAGAAATAAAAATTCATGTTCACACAAAAACCTGTACAAGACTAATTTTTACAGTTTTTTTCATAATAGCAAAAACCTGGAAACAAACCAGATGACCTTTGATGGAATACTACTCAGCAATAAGAAAGAATGAACTATTGATCAGTGATTTGTATGAATTTCCAGAGACTCACCCTGAGTTAAAACACACACACGCACGTGCGCGCGCACACACACACAAAAAAAACCCTAATGATTATATTCATATAACATTCTTGAAATGAAAAAAATATAGAAATGAAGGACAGATTGGTGGTTGCTAGGGATTAAGGATGGAAGATGGGGTGGGTTGGGAGCAGGACAGCAATAGATGTGATTACATCAAAGAGCAATAAGAGCATTGTGCTGACTGAACTATCTACAACTTGACTAGGTGGTGAATACACAACCTAAGCATGTGGTAAATGTGTATCAATACAATTCAATACACACATGTGATCAAATTGTATGGGACTAATACCCTCACAGACACGCACACTTACCCACAGGAGAACAAGTGAAGCTGAGGAAATCTGAATAAGATCAGAGGGTTATACCTACATCAATATCCCGGTTTTGATATTGCACTATGGTTTTACAATATGTTGTCCTTGAGGTAACTGAGTAAAGAGCACATAGGATCTCTCTGTAGTATTTCTTATAACTTCACATGAACATACAATGAGCTCAAACTAAAAAGCTCAATTGAAAAGGGATAGGAGAGGTGCCCAAAGAAATGAATTTTTATGTCCAGTGTCAAGGAGTCATGGATATGTGAGTGGCCCAGCACACAATGATGGAAGGACCCTCAGACAGGGATGAGCTAACCGAACAATTCTATGTAATGGAGAAAGCATTTTTTTCAAACATTAAGCCTTTTCATTTTAATTCTTCTCTTAAATCATGTGTCTTTGTAGTCCTCTGCTCTAAGGTAGAAATTTATCACTCCAGGACAGACATTAAACTTGAAAATTAAGTTTGAGAAAAAGATAGGATGTTCTATAAATATATCAAGAACCACCCTGGCCAACATGGCTCAGTGGTTGAGCATCACCAGGAGGTCAAGGTTCGATTCTCCTTCAGGGCACATGCCTGGGTTGCCCCAGTGTGGGGCGTGCAGGAGGCAGCTGATAAATGATTCTCTCTCATCATTGATGTTTCTATCTCTCTCTCTCCCTCTCCCTTCCACTCTGAAATCCATAAAAATATAATATATATTTTTTAAAGAACTAAAATATCCAATATAGAGTTCCTCTATCTATGGAGAAGTTGAGAAGATTTTGGTCCTGAATCACTTCCTTTTCCCCTTCCAGATTCACTCTCCATCTTTTCCACCCTGCTGGGTGCCCTAGGGCACAAACTTGTATGGGATCCATCAACCAGTTTCTTTGGCCTTGGCTTCTGGTTGGGTTCAGACAATTGAAGGGCAGCAGGGGAGCAGAGTAGAAGAAGGAAGCTGGGTATTTGTAACCCTAACTCCCTCACTGTTAGGGCACCCTGAGTGGGCTGTGTTCCTCCAAAACCAGACACAGCTCCTGTCAGATCCCTCTCGCCCACCCCTCCACCCCACACCCCTCCTCCAGCCATGCAGTTACCACAGCCACTGTGGTGAGGGCTCCTTCCCTTGCCCCAATAGACCTGGAGGTGGTGTCAGCTCCCCACCGCTGCCAGCCCCAGGACACTTCCCCATTTCTCGTTGTTTCCTGGAATCCCTTACCTTTGGAACTAGTCTCTTTGTTAATCTATCTTCAAACTTCTCTCATCCTGTTTGAAGGTGTCATCTTTTTCCAGCATGGACCTTAAAAGATACAAATTTCTCTTCCTCCTAAGTCAGCAAGACCATAAGGCTTGTTGTCCTAAGGTAATAGGATAATGACTTGGGGAATTTTTTTTAAAAATCCTTTCAGTTCCGATTTGTGAAGAGAAAGGAATCAGAAGCAGTATTCCCACCCCCGATCCGCCCAACACCAATTCTGGGGTAGGAATGAGGGTCTGAGAGATGACCACATCTGGTGGCACTTCTATAGTCAAGCAGATATTTGATAAATGATATCTGTTAGACAATTTGTTATGTTAGTCCCACTTTTAGATTTGCATTTTATCTATTATCTCATTTAACCTTCACACTGAAGATCCAGTGATACTCTCGATTTTATATATGGCAGAACACAGCTCAGAAGCAAGGAAATTCACCTAAAATTCACAGGCAACAAATGGTAGAACCAGACCTTGAGCCCTGGTTTTTTCAGCTACCAAGCCAGCACACACTTAACTTCCCTGTAAAAGCAGCAGATTCACTAAGATTATTCTATTAGTCTGCTCCTGCTACTATAACAAAATGCCACAAATTAGGTGTATTAAACAACAGAAGGTTATTTCTCACAGTTCTGAAGGCTGCGGAGTCCAAGATCAAGGTGCTGGCAAGGTACCTTTCATTCTGAGGCTTCATCTCTTGGCTTGCAAGTGGCCACTACCTTTCTGTGTGCTCATGTGAACTCTTCTTTGTGCAGGGAGAGAGCTCTCTCCTGTTTCTTCTTGCAAAGCCACTAATCCCATGAGAGTAAGGTTCCATCCTCATGACCTCATTTAACCTTAATTATCTCTGTAAAGACTTCATCTCCAAATACAGCCACGCATGGGCTTAGAGCTTCAACATGGATGTGTAGGGGACACAAGCATTCAGTTCCTAACAATCATAGATCTTCACTGTCTCTTCCCAATGTTTGCGACCCCAGGGGCTCAGCTGTCAGAGCACCCACAATTGAGTGGGAGCCCCTTGGCATGAGGCAAGTCTATGATGCCCTTCTTTTCATGGTCACTCAGTGATGCTGTTGAAAGCTGGTGACCTTCCACATTCCCAGGATACTCACCGATCCAGTCCACAGCGGTGCATCACGGGTCCAGAGGGAGGGCTGGCGATCGATCATGGACATCATCCCCCTCCATTACCAGCCTGAAGGGGGGAACAGTCTCAGCTTTCTGCTGACATTCGGCTAAAGTCACCAAAGCTCAACCACAGAACGTGTCTGAACTTTCTGTTGCTCCTAGAAAGGAAAGAGGAAGTGGTTGAAGAAAGGATGGAATTAAAAGCAAATCATGAGGGAAAAATCTGAAACAGCTGTTAGAAAGCAAACCTCGCAGGCATGGTTTTTATCTCCCATAGACCTGCTCCAAAATCCAAAAATGAGAATGACCGGGTCACAGATTTATTAAGAGAAGATACAAAAGAGCACCTTGTTCTACAAAACAGACACATTGTAATTTTATGGGTCAGATCCAACTTACAAGTCTTTTCCCATTCAGTACTAAAGTATGTCTTGATCAATCTCTCTCTCTCTCTCTCAGAGATTTCTTCACTCTAGGAAATAGAATTACAATGTCTCAATAACAGAAGAACCCCTCTCCCCCCCCCCCCCCCCCCCCAACACTCTACTATAAAGTTGCTCATAGACCAAGAGCAGTTCAGAATCCACCAGTCAGTTGGGGATCAAGAGGCTTAGGTAACACTTCTGAGAGACAATGTCCCTGGTTATGTGATATGTTCTTGGGGCTACAAAGAAGGCCTTTTCTTTGTCTGTGATAAGGTCCCAGGTGAGGGAAGGTGACAGGCGCGGACACACAAATCCCCACACCATGAAACGGATGGATCTAGAGAACAAAGTGACCCCGGGCACCAGAGGCAGGAGTTTCCACCTAGTAGCCGTTTTGAAAGGCTTCTCAGAGGTTGTACACGTAAGATAAATCCTAACGGATGGACAGACATTCCTCTCCCATGAGAATCTTGTCTTGGAATTGCTTTAGGAATTTACTGAAATAAGCACACCCACACACTTGTGTGCAACTAAGTATGAATTTAAATAAATAAATGAATACTAATAAAAATGAGTAATAAAACCTCACCACACTAAACACATATGAAAGTTTATGTGTCTCATAAAGGTAAAGGGCCCTACTCTTTGCTAATTATCCAACCCTTCACAGGCAATGGGACCAGATGAAAATCTCTCCCAGGGGTCTTCATAAAGAAGACAATGTATGCTATAATAAACACCATTTTACAGCATCATTAAAAGAGATAGAACTATAAGCTTCATAGATCTGTTTTTTATCAGAACCTCAAAAGGCCATTTATTGGAAGCAGATCTCCAGGGAACCAGCAGCTCCTCCAGATGCCCAGCTTTCTGTTGGCCTCATTTACTCCAATGAAATGTTTTAGATTTGGGAGGTGGATTGCAGACCCTCCGAGCTAGCAATCCTTTTAAAATACTACTTCTCTCCAGAGGCTGGGAAAGAAACGGAGGCCCATGATCACTAGATCACACTCCTTGGCCAATGCTACTAATGATGTGATCCTAGGTTGCATTTTGATGTGGCCCAAGTGTCATAGGAGAGTGTTAACATCATTTTGTGAAAACCAAGGAGGTGAGGAGGGATAAGAGCGTCCAATACCCAGGGCTCTTTACAGACCAGATGAAAGATGATGAGTTCAAGGTGACAGGGAGGAGCAAGTGAAGGGGTGGGATTATTACAAAGACTATCCAGGTACCTCTTCTTGCAATAAAATATCCTCTACCACTTTTATTCTGCTAATGGCAAGGAACTCCTCAAGTCCCAAACAGGCCAAAAGCTCATTCATTTAATATGCATTTCCTGAGTCCCTGCTGGGCCCATCATAAAAAATGCCAGTTGCAAAGATACTGGAGGGCCGTAAGGCCTAATTCTTGCCCTTGAAAAAATGCCAGTAACTTGTAATAAACACCTCTAAGACTTGCCTCTTTTGTAGTTCCCTCGTGAAGCATGGGGCAGAGCAGGGAAACCTGCACACCTGGATGGAATTCCTAAGGTTTTCCACAGCCATTACAAGATGTCCCCGGATGTTTAGACAGGTTTGAGGGTGAGCAGTGGGTCATTGTGCACTTTGAGTAATAAAATCTCACCACCGGGAAGACAGATGAAGGATTAGGAGGTCAAGAAAAAACATCTCCACCTGCCTCTCCAGTCCCAACCCTTACACCGATGAAGCCTCTCTCTAATTAATCATCTGTGCTGGTAAATGTCCACTGATCCTATTAAACAATAGGGCTGGGTGGAAGTGATGGGCCAGCATCGCCGCTAGAACCTCTCAACCCTCATTAATAAATTTAATAGCGGCGCCAGGATATCAGAGGAGTGCAGTGGGTTATAGGCTGTGCCTTTCCTTGGGGTATAATTTCATGTTCTTGCCCCCTGGGGAAGTAATGTATTTATTCCAAGTTAATTTTTTCCTCTAAAGTCAGTTAGTTGTGCTCCGTGGGTGCTATCCTAAATTGACAAATTCCAGGCTTCTGGGGCTTGTCATCAGAAGGAAGAGAAATCAGAGAAGACAGTAATCAATCTGTATTGTGTGAAGATTAACATGCCTGCTCCTCAGGTTAGCCAGGCCTACATGCAAATTGAATCGAAATGTTCAAAAGCATTCCTAATCATGCATGCTGTGATTATGGATCCGATGTTTATTTATTACTCTCTGAATCACCACACACCGGGCAACTGGAAGAGACAGAGGTCAACAAAGCCGAAATGAATGATTATCCCGGGGAGGTGGCAGGCCACTGATTACCTGAAGCCAGTCCAGGTGGCCACAAGTCCAGGAACACAGGCAAAAGCTTCCTCCACCAGAGGACTGAGCTGACAGTCTTGGCTTGGTCCTGGGGAGGGGCAGTTGTTGATGGACAAATCCAAGTTGGGGATGTCAAGGGCATGGATGAGGTATGCAAGTAGGGACCCTATTGGCCCTTTCTCAGACATCAAGTCACAGATTTATTTCAAGGACTATGAGGAGAAGAGCACCAGAAAGCGGACATGAACAGTCTGAATGATCACCACACAGGAGGAGGGGAACCGGGAAGCCCAGCTCAGCCTAGTGGCCTTGCTGGATCGCTTGGTTGAGTTCTGCATCCTTCCAGCTGCCCTGTGTGTCTCTGGGTGCGTGCATCTTCTCTTCAGTGTGGTGTGCCACATCTATGTGAGTGTGGGGATGACTCCATGTGTATGTCCCTGGATATCTGAATGCATATATGGTTTGTATTCATTATTTATGAACTAGCAATGCCTAACTTCAAAGTCAGCTGTTTTGAAAATTTACCCAAGTTCTGTGTTTATTGCAGTACTACTTACAATTGCCAAGATTGTGAAACAACCCAAGTGCTCATCAGCGGATGAGTGGATTAAAAGACTGTGGGACATTTACACAATGGAATACTACTCAGTCATTAAAAAAAGAAAAAGAAAATCTTACCATTTGTGACAGCATGGATGGATGTGGAAAGTGATATGCTAAATGAAATAAGGCAGTCAGAGAAAGGCAAGTACTGTATGATTTCACTTATATATGGAATCTAATGAACAAAATAAAATAACAAAGAAAGTGGAGACAGACTTGTGGATACAAAGAACAGACTGACAGCTGTCAGAGGGGGAATGGGATTGCGGCCTGGGTGAGAAGGATGAAAAGCTTAAGCAAAGAAAAACAAGGGAAGATTCATAGACAGAGACAACAGTGTGGTGATTGCCAGAGGAAAGAGGGATGGAAAGAGGTAGAAGAAGGTAAAGGAGGGATAAGTGGTGATGGGGGGAGACTTGATTTGGGGGTAGTAAATACACAATATGATATACAGATGATGTATTATAGAATTGTATACCTGAAACCTATATAATTTTATTAACCAACTAGAGGCCTGGTGCATGAAATTCATGCATAGGGAGGGGGTGTGTCCCTCAGCCCAGCCTGCACCCTCTCTAATCTGAGATCCCTCTCTCTTGCTGGCCTGGTCCCTCCCAACTGCCCTCCCCTGGAAGCCTGGTCCCCCCCAACTGTCCTGTGGGCTTGTCCCTCCCAACTGCCCTCCCCTGCTGGCCTGATCGCCTACAACTGCCCTCTCCTGTGCACGTCTTGTGGCAGCCATCTTTGACCACATGGAGGTGGCCATCTTGTGTGTTGGAGTGATGGTCAATTTGCATATTACCTCTTTATTATATAGGATGTCACTCCAATAAATTCAATTTTAAAAAATTAACCTAAATTAGTACTTTGTGTCTCGAAACATGTTTCCCCAAAGAAATAATGCTCTTTCTCTCAGAAATTCATAACTTACCTGAGAGGAATAGTGTCAAATCATATTGTGGGTGGGCCTGATTATCATACAATCAGAATAGGATTCAACTAATACAGCATCAAGCTATTAATGACATGCTAAGTGGCTTGGACTTCATTATGTGGGTCAGTGGTCCCTAGACTTTCATTTCAAGTACCAAACAAAAATTTTTTTTAAAGGATCAGGAGACTAGCATTTAGTGACCAACTTTTTATTTTGCCTAGTAAGGAGTTTTAACAATGCAAAAAACAACAGCAGCAGAAACAACAAAACAAGCTACTCTTATTATTTTATAAAAGAAAGGCCATTTTTAGATCCCAAAAGTAGGGGGATATAAATTTTACTTTAAAAAAAAAATTAAAGAAAAGATAAGAAAGGGAGGGAAATACACTTCTACAAATTTAATAGATTTCTCTTTAAGAAAGCCTGGCCACACAAACTGTTCACTCTCTTTTTTCTGTGAACCTGTGAAACCCCTCATGGCCAAGTGTACTATTGACATAAACTTGGGAACTAATGGCTTCAGGGATCGCTAAGCAGTCCTATAGTCCAGGCAGTGTTTGGTGGAAGGGGACAGACATAAAAGAATAATTTATTTTTTTTTTTGGACTCTGTGGGCTAGGATTTGAGCAGGGCACAGCAAGGTCAGCTTGGTTCTGCTCCACAATCTTGGAGGTCTCAGACTCCAAGGCTGGGGGTTGGGGGTATCTGAAGTCTAGCTCATTCTAAGTCTGGGAGTTGATACTGGATATCAACTGCACGACCTCAGCTCCTCTCCTTGGTTCCTCCACCTGGGCTAGTTTAAATTCCCTCACAGGAGCTGCATCCTCTTTATGACCCAGCCTTGGAAGTCAAAGATATCATTTGCACCATTATCTATTGGTTGGAACTGTCACAAACTGGCGCCTAGATTGAGGGAGGAGGAAACACTGATCCCATCTTTCCTTGGAAGAGAATGTATGGGGGTGGGTGCAGCTATCTTTGGGAAAGGCATTCTGCCACAGAGACTGCAGTGAAAATCATTACCTCTCAACCTCTCTCTCTCTCTCTCTCTCTCTCTCTCTCTCTCTCACTGGTCTTCTGCAGTGGGACTGCAACTTACAATACTGGCTTTTCTGGGATTTCAGCTTGCATTTGACAGATCAGGCTACTTCTCAGCCTTCATAATAGTGTGAACCAATTCCTTAGGATGATAGATAGATAGATGATAGATAGATAGATGATAGATAGATAGATAGATAGATAGATAGATAGATAGATAGATAGAAGATAGATGATGATGATAGGTGATAGATAGTAGATAGATACATACATACATATATACATACATACATACAAATCACAACACCATAATTTTGCATTCAATTTCAGTAGATCCATTAATCCCCTGAAGGTCACTGTGAACCCCAAGATAGGAACCCCTCCCCGCCTAAGGTGTTCCCTAGGAGCTTAATATTGCTAGTTTTCAAATATATTTGCTCCAGTGGAACTACAGTGGAATAAGCACTGGTCTTAGAGTCACAATCACCAAAGTCAAATTCTGGGACCTCTGTTGCCCAGAGAGTGGTATCACATGTGTCACGTAAACTCCCTAGGTTTTCGTGTGATGGTCAGTTAAATCAGCATCATCGTAGCATTTGTTTC
>NW_006290680.1:278593-284029 GCF_000327345.1 Myotis davidii | reverse complement strand
TTTCTCTTTTGCCTTCTCTTCTTCAGCCCTTCTTTCCCTTCTCAGCAAGTATTTTGCAGCTGGTCCCAGTCTCATCCTCCTCTGCCCACTCCTTTTCTCTCCACCACAGACCTCACTGGCCGCAGACCTGCCCAGGAAATCATCCCTGGCTTTACTTCAAGGGTAGATGAGGCAGGATTTGAAGTCATGCCACCACCTCAAGCCCCACACACTAGTATGGACTAAAGGCGATGCAGCTGAGTAAAAATAAATTGCAATTTTAAGACATAGGTGGGGAGTGGTTGTTAAAGAATTTGCTAAGCTTTTTCTTTTGTAGCTCAGAGAATTTATTAGCCTGGGTCTAGCTATACTCCCCACAAGCTATATAAGTTACTTAGCCTCGCTATGTCTTGGTTTTCTCAAAGTGAAGATGATAACAGTACTTATCACACACCATATTAAGAGTAAAAATTTAGATAATGCATTAAAAGTCCTTGGCACAGTCTACCACAATGATTCTCAAACTTTAGTATTCATCAGAATCACCTGTAGCATTGTTAAAACACAGATTCCTGGGTCTGATTCCCAGAGTTTCTGATTTATTAGGTTTAAGATGGTCTCTGAAATTTTGTGTTTCTAACAGGTTCCCAGGTGACACTAATGCTGCTGATCTGGAACTAGACTTTGAGAACCACTGGTCTGGTAGTGTTTTCCATTGTGATAATGACTGTGATGATAATGACTGTGGTGATTATATAAATAATAAAATAAAATATAGCCCTGTCCAGTGTGGCTCAGTCGTTTGGGTGTTGTCCCACACACCAAAAGATTGCTGGTTCGATGCCAGGTCAGGGCACATTCCCAAATTGCGGGTTCAATCCCCAGTAGGGGGTGTGCAAGAGGCAGCCAATCCATGTTACAATGTTACACTCTTGCATCCATGTTTTTCTCCCTCTTCCTTCCTCTCTTTCTAAAAATCAATAAAAAGTCTTTTTTAAAAAGTAAAAAATAATTTGCTTTGCATAATTTGATAAAACATTTTAGTAAGCCCTACTCTGGCAACAATTGATAAAATCTTCCATTATAGTTCCAATATGTTAGACTTTACAATAGATTAAAAAAAATTCTTAGAATATGAATCCTCTGTAAATGGATCAGGGTGAGCCCCTATGGACTATTAGTGGAGAAGAGATTTTTGCTGGGAGAGAAATAGAACTGGGCAGAGAGTAGGGAGAACTTGCTTCTCTCTGTTTTTAAGGGATTTCCTTTGCAAAATGATAAGATCAATTTAAATCATCTCCAAGATTCAGGCTGGTTTTTCCAAGCAGAGATTCTGTAATTAATTATACTCTAAAGCAGACTGAGAACACAGCAGTCCTGCTCCCTAGGAAGCTTCTTGCTGTTCAGAGCCCTTGGCCCAGGCCCCAGGAGACCTCAGCAAAAGTTTCTTTCCATCCACGACCAGCCTCACTCAACAGCTGAAGCTTCTATGGAGCCTGAAGAAGCTGGCTGCTCATTGTATGAGACATGGGCAATTTCCTGCCCTCAAGGTTTATGAAAGGAGGCAACTTTCCCACTTCTCTAAGACAGGGATAGGGAACTGGAGTTCACTGGAATGTTTCAGGAAATGATTTTATCAGCCTCACATCTACATGGAGGAAAGAGAAAGGCCTGGAGTCATGATTTCCATCCTCCGCACCCCACTGACCTGCGTCCTGGTGCTGTGCTATCATGACACCAGACCCCAGGGAAGCTCCAGCCTCCATGACTCTAACCTTCCTGATAGTCAGTTCTGCTCTATCTTTTTGACTGTCTATTCTTGGGACATAAATTATAAACCAGCCCTCCCAGCTCCTTGAAATTCATTTGTGAGTAATGGCATGAGACCTGTCAGGTAGCAATACTCAGCAAATATTTGTAGAATGAATGAATGAATGACCAGTGTATGTGATGTGTATATGTATATGTATATAAATAAATATATATATATATACACATATATATGGAACTATTTTAACCACTGTCAAGTAATATTTCATTTCGCTCTCAAAAATAGCCCTGTGAGGTTGAGTATTGTATCATTATACAGATGGAGAAACTGATGATCAAGATTACAGAGTCAAAAAGTCGCAGGACAGAGATTTGAGCCCAGGCAGTCTGCTCCCTTGCGGAGCATTTTGGATGACTCTCTGGCTCCCATCCAAATACACACAGGCCATCAAGCCACTAATAGACACCACTCTGGAATCTCCCTGATCCCCAGCTTTGTGATCTTATGCATGCTCCATGGATCTCCCTCTGTCACCTCATCCACCTGTTCAGAGTGACGCAGCATGAAGGAAAGAGGGCAGAAGAATGGAGGACCTGGCTACAGAGCTGAAGTCTCAAAAACAATGGGAGAGAGAAGGGACAGTGACAACACCTCAGTCTATGTGTTGTTTTCATCCTGCAGGGAGCTGTCATCTTGGTCCTGGTGGTTCTCCTTAGCAGCAAGCTTCTGCCTTCACTCATCTTGCCTGCAAAGAAGCCTCCTGGGAAAGGGCTCAATTTCCACATTATTTAATAGCTCTCTGGCAACTCCTACTAAGTCTCAGTAGACTCATTAGTCAAATGAGGAGAATAAA
This sequence comes from Myotis davidii, assembly GCF_000327345.1. Lineage (NCBI taxonomy): Eukaryota > Metazoa > Chordata > Mammalia > Chiroptera > Vespertilionidae > Myotis > Myotis davidii. The sequence continues at coordinate 281,426 of NW_006290680.1, read as the reverse complement.
CTAACCTATTCAGATAGGACTGGAAAAAGCACCCTACCAGCCAGATATACATGATCACAGATATACAGGCCTATGTTTTAACAGAAATATAATCCTTGCCTTTACTGAACACACTTGCTTGGCCACACCTCTTTATTATAAGTCAGGTGATTCCTTAAAATAATAAAACAAATCCAGTTTTTAACATGCCCATTAATAATATTAGTAAATATGAAAGCAGTAACTAAAATACATATATTCCCAGATCCAGCAGGCTTTTTTTTAAAGTTTGTGGTCACTGAATGGCTATGAAAATGTCAGTTCCCACTTTAGCAAGTAAAGCCCCTCCTTGTGTTGCTTTGATCAGTTTTTGCATATGACTCCCATTTGTACGGAGATCCAGAGGAGTGAGTCACCCTCATCACACAGCAAAGCCCTGCAGGGTCACCTTTTTATGGCTTTCCACAGCACCAAGCAGGGCTGCTGACATCCCAGGTAGTTTTCAATGACAATGTCCATCTGGAGAGTTAACCACTGGGTCAAAATGCAACAAGAAGCATCATAGGCCATTTGCTCTTATCCACGATTTCTCCTGTTGATTCAGAAGAGGTAGGAGCTTTGGAGGCTGCCCTTCTGGTTGCTTTCTGAAGCCTAAACCCTTGTGTTCAATTTTTCCTCCTGTCCCCACACCAAACAGCCTCCTCCTGTGTCTGCCTGGATAAGATTTCCTGAGGGACTGCACTCTCTGAGACACTCTCTATAGCTATGTAGAGTCTCCATTAATCACCATATGCTAATCTGCCTTCCTCAAAGTTTGGATAGTAGAGGCAATGCTTGTAACCAGTGTCTAGACAAGGGATAAAATAATTTCGTATGTTTTTTTTCTTCCCGGGGCATAAATAAAAATGAAATTAGCCATCCCAAAGTCAAGCTAACTATTATTTAACTAACAATATCTAATTCTAAAGATACTCCAAATCCAGTTTATTATTTATTTATTTTTATTGATTTCAGAGAGGAAGGGTGAGGGAGAGAAAGAAACATCAATGGTGAGAGCTAATCATTGACCGGCTGCCTCCTGCACACCCCTTACTGGAGATCGAGCCTGCAACCTGGACATGTGCCCTAGACTGGAATCAAACCCGGGACCTTTGGACCATAGGCTGATGCTCTATCCACTGAGCAAAACTAGTTATGGCCAAATAGTTAGCTGTCAGATCAAATAGGTTTTCTCCATATAAAAGAAATTTAAGAATTTAACATTTGAAGAATTTAACAATTTCTCTATGGAGCTAAATCAGTGATTTTTGCATTCCTTTTTGTAAGTAAAAGTAAAATCTTTAAGAAGCTTTGTAAAAAAAAAAAAAAAAAAAAAACCTGACTCCCAGCTCCACCTACAGAGACCATGTTCTAAGATGGAGCGGCCACATTGGGATTTGCAAAGATTCCCAACTGATTCTAACGTGCACCATGGACTCAGAACTACTATGTGCTGAGCCTAACTTTGCTGTATGGTGACCTATGACAATTACTAAATCTGCAAAGAACACATTGCTCTCTATTTATAAACAGGTTGTTATTTACTTGCTTCCCATGAACATTGAAACTGGATCTTCAAATCTTAGTGCCTTCAAAAATCTTTGAGACACTAATGAATTAGCCAATTTGTACATCAGTGATGCTGGATGCCCTCCTGGATTAGGGCAGTTCTTCACATCCTTCATCAATCACGTAGCAGCATCCTGGTGGAGGCCTTCAATTCTGACTCTCCTGGGGTCAGACCTAGGCCAGAAAGTGTAGTGCATAGGGGTGAAATGCTGTCGTCATAATTCAGTAAATAGAAAAGACTTTTCCACCCATTTTCTCCCTGGGCCAGAGGACATGGAGATAAATAAGACAGGTAGGAGGGGACCAGATGAAGAAAGGACTTGTGACGGATGTTCAGTTTCATTCTGAGGCAAGGAGATGGCATTGTGGGTTTTAATTGGGGTGAGGTGTAACATGGCCAATTTTCTATTTTACAAAGATCATCAGGCTGTAATGTGGATACTGGAGAAAATAAGGGACTGGGGGTGGGTAGAGATAGATGATTATTGTAGCTACTTTAGCAAGAGTTTCAAACAAGCTGAACCAAGGAAGTTGCTGCCTAGAGCAAGTTTGGGGGGAAATATTTAAGAAGGGAAAGCGATAGGAATGTGTACTTGGAACTAAGTCAGGGGAAAAGAGAAGTCTCCAGCTTTCTGGATGGAGCAACTATGAATGCGATGAGGTTCATCATTTTGGTGAACATATGGGAGGAGGAGCAGGTTTCTGACTGAAACATGAGCTCTATTTTGGACTTACTGGGAGTGAATGCTGAGGGACACTTGTGGTAGCACACTGAGCCTATTTCAGATTCTCAGCACACAATTCACTCACTCAAAACCCTTCTTCTGCTGAATGGCAAATCAACTGTCTTTGTAACCAAGGAAATAGAACTGGTTCTAAGTCTAAAGAAATATTGGAAAATGTTTCAGAAAATAAAAAAGGTGGCCCCTCATACCCATTAGGATAGTGATTATAAAAAAATAAAATAACAAGCGTTGGCAAAGATGTGGAGAAACTGAAACCTTTGTGCACTATTGGTGGGAATGTAAAGTGGTGTAGCTGCTGTGGAAAACAGGATGGAGGTTCCTCAAAAAAAATTAACCGTAAATTTACTATATAAACCAGCAATCCCTTTTCTGTTTATCTATCCAAAAGAAATGAAATGAGGGACTCAACGAGATATTTGTACATCCATGTTCACAGCAGTATTATTCACAGTAGCCACGAGGTGGAAGCAACCCGGGCGTTCACTGACCAATGAATGGGT
>NW_006290680.1:270015-277641 GCF_000327345.1 Myotis davidii | reverse complement strand
AGAGCCTTCCTCTGTTTGCCCAAAAACCACAGGCCAGTGTACCCCAAAACTTCATGCTGTTCCCCTTTTTATCTTGCCCAGTCCACTGTTGATCATTGTTACACTCTGTCATCTTTACAAAGAAACCCATCAAGAATAATGGAAAACTGCTTATACAGCTTTTATTGACCATTCATTGGCCTTTGACTGTGAACAGGAACCAGCTATGAGTAAAGCCTCATAAACTCCATACAGACTCGCAGTAATTGAAGCTCTTGCGAAATGTGTATTTTAATACCCTGGTAAGATTGGCAGGTCTCTGGTACACCAGAGAGCAGTTCTGAGCTGTGTGAAACAAAGTTTGTGTCCTGTGCCCCGTTATAAGTGGCTGAAAGTTGCTGTGGATAACATGTTCTCCTGCCACATTGAATAGAAATGCAGTATCATCCTATGTACTGACTAAGTGGTTGTCATCATCAATGGATGTTACCAATTCACGCATGCACTCAGTATTTTTGCAGGCCCACTGTGTGCTAGCACTTTGATAGACTCTGTAAGTGCAATGATTAAAAAGAGAGGCACAATTCCTCCCACAATGCACTTCCTGGGTTGGGAGGAAGACAGACAAATACCAGCCCATGAAAGTAGAGTATGAGAAGTACTTTTGCTAGGATCCACAGAAGTGTTTCAGAAGACCATGTTGGTGAATGCTCTACCACCCACCCAGGTGTTTCAGCTAAAAATCTGGGAGGCTTTTTCTCTTCCTCCTCCCTTTTTCCCAGCATCCCATCAACCACCAAATCCTGTCAATTCCAACTCCTAAATACTTCTCAAAAGCTGAATGTGTTTTCTAGATGCTGCTTCTTCGATTCAAACAATATTCTAACAGTTTTTATTTTAGATATGAGCTGGAGAGTTTGTGCATTCATTTGCTAACTTATTCATTCCCTCATAAAACACAATTATTCAACACAATTCAAGACAATTATTCCTTCTTTCACCACAACATTATTGAGCACATACTATGTACTAAGCACAGGAAAGGCAATAGCAAAGAAAGCAAACATGGTCCCTGACTATATAAGCACATATAAATCCCCAATGGACCATGATGCCACCAAATTAATCAATTAAAAATTAAATTAAAAAGCGAATTTAAGTGGATTTGTTTTATATGCTGCTCTGAACATACCACTCTGGGACTCCCAGCCTATTCTGTACCCTCCTTAAACTTGTCAGAATGCCTTTAGTTGTTCTCTCTTTCCATTCTTTATGTTCCTGCCTCACTTGGATTTATACCCTTAATATCATTTATTCTGCTAACTGACTTCAGTCTTTGAGGATCCAAAGAATTAATGTCAAAATCTGAAGGGCAAAACTCTGGCTGGTCTGGTTCATGCAGTGGCCACTGTGGCTTTCCTGGTGACAAATGTGACACGTGATAGAAATAAGCTGCTGCCTAAATCCAGGACTCGCAGCAATCACTGAGAAGAAATAAGATGTGTCACTAGATAAAGAATGGCAAATGCCTGGCTTGTTTACAGCAGATTCTGTCCAGGTGTCAGACATAACTAATTGATCACAGATCTCTTTTCTTGCTGACCCCAGGCATGACCTTAGGTTCATTCTTAGCACAGCACTCCAGCAGCCACTGCCAATCAGGCCTGGGATCCTAAGATAAAATTTGTCATCTGTGCTTTAGAACCAGTGACCAGAAAATAGAAAATCTGGTGAAACAGAAGCAAAGGACTAAGACAGAGCTGTACAAGAGGAAGGTGAAGAAGCTGGAGGAGGAGGAAGAACAAGGAGAAGAAGGCAGAGGAGGAGGAAGCTTGGATGGGGATTTGGGCTTTGTGGTCTTTACCATTTACAGTCTCAAGGGTATCTCCTCCCCAAACTCCACATGATCACCAAGGTCTGATTCTTCTCCCCTGCTTGAGAAACAAGCTCATCCTGGACCAATCTCTCTGTGTGGGTGGGGTGAAAGGGGGTGGGTGGTCCTTTACTGCCAGCCTGGGGCAAAGGACCCAGAGCCCACGTGGAATAGGAGACTGGTGTTGCCCAATAGAAGCAGACAGGGGTAGGCCAGATAATTGGTATCTCTCCAGGGGCACAAAAAGTGTGAGGAAGCTGGAAGAAGAAAGAGCTTTAACCTGTTTGGGACTTCAGAAAAGGCTTCATGGAGGCTGGGAGATCCGAGATCAAAGTGGATAGAAAGGTGCTGCTTCCCAGCTCAGAGATGGGGGGGTGCGGGGGAGAAGTGTACGAGGCTGAAGCCAACTAAGTGATGTAAATGGAGAAACTGAACCGTCATTGATTCCCCACAGCCTCAGACTCCGTCCTGCCCATCTATAATCTAATCATTTACCCAGGACTCAGCCAGCTGGGTTGGCGGCAGTAATCACATGTGAGGCATGTTAGTAAAGATCACACTCAGTTAATTTGTATGATTAGGAAATTAGCAATTGCCTTCTGAGATCTCAAAGGTTATTCAAAACACAAAATATTCTCAGAATAAAAGTGGCATGCTTTTAGGTAAAGTCTGCCTATTGAATGTTGTCTACAATAATGCAGTGTAAAGATTTAGAGTAATAGGTCATTCCCTCCTGTTAGGGTTCACTACTGTCTTTGCTTAAGGTACACCCCCACCTCTTTCTCTCTCTCTCTCTCTCTCTCACACACACACACACACACACACACACACACACACACACACACATTCTCTTTGCCCTTTGAACTGGAACAGTGATCTGTTCTCTGTGATTAAATTAGTGTAAGTAATAAGATATCATAGATTTGATTGATTTCCCTGGCAATGGTTATTAACCAGCCCAATTCACAGCCAAGCAAGACCATTATTCTAAACATTGATTTCTGAACAAGCATGCAGGGGAAGGAAATTTTCAGCTACAGAGATATTCCATAAGGAATTATCAGATAGGATGATATATAGTGAGGGTTCTCAGACATGGCAATGAACCCCTGGAATCCTCAAATACCATGATATACAGCTGGCAGAGTCCACAGGGAGACTGGGCAACACTGTGAATACACTTTAGCAATGTTTTCATAAAACACTTCTTAGAGGCACCATCAAATGTAAGAGCTGAGAGCTGTATTGTAAGCCAATCATTGCATTTAACTACCGAATATACACTTATTAACTTCTCTGAACTATATTTGCTGGAGGCTCAGGAAACAAGAAAAAAATATGGCCTCTACCTTCAAGGAGCTCACAATCAACATGTGTTCCTTAAGGAAGATTGAAAATGCCCTCTTTTCAGAAAGGATGGAGACTTGGGCTGTGGCTACTGGGTCAGAAGGTCTTCCTTTGTGGACAGGTTTCCATCTTTCACCAAGAGTAATACATCAGGTAGCAGATGTTCACAGCAATGTGAGGCATGTCTTTGACAACATACAAGGTGCAGAGAGCTGTAAATAAAGGCATGAATCCCTCTGAGCTCCAGAGAAAATTAAATCTGTTAAATAAATGGAAATTCTTCTTCCCATCTCCAAACTCCTATGGATTCTTCTGTGCACCAAGCAGGGAAGGAAGGAATTGGGAAACACTTTAGTGTGTCTTCCTTCAAAGGTGTCTACAACATACACAACAGCCAGAGGAAAATCGAATGCTTCCACCTAAATTCATATATTGAAACATGTTTGCAGTTTATATGTATTTTTACCTCCCATGCTAAGGACAGCAAGCTCATAGAGAGTAGAATTTGAAACAATAAGCTCTGGAATCAGACTTTTCTGGGTTTGGATCCTGGTTCTCACACATTCTAGGACGTACTAATTAAACTCATTCGATCTCAGTTCCCCACACATCTGCTCTGGGGTTAAAGATGGCAATTACCATTTGTTGTAAAAGTGAGTGAAGTATGCTTGTAAAGAGCTCACCCCAGTGTCTGGCCCATGATGATGTTTAAAAACTCATATAGTATTTGGTCTTGAGCATTTGTCCTAAAGAAGGAAAGATAGGAAATGGTCTGTAACCTTACAGTAAGGCGCTAAATGCATCACAGCTTTCTTCCTCTCTTGTTCCTTCTGACTCCACAGGTACAACCAGGACCAATAAGGAAATGTGCATGGAAGCAGGTTCCACTTCAGTGCCGGGAAACACAATCTACGCATTAGAGTTGGGCCATATTACAATGACTACATTGGAAGGCAACGAGTTCCCTGTCACTAGACATGTTCAAGCAAAGGAATGAGGAGCCACTGTAGTTTCAGGGACTTCTGTCCTGTGCTTAAGAGGAAATTGGACCATCTGACTGCTGAGGTCTCTTCTAATTTATTTGGCTATGGTTCAATGACATATATAAATGTTTTGCTCTGGCCACCCAAGGAATAAAGCTGAAGTAAGAAAAGAAATAGAAGTGAGATTAGGAGAAGATTACAGTTCTATTTGCTTCTCCTCTTACCCCAAACACCTAGCGCCACCAGATAGCTAGTGAAAAGGAAGCATTCAGTGACTCTTAATTAAGAAAAAAAAAGAGAGAGTACAAATAGAATTAGTGGGTATTGATAGTTCAGGTTTTTCAGAATGCAAAGATCTTGAGTTTCCTGAAAATTCACAGACAGCTTCTCTGGACCTGTTCCTTTTCTGTTCAGAAAAGTAACCCATAATCTCCACCCCTACCCCATTCTTTAGAATTGTAAATGAGACGCATTACAGTTTTAAAAGTGTGTGTGTGTGTGTGTGTGTGTGTGTGTGTGTGTGTGAAGGTTGATGTGCCTATGGGACTTTTCCAAGTCCCATATTTGTCTGAATGCCATTGATTTTTTGCCTAATTGTTATTCACTATGCTAATTTCCCCCACAAATCTCACATTCTATTGATCAAAAAGTAATAAACTCTCCAACAAACAAAACAAGCATTATTGCAATGTTGGGAAAACATCAGTTAATATCAATACCATATTTACAATTATCTTTAACCCAAATTTTACCCATGATGCAGTGCATAAGCAGCTTAAAGACCTACAGGCTAACGGAACATGTGAAAAATCCTATTTGTTTTTCCCTAACAGAACAGGGGAGTATAGAAAAAAAAAATATCTAATGCCCAGTAAGGAATTGATGGCCAGAATAAATGTCATTATCCCAATAGAGAAATCTATCAAGTGCTTTCTTTTTCCTCTTTCTGTTTCTTTCTTTAGTTTAAGGCACTGTGCTAATCGTGGAAAGTACAAAGGTGAGCAAAGTCATCTTTTACTGTGGTGAAAATTGTTTCCTTGAAAAGCAAAGTGTGATTATTTAGTAGGTGCTTATAGTATTATTGTTGACTTCACTTACTCATGCAAGCCACCAGGCTACCGTTGTGGGTTTCATTGTTTTGTCTGTTCAACATTGCTTCCTCTGGGATGCTGAGAACTTCCTCCTTCCTTTTGGGAACTTTTGATCCCCATACTCCAACCATTGATTGCTGGATCTCTGCCTACGATAGTACTCCACCTTCATGGCCATATTTCATTGGTCCAAAGAGGGCTCCTAACCCAAGCCTACCCAACAGCACTATCTTTGAAATTTCTCAACTGAAACTGGGAATAAAGGAGATACAAGCTGGGAGGCATGAGGACTACCAACAACAATTCCAGCCAAATAGAGGAAGCCAAGCTGCAAGGATAAAGCCAATAGAATAAAATAGATATAGAAGAGAAATGAAGAAGTGGAGTCCTGGTGACATTCAAGACACTCATTCCACTGGCCCTAGGCCTACTTGAAGATTTGCTTACATAGCCTGATAAATCCCATGATAGTTTATCCTGGGTTCCTGTCACTAAAAGTCCTGTGTAATACAAGTCTAATACAAACCTATTATGAAATGAAAGAACTCAAGGCAGACAACCCAACAGGACTCATAAAAAAATGCCCGGTACAGAGAATATTTCTAAGACATGGGCATCAGAGGTTAGCAAAAAGGAACAAGCGAGATTTAGTGATGGACCCCATGTATACATGTCACTTTGGTCTTGCTTAAATCACAACCTCTTTTTTCAGATGAGGATTGGTCCTGAAAAAGAAGATTAGAACCTTGGAAGCTGAACTGAGCCAGACTCCAGTATAGATTTTTTCATATCATCCAACCATCACCAAGGCAGTTAAAGAAAAAGCTACCAATACTATATATGAAGTTCTGGATACATGATGTAGGTGAAGGGAATGTTCGTTTATTGTTCTCTTTTGCATTGAATGAAACAATCATGGAGTCTTTTCCCAAGATATTCCCATACCTCATGAGGTCTTAGAGTTAGTTTTGGTTGTTTAGTGGCCAAACTAAGTCCCCCATACCTGAGTTAGTATGTCTTCTGCACGAAGGTATACTGGTCCTGCTGGACCAGAGCATGAATGGGCTTTGGGCCCTGCCAGGTGTGCTCAGTAGTTAGAGTATTGGCCCATGTACCTAGAGATCTCAGCTTATATTCCCAGGCGGGACATATACTGGAGGGAACAAATCAATGTGTCTCTCTCACATTCTCTCTCTCTCTCTCTCTCTCTCTCTCTCTCTCCCTCTCTCTCTTCCTCTCTCTCTCCTCCCTTCCCTCTTTTCCACTCTCTCTAAAAAAAAATCAATGGAAAAAATATCTTTGGGTAAAGACTAATAAAAAAAATTTAATGGGCTTTGGAGACTTAAGATTTGGCTTTAAATTACAGTTCTCAAACATTCTGGATGTTAAACCTTGAGCAAGTTATGAAACCTTCCTAAGCCTCAGTTTCATGGGAAAGATAATACCATTCCTGTGGGTTAGATATTTCCTAATGTTCCAGATTAATAGTGCTGGCTAAAGCTTTCTGGGGGAATAAAGGCAATCCCATACTCAAAATAAGTATCTATCTCTATGAGGACAAACCCTTGTCCCTTCTAGGATGGAAGAGGCTCAATATAGTTGCTGAATCTGGATAGTGTTGTATGTGATATGATCAGTAGATCACATGGTCCAGATGGTCGTGGGAACATTCTTGCACCAATTGGGCTGTTGAACTCCATGAAGAAGAGTGTCATAATAAGGGCTCGGTGTTCATCTCTGTTGCTTATAGCTTGGGCATTCAGATGTAGCAGGAGCCAGGTAGGCCTTAGTAAGTGGGAACCCATAATTTAAGCCCATTTCTAGCCTCTATCTCTGCCACTATGATCCCTCACTCATATGTGTATCCGTTCTGGGATGACCAATGATGAAGGCTGGTTAATATCAACTGGCTAAATCATTTTGTCTACTTGGTTGCTTAAAGTTTATTCCATAGTAAATATTTTGACATCTGATATAAAATATTCAACTTTGCAGCCCACAGCCTTACACCCATCCACATCCCAATCTCTGATTTTTCCAGTGAGTTCTGTATTTTCCCCATTATAAAATATTTGATTCATGTACATTTAATTTTAACATCATGGGGTAGAGATGGCCGTTAATAGCTTGGCATCAGCACCAAAAATCTTAAAGGAAAGATTAACAAATTTGTTCATAAAAAATGAACTAACTAGACAAATTAATTTAACTAGTAAAAGGCACTATAATAAAAAACAAAATATTAAATAAAACTTAGGGAAATAGTTACAACATATGTGACAGAAAATAGTTGATATTATTAGTCAATACAGAGATCATAGAAATCAACTTTAAAATGACCATCAATAGAAAA
>NW_006290680.1:267629-269992 GCF_000327345.1 Myotis davidii | reverse complement strand
AAGAGTATGAACAGGCAATTCACAGAAGACATATACAAGAGTAATACACAGAAGAAAAAGTTTCCCAGCCTTAGCAGCAGTTAAAGAAATGCAAATTTAAACATCACCATACCTTCTTGTGCCCATCAGATTGTCAAAGAATAAAAAGATCAAAATTATCCACTGTTTTTGAGGATTTGGAGAAATGTTCTTTCTTAAACTACTGTGGAAATATGATCTAGAAAGAAAAAACAACAAAGAAATATGACCTCAGAGGACCTTTCTGAAGAACAATAAACCAATATGAATCAAAACTAAATGTTTATACATCCACCTCCAGCCAGTGACCTTCCAGGACCTCATTCTAAGCAAATGTGCAAGTAATTGTGTTAAGTTGTTCATACATGGATGTTCATATGGGGGTTGTTGATAACAGCAAAACTGGGGGATTGGGGGATCCTGGAGGTTTACCTAAATGACTGGCAAGTACATTATTGCATTCAAATATAGTTTTCAGCTTTAAAAACAAATGCAATAGAGCTATATATGTTGACATGGAGGTGTAATAATACTGTATCATGAAGGGATACAGGTAGATTACAAAGCATTGTATGTGTGCATGTGCATATTCACAGGAAAAATCTGGAAGGTTATATCCCAAAATATTAATAGTACTTATCTCTGTGAGTTATTATTGTTTAAATTTCTGCATCATTTAAATTTCTACAATTATGCCTTATATTGTTTTTAAACATTTTTACTTTACTGTGGTAAGAATACTTAACCTGAGATTTACCCTCAACAAAGTGTATATTATTGTTGGCTGTAGGTACAATGTTGTACAGTAGATCTCTAGAGCTTATTCATCATGCATAACAAACTTTATGTCTGTGGATTGCTAACTCCCCATTTCCCCTTCTTTCCATCTCTTGGCAATCACCAACCCACTCTTTGAGTCTATGAATTTGACTATTTAGATACTTTATATAAGTGGTATCATGCAGCATTTGTCCTTCTGTGACTGGCTTATTTCGCTTATCATAATATTCTTAAGGTGTGTCCATGTGGCCACATATTGCAGAATTTTCTTCCATTTTAAGACTGAATAGGGATCTTTTGTCTTTTTGATAATAGCCATCCTGCTGTGGGTGAGGTGATATCTCATTGTGGTTTAGATTTGCATTTCCCTGATGATTAGTAACTCTGGACATTTTTCATGTATCTGTTGGCCATCTGTATGTCTTCTTTGGAGAACCATGTATTCAAGTCTTTATCTTGGCACAAGCCACAGAAACAAGTGGAACTCTATCAAAGTCAAACTCTGCAGGGCAAAGGAAACAACCTGCAGATTGAAAAGGCAATCAACAGAATGGAAAGCATATTTACAAACCATATATCTGATAAGAGGTTCATCTCCAAAATATATAAGGAACTTTTAAAATTATGCCTTTTCTATAATGAGAAAAAAATCAATAAAGATATTTTCATTTTGATTAGAGGACAAGATTAAGAAGGATAATGTTTGGGGTAATAAAGTCAGAGGAAAAGGGAAAGCTGAGAATGCAATGACAAAGACCAGGTCTGCACTGCTGTGGGGAAAACAGAGGGGTGGGGGGGCACGCTTGAAGGTGATTGTTCAAATTTCACCATCCCTGCAAGAGAAAGAGACACTTCACCCACTGAAGGATACACCTCTTAATACTGCTCTTATCAAGCTCCCAAAAGAAACCTTATATGGACAAGCATCTGGTGGTCATACACTTGAAGAAACATCTAGAACTAGCAGGCACATATAATACATAGGCTGGTGTCCTCCACTGGATCTCCTCAGAGACAAGAGCTGATCCATTATTGACACAATTTCAGGTACTCAAATAATCTTCTTTGCAGCACATTTGCCAAAGTTGTCCAAACTTAAAACAGAGATCTGTGAGAACACCCAAAGCATTAAATACAGAAAAGCAGATCTGTTTAATGCATAATCTTTTGAATATATATATAGAGAAAGAGATAGAGATATGCTCTTTAATCACAGCTATTCCTTTATGTCTCTTCATGTGTGGTTCTTTAGTGGCAGAAGCATTTTTCAAAAACACAGACCCTCTTTTGTTTAATTAATAATCCCCCCAGACATAAATCACCCCAGTGGCACCCTCTCGAAACAGCCCCATGGCAATGACCTACTTTAAGAGCCTTTCATGTATAGCTTGGGTTTACTATGTGTTTTGAAAATTACTGCTCAATAGCTATTTTGGGAGATCAGCATTTTCGTTAGTAGGTTTAGCAAAGAGGACCCATTTTCCCACCTGGGAAGGAAGAATCATAGAATAATAGAACAGAGTTAGCAGATAAAGAAGAGGAATGATTTATTTCCTTAGAAAACC
>NW_006290680.1:250451-267469 GCF_000327345.1 Myotis davidii | reverse complement strand
TTAAAAAAATTAAAAAAAACACACACACAGCAAATGTCTGTAAGCACTGGTCTTCCTTAAATAATGAAATCCTATGATAGAAATATTAATAAACATAAAAAGAAGAGAATTTAGCCTATGGTCATGTCTGAGTCTTCAAGACTTGAAGCAATGCTTCTACTTACCTAACACGTTAAGACTGAAACTTTTGCTCTTGTCACCAGCTGTGTTAGAAGCCAAACATGTATATCTTCCAGTGTGTGACACCTGGGCATTGGTAATTTGAAGAAAACGGCCACCAGACATACTGTGATGGGTGTCATCTTCTTGGACGAGCTGCCCGTCTTTGTGCCATGTAATTTCTGGCACTGGATTCCCTGTAACAAAAAAGCCATTTCTGAGAGCTGGCTATGCTCATATATCTACAAGTAACAACTGAAAGAAGGCATTTTACTCATTTGCCTTTTTAAATATCCCATTTCTGAAACAATGCAGTAACCATTCATACCCAAATAAATTTCAAACATAACTAGAAAACCAATAATAATAATAATAATAATAATGCTAACATCTATTGAGAATTTTACAGGCACTGCCTCATTTAATTCGCACAACTCTATATATTAGACACTATTATTGCCCTCACTTACTTGGTAGTGAAACTGAGGCATGGAGAGATTAAATAGCTTCCTTCAAAATCGCACAACCAGCAAGTGGCAAAGACTGAATTCAGAGTCAGGCAGTCCTCTAGCTTCAGAGCCCATGCTCATCACTATGCCATGTACACCTCTCTGATGGGCATAAAACTGATATTCATTTTCTGCCAATGACATGCCAGACATCCAATAATCATTATCACACATTTAGTTCTCACAATGACACTAAGTTGGCATTATCCCTATTTCCAGAGAAGTGAATTAAAGCTCAGAGAAGAACTGGATGAGATTTGTCTTTTTTATTTCATTATTGTGGTAAGAATATTTAACATGACATCTACCCTCATAACAATCTTTAAGCGTAACAGACAGTATCATTAACTATAGGCACAGTGCTATATATATACAAATCTCTAGACTCATTCAACTTGCATAACTGAAACGTACCTGGTGGATAGCAACTCCCCATTTTTTCTCGCCCCACGCCCCCACCCTCGGCAAACACCACTCTACTTTCTGTTTCTATGTGCTTGACTGGTTTATATCTCATATAAGTGGAAGCATGCAATATCTGTCCTTCTGTGAGCGGCTTATTTCATTAGCATCATGTCCTCCAGGTTCATCTGTGTTGTCACATATGCAGGATGTCCTTTTTATGTCTGAATTATATTATGTATGGCCTACATTTTCTCAGAGGCACTGGCTGTAAGAGAGGACAGGTCCAGAAGCAGGAAGAGAAGCTGGGAGGGAGCGTGGGCGCGGGGCATGGTAGCCAGGTCTAACACGTTTCTATGGAAGCATGGGAATCAGGGAGGAATAAAAAGTTACTAAGGGGAGGAAGGTGTAAAAGCCATGCCTGCTTTCCTATTGACCCTGATCTTGGCCCCAATCCAGGTTATAAACTAGGGAGTCTGTAGTTTCCTCCATTCTATTAATTAAACAAAACCTTTATCTTCTCTTGGAATGACACAATTTCCTGGATGGGGCACTAAATCCTAGTGAGTAGCCTCTCTGGGGAGGAAAGGACTCCATCCTTACAGAGCAACTTTTTACCACATCCTTTGCGTCCCCATTGCACACAGCTACCTCTGTCTCAGCCCAGGAACTACGAGCATCTACAGGAAGGAACATTCTGGAAAAAGCAAACCCAAACCTAGCCTCCTCCTCTCTACAGAACTGACTTGAAATACTGTCTTGAGTTTGAGAAGACTAGAATAAACGTGATGAATATTACTTGAAAAATCTAGGATGTGATTATGCATTGCATTTGTTTGCCCTAAATCCATTTTCTACTAAGTTATTATTAATTAGCATTTGCTTAGCTTTAACTATAGAATAGTTAAAGTGTATAGTTACTATACACTCGGAACCAAATAAGAGAATGATTCCTGCCCAGGATGAGCCACAAGTAGGATTTCTCTAAACAGCTCACTCCCTACATTTAACCCCCCGGAGGAATTGCACATACTCCAAAGAAATGTTCTGACAATAAATTTTCAGGAAAACAAGTCAAATAAAAAGAATCGCTTTCCATTAGCAGGGCTTGCATGCACTCACCGTATGAGACAGGCAGGATCTTGAGCCAAATAAAAATTTAAAAGGAACCAAAGTAAGATTTCATACAAAATGACTAAAAATATGTTGGACTCAAAGTCTCCTGAAAGCTGTAAATAACTGAACATAAGAAATGAGCATAAAAATTATGTTTAATTAATTTTTTGCAAGAACACTTAATAGAGATGTAGGTAAATCTGATCACATGTATGCAAATATGAACTGCATAATAAAAATAAATACCTGGGTGGGCTGTTGCAAAGTTTGAAAGATATGTGTGGGGATTGTCTATGATGTTTTGTCTTAGTGTGAGTTCCCCCAAGAGTAGACCCTGAGGATGGGGTGGGAATGGGTTATTTGGGAATCCAGGTGGCACAGTGAGGAAGTGGGAAGGAAGAAAAGCCAATAAAAGTGTGGGATCATAAGCCAGTTCCCACTGTGGACACCAGGGCTCAGTCCCACTGGGGACCCACTGATAGAGTGGGTTGAACATGTGTTAGAGTTTTCCCATTGAGAGGAGAAGCTGGGGCATTTTCTACCAACTCTTGTCCATCACTGGTTATAGAGTTCCTGGAGGAACCCCCAGCTGCCTCTGTCTGCCCTGAGCATGGCCAGAGAAAGACCTTGGGCAGGGAGACACAGGTGCATAGGAAAACTGTGTGTTTTTGTTTGCTCTAGCAAATATATACCACATATATACTACGTAGATCATATATATGTATACATATGCTAAAGCAGACTAAAATGTACCTACTTCCTCTTTGTATATGAATTTATAGGTGTATTCTAGGTAATATATATACATACATATATAGTATGTGTGTATTATATATAGAATACATGTGTTCTATGTCTATATTCTAGAGAATGTGTCATCTAGAGAAGTTTCTGGGAGAGATAAGCTCATCCATGAGTGGGACCTGGCCTGACTGTAGTAGGCAGACATGGTCCTGGCCCTTGTGTATAGACCATGAGCTGGGCCAGGCTGTGACCCTCAATAAGTGAATCCTGTGCTTGCTCCTCCTACAGTCTGGCTGAGGGCTTTCAGCATGATCGGGGAGCAACACGTGACTGGTGTGTAAGAGGGGAAGATGGAGGCCATGCTAGGTCAGTATTTTGAGGCTGACCCTCCCAAGCAGGTGGCTGCCTTCCCTTATGCAACCACTTGTCTTAATACCACTTTATTAAATCTTCTAATCCCAGACTCTGCTAGTACCATGCCTGCCTCTTAACCTCAGTACCAAATGTAAAGTTATGTTTCAAATTCTTTAAAATATATCTATAATATTGTCAATATAATATTATATTCACATACCTCTTTCTGGTCAAAACCAAATATAAGACTGGAAAAAAGAGATTCAGATAATATAACCAAGAAGTTTGTCTCAAGTGGATATTTAGAAATAATAACACTTCCAATTTCAGTGTCATTGTAGGAAAAATTATAGGTTAATGGAGCTACTCATGACACTTCTGCCTTGGCTTTTTACCATAGAAAGTTTAATTATTTAAAAAGAAACATTCTCTTGAGTGGTTGCAAGAGAAGTTTGGATCAAGGAAGTTTCCTTTAGAGTCCAGATGTGAAATATTAATAGGTTTCAGAGAGACAGGTTTATCATTTGGGAGTGTTAGCTGCCTTACCAGCTTTGCCCATCACCACCCCTGTAAGAGAACGTGCTCTTTAACAGCCTAGATCCTAGGATGTGGGAAATCAGAGTCAGAGGAAAGAGGAGAAAGAAGAGGCAGGAAAAGAGGGTGGGTAACTATTGGAAAAAAAGACCGTACCCTTTTATGTAATGATGTTTACTTTGAATTTATATTAGTTCACACAAACACTCCATCCATGCTTTTGTTTCGGCCCTCCGGTCCAGTTTAAGAACCCATTGTGGCCCTCGAGTCAAAAAGTCTGCCCACCCCTGGCCTAGATCCTAAGATGTGGGAAATCAGTGAGAGGAAAGAGAAGAAAGAAGAGGCAGGAAAAAAGGGTGGGCCAAATCTCTGCTCCTCAGACTCTGCCCCCTACCCAACCAGCAGCAGCATTATATGGAAGGTTGTTAAAAATGTAAAACCTCAAGCCCCAGTCCACACCTACCAAATGAGATACTTTAGCGATAAAGTCCAGAAAGCTGTGTTTTAACAAGCTTTCCACGGGATTCTTCCATACATTAATGTTTGAGAACCACTGACCTAGGTAGTTTGGTGGTCTGTCGGAGGCTCTAAGAGTTTTTTCTCTGAGCCTAGGGGTAAGGTTTGCTTCAGAATGGCTTGGATTCCAACCACTGTACACATGTGCCTACCTACAGCAAAAAGCTCTTCTTAGCAACCAGACAGCCTCAGAGTCTGTTGGTCCCCATCACATAAGACCTCTCTCTCAGATACTGGAGTGGACCTCTCTATAAATATCCCCCAACAATAATGGTCCTCTCTATAGATATCCTCAAAGGAAGAAACAATTTGGCAGAAGCCAAAACTAGGTTCTGTCAATGGTAGAAATTATCAGCTTCAGGGTTTTAAAATCATCTTGTATCTTTGGGGATGGAGTACTACTTTCTGGCACTTCAAAACTTTAGTGGGTCCTTGGACTAGCAGAAAGAATATTGTACTTCTTTTTAAAAGATCTGGGTATAATTATTGTACTACTGTACCAGATTGATTGGTGTCACCAAAAAATATGTCCAAGTCCTAACCTTTCCTCCACTCCCTCTACCAGTGAATTGACCTTATTTGGAAATAGGCTCTTTGTAGATATAATTCAGTATCGTGAGATGAAATTTTTTTTTTTAATTTAGGGAATGCCCTAAATCCAATGACTGGTGTCTTTATAAGAGGAAAGGGAGGGAGATTTGAGATTCAGAGATCCAGGGAATAAGACCAGAAGCCAAGGAATGCCTGGGGCCACCAGAAATTAGGAAAAGACAAGGAAGTATGGGATTCTCCAGAGCATGGCCTTGCTGATACCGTGATTTCTGACTTCCGGCCTCCTCAACTGTGAGAGGATAAATCTATATTGTTTTAAGCCACCAAATTTATGATAATTTTGTGGTAACCCTAGGAAAGAAATATAACCACCTAATAATACAGTGATGGCGACCTTTTGAGCTCGGCGTGTCAGCATTCTGAAAAACCCTAACTTAACTCTGGTGCCGTGTCACATATAGAAATTTTTTGATATTTGCAACCATAGTAAAACAAAGATTTATATTTTTGATATTTATTTTATATATTTAAACGCCATTAAACAAAGAAAAATCAACCAAAACAATGAGTTCGCGTGTCACCTCTGACACGCGTGTCATAGGTTCGCCATCACTGACCTAATACAATCATGACCTTACATGTACCCTTTGTTGACTGGAGTCCCTGCATCAGAAAATCTAAAAAATGTTCGAGGTTATTGTACTGGTTATGTCACAAACACATTAGAAATGTTGCCCCTAGAATATAAACTAGAGATAAAAAGAATTAATTAAATAATCATTGTCCTTGCATGGACCCATAATGATACCATGCCATGAACTGTATCTATGGTTCGAAAATGGTACAAGATGTAAACTTTGCCACTTACTGTCTGTGATCCTGGAAAACTCACTTTTGTATAAGTAAACTGTGACTCAAAATTTATCTGTGAAAAGGATATTAAGGAAATTGGCCAATTGTGTGGTTATGAGCTTTGAATGAGATGATCCAAGCATGGTCAGGCTTGCTCTGATGTTTATTTTGAAGATGGAACTTGTCCCAGTGTGATTGATATATTAGGGAACAATTAGAGCATAATATAAATTCTGTACTTACTGCTTTTTTTTATTTCATCCACAAGAATCATTTGGGTGAATACAGAAAACTGCACTCCACTAACTGAGCTGTGTAGGAACACACAAAACACACAAACACACACATGCACCCACCTCAAACATCAACTGCCCCCTCAGTTCATTGGGTGTGTGTTGGTCACACCCATGCACACCTCATGTCACAACTTTCCAGCTGATTTCTTCCTTCATAATTACTCACAAGCAGCAACCTAAAGCCCATTTTCACAAGCAGTCCCGGGTATTTTAAAGGTTAAGTCCCATATTTACGGCAGTGTTTATGTATATCTTAACCATTTAACATATAAAAAATCTGTTACCATTTTGACTTTGTTTCTTTTTTTTTAAATAGGTCACTGATGAAGACTTGGAGTGCTGTGCCCCTAATCTCATTTTCCCATAAATCCTGTTTTTCATTGCACAATTTTGCATAGGACAGTGATTTTTAAGAATGCATCTGACCCATGTTGCATAGTGTGGTGCTGGGCCTCACGAAAGTTAAGGCTAGCTGTCAGTATTTATTAGATGAGAAAGTGATGGGCATCTAGTAACCACTCAATAAATGTCCATTTCCTTCCTTTCTGTAATCAGCTATATAAAGATTCCTAATCAAGTTAAACCATTGATGCACTTATGGCAAAAAAAAAAAAAAATTAAAAAGAGGCCCGCTCAGACCTCAAACTCAAAGTTAGCACTGAGTCTCTCTTATTTCCATTAACTGAACATACATTCCTTTCAAAGCTGTTTTTTACAGATCTGTTACTAAATTTTAAAGAACCTGTTTCTTGTGTGAACTTAGCCACCTTTTTGAACTTCATAAAATTAGCCATGTAAGCCAGTATAGAATCAGGATTTTGCCTATTTTTCTGAGGAGTTTTCAGTTCCCTTGATCCTAGTGGGGAGAAAGTGTGGAAACCAGAGAGGAGATATTTTCATAGAGACCAGGGCCCAGGGTCAGGGCTGTCAAATTCACAACTACATCCCTTAACACATCTATTCTATTCTCAGCAGAACTCACCTGGGTAATGCCACCTGTGAGCAGACATGTTTTCCGTTGATCAGGAAAATCTCTCCAAAGTCCTAGCAGATGTATGTTTCCATATAGGATTACTTCTGCTTCATAAACCACACAATTCTTTCCTGTATTGATGAATTACAACAGGACTTAGGTTCTGAGCTTTTCAAGGGTCTAAAAAAGGTCTAACAGCCTTGCAGGGAGACCAGGGTTCTGAATTCTTGCCCAGGTGGTTCTCCAGGGAAGATGGCTTTAGGATGTCCGGAACTGGGGAAGTGCAGAGTCCAAAGCTGAGAAAGCTGGGAGATAATTATATTTCCACTTCATCACTCTTCAGCCAATTCTGGAGTCCATTCCTTTGGTCATGGAGCTTACAGCCTCGTAGGAACCCAGATCTGTCTGCATTTCCAGTGTGGGAGGCTCTAGCCCAGGGGTGAGCAAACTTTTTGACTCGAGGGCCACAATGGGTTCTTAAACTGGACCGGAGGGCCAAAACAAAAGCATGGATGGAGTGTTTCTGTGAACTAATATAAATTCAAAGTAAACATCATTACATAAAAGGGTATGGTCTTTTTTTTTTCAATAGTTTTATTCATTTCAAACAGGTCGAATCCGGCCTGCGGCTGTAGTTTGCCCACGGCTGCTCTAGCCTCAGTGGGGATCAACATAAAGAGAGAACTGGGCATCACAGAACAAAGAACTTGCAGAGATGGGTGTATGGGCTCTCAAGACTCCTAACAATATCATCTTCTTTGGGCTAAAAGCAAAGGAGATAGCACATCAGATAGACTCAGGGATGCCCTGAGGGAAGGGAAGGGCCAACCTGGAGGTACCTTTGAAATAACTATGGAATCTCTTATCATTATTCCCCAAGTGGAAAACTTGCAGGTAAAGTCTATTCCCAGAAGAAAAATTAAAATTTTGTGTCACTGATCATAAATGCCTATGGAGCCTGTAGTTGATATAAAGTGGGTTGTTTTTTTTTTCAAGACACCTTTCAAATGGGTGTGTAGAAGTCCCCTCTCTCACACAGCTGCCTCTCTCTTCTCTAATACCCCTAGAAAGATCCTGGCTTCTGCTAAAGCAATGGTTCTCAACCTTCTGGCCCTTTAAATACAGTTCCTCATGTTGTGACCCAACCCTAAAATTATTTTCGTTGCTACTTCATAACTGTAATCTTGCTACTGCTATGAATAGTAATATAAATATCTGATATGCAGGATGGTCTTAGACGACACCTGTGAAAGGGTCGTTCGACCGCCAAAGGGGCCGGGACCCACAGGTTGAGAACCACTGTGCTAAAGGATCAACCTGAGAGTTCAGTGTTTGAGCAGGCGTAGTTCCAGCCTGTCCCTTCCCTTGGGGCACACCTGAGACTCTCTGATGTGCTATCTCAGATAGTGCTATTGTGACTGGTCATTTCCTAACAAAGTCTTCACCTCATTACTCTCCTTTCCACC
Organism: Myotis davidii; assembly: GCF_000327345.1. Classification (NCBI taxonomy): domain Eukaryota; kingdom Metazoa; phylum Chordata; class Mammalia; order Chiroptera; family Vespertilionidae; genus Myotis; species Myotis davidii. The sequence continues at coordinate 258,996 of NW_006290680.1, read as the reverse complement.
AGAATAAAAGATGAAAGGAAAGAAAGGTCACAATTACTGTGCAGAAACTCAGGAAACCTGAAATGAAACCTCTTAGCCTTTGAAAGAAGCTGAGCAGGAGAGAGAATAATGGTCATAAGAACCAGAGATGAGCTATTTCTCACATTTTGGCTGCCTCTAACCAGTAATCGTCACTCAGGTCTTTCTAGATGTTTCCCCTTCCTAACCACTCACAGCCTCTGCACAACCTCGGCATAGGAGGAAGGAGGCTAAATAAATTAATGATAATGATGACGGTGCTGATGATGATAATGATAAAATAATACACAATAGGCCAGGTACTGTTCTCAGCCTTTATCTGATTACTATTGAACTGCTGAGTCCTCATACAACCTTAGAAGGTAGACACTAATATTACCCTAACTTTTTAGATGAGGGATTAAAATACAGAAAAGTTAAGCAATTTTCCTAAAATCTCACAGCTGGTAAGTGATGGAGCAGGGACATGAACCCAGGCGGTCCGGCCCAATATCCTGTAGTCAAAATCACTGGTTAAAAGCCATGGAGCTTGACACTCCTGAGTTAGAATCTCATTTGCATGGCGATGCACTCTATGTAAAATGGAAGCTCCAGTAGGAACCCTTATCTCGGAGCATTGCTGGGAGAAGCAGATAAGACCAAGTCTGTAACACCCATGCCCATCAAAGACGTGTGCACAGTTAACATTTGTGTCCCCTACTCCCGCTCTGTTGTTCAACACAGTGAGAGAGCTGGTTCCTTTCTCTTACAGCTGCCCACCCCAGCCCGGCCATGCTCTTCCATATTGAAATACAGAAAATGAGAGAAAAGTGGGACCTTTTCTTGTCCACTTTCACAAATCCAGCTGTGACACTTTGACCCCACTGACCTTGAAACTAGCATACCGATCTTGTCCAGCCTACCTCTGGAAGAGCCCCAGTCTTCAGGCCCCACTTCTGTAAAGCTGAGATGGGCTTTAACTCCACAAAACAGTCATCACTCATATTATGCATCAAGCACTTCACTTGGTGCCAGGGTATGAGGGTAAGTAGTACAAACAGTTCCCAACTACACAGAACTTATATTTTATGGAAGAAGACAGGCAAAATAAAAAGGGTGGAGGTGGCAAAAATAAGTGCACCTTGAAAGGAACAAGGACGGTGCTGAGATATCCTTTGGCCTGAGTGTTCTAGGAAGACCACCCTGGGGAGGAGACAGACATGAAGGATGAAAAGGAGAGAGTCAAAAGAAGGGCAGCTGAAAAGCATGCTGGTGCACAGTCAATGGAGACATCACCGTGGGCCCACCCTGCTCCCCAGCTCCTCCTGGAAAATGCCCTCCCAACTCCCCAGCTCCCTAGAAACAAACAGGAGCAGGGTCTCCTAGGCTCTATCACTCCAGCTTGAATCTGGCTTTCCAACTTCTTTACTCAAGTAGTTTTGCCTCTTCTTGGTATCAGTTTCTCCATCTGTACAATGGGGCCAATATTTGTTTTGACTGAGGACAGTGTTGCTGGGGAGGATTAAATGAGACAATGTCATTCACTACTACTTAATAAGAATGTTATCACATCTCAGTGTCAGGAGGCTAAAGAGGGCATAGACCTCCATGTCATCCTCCACACAGGCTCCTATCAGGACACCTCCATACTGGGCTTTGGGCCCCCAGACAGGATCACTTAAGTTACCCCCAAAAAAGTCCCCCCTGCTGCTTTTGATGGCTTGAATTGCATTTCTGGTCTTGTGGAGATTCTGACAAAATTGTCCTGTATGTCCACATCCTTGTCGTGAAAAAGATGAACACTTTCCCCATGTCTGTGTCCCAAAATGAGGGTTCCAATTTGGCCAGGGTGCCAAAGCAACCCCCAGAGCTCTCAGGACAAAGGCCTGTTCCAATCTCAGGTCACCCTCAGGTGCAGGCTGAGAGGAAAGAGGCCCTCTCAGTGACTCCTGGCCAGCTGCAAGGGCCGTTGGAACTCAACCAAAGCCGCATGGTGTTCCTTTGTTTGAGCTCAAACAGTTTTCAAGGTTTCATTTCCTATATTTACCTTGGTTCCTGTACGCGGAAAATATTCCACCCCAGCCTCCACTTTCCTTTCCCCTCGGGCAGCCGTCAGCCTTGTCTTCCACCAAACAAAGCGTGGTTTTCACTACTTCCAGCCCCAGATTATGAAAGTAAGATGGGCACCAGCCCCTCCCGCATCTTGCCAGTCTCAGAGGAACTCCCAGGACCTTCACTGTCATTATTGCTACAATCCTCCTTCATTCCTGTGACCTGGGCCACCCTGCCTCCTAGCTCCTCACTTCCCACTGCCCCAATGTGTGAGGTTCCCACAGTCGCCTCTGCTCTAGTCACTTCCACTCGGTCCTCACACATGACATACCACATACAAAGCCCAGCATGTAACTACAAAGCCCTGAGCCATCCTGAGCCATGTCCCTCATCTGCTTTAGCCACAGCTGTCCAGCCTCCTGCCCACACACAGAATCTCCACCTCTGATTCACTGTCTCCTTTCTCAGCCTCTTCCTGCCCCACATCCTCATTTCACCCCCATTGGTCTGTCCAAACAACCTCCTGTAAGCTCCTCACTCCAGGGCCTCGGCTCACAGAGAACTGGAATTCCCACCACAGCTACCCTATGTCAAGCCCTTGGCACCCCAAATTGTTGAAGCTTTCTCTGTGCTGCTGGCCAAGCCACCTCCACATGGGCTACCAAAAAGATCTCAAAACTCAAAACCATGCTATTCCTCTGCTTAACCCCCTTGAATGTCGCCCCAGGAAAATCATGACTTTCATATTTGATTCCTACTGTCATTAATAACCTCACTCCAATCACTACCCACTCCTAGCTCTTTTTTTAAATTATTACTTTTATTTTTTCAATTACAGTTGATGTACAATATTGTATTAGTTTCAGGTGTACAGCATAGTGATTAGACAGTATATGACTTATGAAGTGATCACCCCAATAAATCTAGTACCCATCTGACATCTTGCATAATTATTAAGATATTAGAATATTGCCGAAACCGGTTTGGCTCAGTGGATAGAGCGTTGGCCTGCGGACTGAAAGGTCCCGGGTTCGATTCTGGTCAAGGGCATGTACCTGGGTTGCGGGCACATCCCCAATAGAAGATGTGCAGGAGGCAGCTGATCGATGTTTCTCTCTCATCGATGTTTCTAGCTCTCTATCTCTCTCCCTTCTTCTCTGTAATAAATCAATAAAATATATATTTTTAAAAAAGATATTAGAATATTATTGGCTATCATCCCTATGTTATACTTTGCATCCCTGTGACTATTCTGTAGCACCAGTTTGAACTTCTTTTTTTAAAGATGCTTTATTGAGTTTTTTAGAAAAAGAGGAAGGTAGAAGGAGGGAGAGAGAGAGAGAAACCTGGATGTGATTTTGATCAGCTGCCTCATGCATATCTCCTACCACAGATCAAGCCCGCAACCCGGCCATGAGCCCTGACCGGGAATCTAACCTTTTGGTGTACAGGACGATGGCCAACCAACCGAGACACACAGGGTGACCAATTTTTACTCTTTAATCCTAGCTCTTAATCATGAGACATTACACCCCATCATCAACCTGCGAAACTTAAAAAGCCCATGCATAGCCATCATAGCCACCAACTCATTGCAGTAAAAATGTATGTAACATGTTGATCAATAATTTGACAACATTCCTGCAAGGGAGTTTATACCCCAAATCATGGCATCTCATTTGAGAACTATGACTCTACATGAACCAGAATTTCAGAACTGAGAATGAGACACTGGCATCTGCATTGTAGACTGATTTTAGAAGCCAAATTCCAGAGCAGGTGCTGTGTTTTGTTTACATTATAGCACCTACATCTGGACATCCCTTCACACATCAGGAAGTGTTTGATGCCCATCATTCCTTATAAAGTCCTGCAGTTCTCTATTGTCTGACGACCCCACCCACCCCTACATGACCTCTATGACATCATCTCCTTCTCCTCTCCCTGTAATTCAATCTACTTCAGCCATATCACCTCTTTGCTTTTCCTTGCCTATATAGGCTAGACTTGCTCCTGCTTCAGAGCATTCACGTCTATTCACTCTGACTACAATGCTTTTCCCTAATTATCCATAAGGCTCACTCCCCCACCTCCTTGCTCAAATGTCACTGTCCCAATGAGGCCTCCCCTAAGCATCCCAGCGAAAAGTTTTACTCCCCCGCCATCATTCTTGGTGCCCCCACCTCTAGCCACCCCCTCTTAGCACTTACCACCCTCTGAAATACTAACACAACATTTACTTTGTTTATTGTCTGATTCCTCCACTAACTGGTAAATTCCATTCATTGATCTTTTTGTTGCACCTAGAAGAGTTCCTGGCACAGAGTTAGTGCACAATGATTATTTGTTGAATGAATGAATGAATGAATGAATGAGTGAATGAATGCCATTTGACCTTAACAATAACCCATATCAGAGAGAAAAGTAGGGCCCCAGAAGAGCCAGTGGTTTAGCCAAAATCACAGTATTTAGCATCAGTCAAGCCTGGACTTACATCCAGAATTTACAAGGTTTTTGGCCTTAGGCCTTACCAGATGGAGCTTAATTCTCTTCCAAAATGGGCATGGCCATCCCTGTCCCAAGCCCTCACAAACATCCTCATCCGAACAGACAGACAGCAGGGAATGGCAAGGAGGGGGAACAAAACGGAGGAGGCTTGGGTGGTCTCAGGAATCCCTATGGTCAAGCCTGTAAACCAAAGTCCCTGGGCCAAGAGAGGGCTGCCCAGGCCCAGCTAGTGAACCACGACCAAGGCAGGTTCCTGAGACTCTCTCCTGCAGGCCCCTGGCCCTTCCTGTGTTTCTCTGGGAGGCCGCGCTCTTGTTAAGTAAACACCAAGGACCTAACAGTCTCTGGTTTCCACCCACTTTTGCATTCCCAGGCACACATGGTACAGAGCAGGCCTTCCTTTGAACCAGGCCCAATACACCCCCTAAGCAGAAGCAGATTGACTGGTTTGACACTCACCAGCGGGGCTGTTTTCTATGGCTGGCCTTCCTACAGTTGTTATCATTTTCCTCTTTTAGAAATGGCTGAGTTATCACCCCTCCTTTCCAAGTTTCCTCATTCGTACCAGGGAGTGTGGCTCGGAGCTCAGACCTGAGCCGGGCGTTCACCTCAATTTGACATTTCCCCGCTTACAGTAGTGTTACTTGGGACGATGTCAAATGAGATGAAAGAAAAAAAAATTTTTACTCTGGCTTAAAGTTGGCCACATTTGCAGGTGCTCATGTTGCAGCCTAAAGGAAGTGAGAGTTTGGGGTTTGTGATTTGAGCTGAAAGGCCAAATGGCTTTTCAACAACTAGCAGCGAAAGGCCCAGAAATGTTGATGCCATGAGAAAAGAAGAAGTAAAAATAGAGAAAATGTTGAGATATTAAATAGCGGCGATATTTATTTTTGACCCCTCTATGGATAAAACTCTCTTCAGAGTCTCTTGAAATTCTAATATCCTCTATTTCAGGATTTAAAAAAAAAGTTTTACATTTTTAGAAACAATGTGAAAATTCTTATTTGATCCCACAATATTATCACTTACTATTTTCCCTAGAAAATAACTATAAATTTCCTAAATGAATGTTTTTAGAAAAATTTTAAGTTGCTAAATACACTTTTATACTTTGCTAAGATTTGAAAGATCTACATACTTTAGATTTGTTAAGACTTGAGAAGCCATAACCAGGGGGAAATAAGAGAAACATTCATAATTGTCTGACTCAGATGCAAAAATCAACTTCACATTGAAACCTCTCATAGTTTCTTCTCACACTGAGTATAAAATCAAGAAAATAATTCCAGAAACTCATTAACATACATAAAGGAATCTGTTAAAGCCTCTGCCTTCTCAGATTTCCACTGGAATGCCCATAAGACCATGAACATGGACCAAAGTCAGCCACAGCCCCGAAATATCCTAGATGACAGGGAGACAAAGTAAAGTAGCCCCAACTTCCTCTGTAAATGACACTCGACAGAAATCTACACATAGGATTGAGAGCTATAGATAGGCAAGCCAAAGGAGAGTGGGACATCCCATTGGGAATCCCTCTAACCACAAAGGATTAGCAATATCTCTTTAACTAGGTAGGATCTATTGCTAAACAAGCATTGATTTTCTTCTTTAATATCAATTTTCAAATTGTGTGGTATCTTTCCTTAAAGTGTAGATTCTAGCATCTTGTCCCTAAGATTTTGATTAAGTTGAATGAGAGAAGGCCAAGGAATTATCAATTTTAAGAAAGACTCGAGGTGATTCTAATCTGGTACCCTGTGGCCAACATTTTGAGAAGCATTGCTCTAACAACTTTTATAAAGAGTGAAAAGACATTTTGATTCAAAAAATAAAGGATGAATTAAATTAAATAACTAAAAGGCAAGGCAAAAAATATTATTGTTATTCATAAGAAGGCTGAAAAGGACATTGAATTTTGAAATTACTGTAGTCAGGCACAAATATAATTTGATATCAGAAAAAATTACAAAGCAATGGTTATACACATTTAAAATAAAATGAAAAGATTTTAAATTTCTGGGAAAACGACAGCTTTTAATCATTATCTAAAAGAGATGATTAAATAAAATATATTACAAACAATTAAATTAAATGGTAATAAATGAAAAGATGAAGAGGAAAAACAAAGGAAGCAAATTTGTAAATGACTAACTTCTAGACTAACTTAGAATTTAACTTCTAGAATTTTAAAAGGTAAACATGGGTTGTATAGTAGCCTCATAATTAAAACATTAGCAAGCTGAATGCAATAATGTAACATATATAAATAATGGGGATCAAGTTGGAGTTATGCAAGAAATGCCGGCATGATTAATATTAGAAAAATCTATTCATGAAATTCACCTGATTAACATATTAAGAAAGAAAAATATATAAGCATCTCAAAAGATACCCTAAAAGCATTTGATAAAATTTAGTTTAAAAAAATAACAGTCTTAGCAACCCAGGGGTGGGGAGGGGAAGAAAAACTTCCTGATACAGCATCTCTAGATAAAAGGTCCAACACACAGCATATGGAAGAGTGAGAGTTTAGCAGCATTCTCTTTAAAGTCAGGACAAAGGCAAAGGAATGCTGTGATCATTGTACCTACTCAGCATTATACAGTGGGTCCCAGTCAATGCACACAGGCAAGGAACAACAAGAGGAGATTAGAAAGAAATGTTTCTGCTAGTCACAAAGACAACATTGCATATATAGGACAATATAGAAAAAAGTATTAGAATTATTTTAAAATATTTAGCATTAGTGTTAGATACTGAATGGTATATTAAAATTAATATCACATCAAAATAATTAGAAACTATAGTAAACTCAAAAGTCTCATTCTTAAGAAAAACAAAAGTTACAGGGTAGCTAAGAATAAATGCAGCAAAGGAAATGCAAAAAGGCAAAAAAAATTATGAAGAAAGTTATATTTTTTTATTTAAGAACATAAAAAGAATTTAAATACAGAGATAGGTACACCATGTCATTCGATAAAATAACTCAGTATTATAAAGGAGGCACTAAACTTTAAGTTAACATGTAAGTCCATGTTTCCAATAAAAAGCACAGCAGAGGCCCAGCGGTATGACTCAGTGATTGAGTGTCAAACTATGAACCAGGAGGTCACGGTTTGATTCCCGGTCAGGGTACATGCCTGGGTTGCAGGCTGGATCCTCGGTGCGGGGCATGCAGGAGGCAGCCAAGCAATGATTCTCTCTCATTGTTGATATTTCTAACTCTCTCTCTCTCCTCTCCCTTCCTCTCTGAAATCAATAAAAATATATTTTTTAAAAAAATATCACAGCAGAGCTTTCTCTGGTATTTAATAAACTAATGTTAAAATTCACATGGATGAGTAAAGAACCAAAAATAGCCAACACACTTTTTAAGAATAAAGATGTGTGATTTGCCCTACTCTTAATATGAATTATTATGAAGACACAGAAACTGCAATAGTTTGGCGCTGATACGGGTAAAAATCAATTGACTCACAGAGCCAAGTAAAGAGCTCCAAGAAAGGTCTACCAATACTGGTGACATTAACTAATTAGATAAGAAAGGATCTATTGAATGATGTTGAAGCAACTAGTCATCTCAACTGAAAAAAAAAAGAAGAAGAAGAAGAAGAAACAGAATTCTTACCTGCCACCATATACAAGTGTAAATTTCTTATGGATTAAAAACCCAATTATAATATCTTCAAAAGAAAAATATAGAAAAAATATTGTTATACCCTAACAGAGGGAAGATTTTCTTAAGCAAAAGATAAAAAGTACAAAACATGAAAGAAAAGATTGACAAACTAAATTAAAATAAAAAGCTTTGGTCTGACAAAAGCAACCTAAACAAAAAGGAAAGAGAAGCTGGGGACATGCTCAGGTTATTTCTACCTCATGGGAAAAAGGCAAAGCCAGAACACAGAATAAATGCCTGTATTTCAATGTTTTTAAAAGGACATGCCAATAGGAAAAGAGCAAAGGTATAATCAGATTCATGGAA
>NW_006290680.1:248322-250421 GCF_000327345.1 Myotis davidii | reverse complement strand
ATGGGCCAACAGCACATGAGTGATGATAATTTCTCAAGCTACTAGAGAAATGTGAAATAAACCACAAGGAGATATGGTTTTACAGCCATCCAATTTATGCAAATTTTAGAATCTGACAATACCAAGTGTTAGTAAAGACACTGTATTTGAGAAACGAACATCAACAACAGCAACAACAACAACAAAGCTTTCTTTTCCAGGGTCCTGAGACATTGACGAAAATTTGATTACATAACTAGGCCCTGATAGAAACCTCAAAACATTCCAAAGAGGAGTCTCTTATAGTCTTCTTCTCTGACCACAGCAGAGGAAAAGCAGAGACAAGTTTCTAGAATGTGAACCAAGAAAACAGCCGCTTGGGAATACCACCTAAATATGAAAGCAACGCGTAAAAACTTCCAGGAGAAAACGTAGGAAAACCTCTCCAAAGTAATAGTTAGGTTGGGTAAGAAATCACAACTGCGAATTCCGACTATTTTGAAAAATATCACAATAAAAGGAGCATAATAAAAATATAACCAAAAGTTAAAATTTCAGATGCCTATGTTTTTCTATATTGTCCCATTGGTCTTTCTTTCTATAGGCATCTAAAAATTAAAGTTTAAGCACAGCTGGCGGGGGTCAGTGATTAGTGTCGACCTATAAACCAGGACATCACTGTTCAATTCCCGGTTGAGGCACATGCTCGGATTGCAGGCTAGATCCCCAGTTGGGGACGTGCAGGAGGCAGCCAATCAATGATTCTCTCTTATCATTGATGTTTCTATCTCTCTCTTCCTCTCCCTTCCTTTCCGAAATCACTAAAAATATATTTAAAAAAATAAATTAAAGTTTAAAAAATGAGCTGTATATATATATATATATATATAGAGAGAGAGAGAGAGAGAGAGAGAGACATATGCACACATGCTTTCGTGTACACACACACATATACACCTCTGTGCACACACATATGTATGCATATATATATTCATGCACACAAAACGTTCTCTATTTTGTATAAATAAATAGCATAGAGAAACACACAGAACATAAATAATAATATTGGTAGTGATATATTACCAGTGGCAGGTAATTTGGCTTTTATTGTGTGTTCCCCTAATTTTAAAAAATAAATACATATTAATTTTATAATTAGAAAAAATGAGAATAAATTCACTAATTAGGAAAAAAGTCCTTGAAAAATTTTTAAAGCAGCAAATGTCTAGGTTTTAGTCAATTTTTGGCTTTAGTCGATTTTTGTTTTACTTTTCTTCTGGTATTGTCAGTTAGAACTTTTCTAATATTTCTTCACCTCATAAAATTTTCTCTCATTATATTTTTTATTCTCATTTCTCTTACACTCATTCTGATCTCTTTTTCAGCACTCCCAGTTATATGAATATAAGATTTCCTCTGCAGTCATAGTCTCTGATCTTTTGCTTCCATATTACAGGGGTTTTGCCAGTGTACTCTACATCACTGATTCCATGTTCAATCAATTATTTTGTATTTATAATGTACATTCACTCCTTCTGTTGTCCGTTTTTCTTTTCCCAGATTTAATGAGTTATAATTGACATACAACATTGTGTAAGTTGAAGGTATACGAGATGTTGATTTGATACACTTATATATTGCAAAGTCATAACTACCATCGTGTTAGCCAGCACCTCCATCACATCCCACAATTACCATATCTCCATTGTAGTAAAAACATTTAAGATCTACTTTCTTAGCAACTTCCAAGTATATACTACAGCAGTGATGGCGAACCTATGACACGCGTGTCAGAGGTGACATGTGAACTCATTTTTTTGGTTGATTTTTCTTTGTTAAATGGCATTTAAATATCCTATATAATAAAAGAGAAAGATGGTAATTGGCGTACGACCGCTACCCTTTTCATTGGCTAATCAGTGAGATATGCAAATTAGTCGACAGCCAAGATGGCGGCTAATTTGCATATGTCAGCCCCAAGCCTCAGACTGAAGCTTTAGGCTGGGGCCTGGGAGGAGCCATCCAGCGATCCTTGATGGCGGCAGCAGCAGGGAACCAGGGCAGAGCCAGCCAGCTATGCTTGATGGCGGCAGCGGCAGGGTGCTGGGGGTGCCCCGGCC
>NW_006290680.1:245541-248087 GCF_000327345.1 Myotis davidii | reverse complement strand
CTGCTGTCCAGGCATGTGCCATCTGCCACCCGGGGAGCAGGCCTAAGCCAGCAGGTGGTTATCTCCCAAGGGGTCCCAGACTGTGAGAGGGCACAAGTGGAGATGAGGGACACCCCTCTATCCTCCATCCCCCCCCCCGCCAGTGCACAAATTTTTGTGCACCGGGCCTCTAATATAAAATAAATATCAAAAATATAAGTCTTTGTTTCACTATGGTTGCAAGTATCAAAAAATTTCTATATGTGACACGCACCAGATTTAAGTTAGGGTTTTTCGAAATGCTGACATGCCAAGCTGAAAAGGTTCGCCATCACTGTACTACAGTATTGTTAACTATAGTCACCATGGCATACATTAGATTCCCAGCACTTATTCATCTTATAACTGGAGGTTTGTACTCTTTGACCAACTTCTCCTCATTTCCCCCACCCCCAGCTCATGATAACCACTGTTCTAATATTTGCTTCTATGAGTTCAGCTTTTTTGGATCCAACATATAAGTAATACTAGAGGCCTGTTGCACGAAGAGATTCGTGCAATAGGCCTTCCTTTCCCCTGACTGCTGGCACTGGTTTGCCTCCGGCACCTGGGGCCCAGGCCTTCGCTCTGGCCGAGTTCTGGCCAGAGCTGGCCCTGGAAACGTCAGGCCTCGCTGCTCCGCCCACCCCAGAGCCATGAGGCCTCGCTGCTCTGCCGGCCCCAGGGCTGTGAGGCCTCACTGCTCCGCTGGCCCGGAAACGTCAGGCCTCACTGCTCTGCCGGCATCAAGGCTCCGCCATACCGGAAACATCAGGCCTCGCTGCTCCGCTGGCCCAGGGCCATCAGGCTTTGCTCCACCGCTTGGAGCCTATGTATGCAAATTAACTGCCATATTTGTTGGTTAATTTGCATATCATGCTGATTAGCCAATGGGAGGTGTAGTAAAGGTATGGTCAATTACCATGTTTGTCTATTATTAGATTAGATAATACAGTGTTTGTTCTTCTCTGCCTGATGTATTTCTCTCTGCATTCCACGCCATGTTCCCTATCTTTTCCATTTCCATTTTGCCGAGGTTTCTCTATGTCTGAAATCCTCTTCCCCTTTCCCCCTCACTCCCTCTGTGAGGTCCTCCTGGACTCCCAAGGTCTTAGTGAATCAGGATTCCTTCTCAGATCCTACTGTACCCAAAACTTGCACCATCTCTGCACACGTCTGCTTTCTTCATGCCATGCCAAGTTCCTCAAGATCAAGGGTAGTTTTACAGCAATTCTTAGCACTGCTGCAGAGTACATTTTCACCAACACTTGGTATTGTCAAACTTTTTAAATGCTGTAAGTTCGATGGTTGTTAATGATGTCTCCTTGTGGTTTAGTTCATCTTCTTCTAATTATCTGAGATATTGGCCATTCTTGTGATCTCTCCCATGAATTTCTGACTATAGCCTCACTCTTGCTTTGTTTTCTTATTATTGATTTGTAAGAACTCGCTATATCATTATATATTCTGAATTTATCATATATAAAATCCTTCATACATATCTAATGGACAGAGCTATTATATATAAAATACCTTCTGCATTTCAGAGGCTTTTTTCTTTTTGCTTATGTGTCTTTAGCTATATAAAAGCTTTTATTTCATTTTAATTTATCAATCTTCCATGTTTTATTTATGAAAATGTTTCCTACTGCTGGATCATCCAGATGTTATTCTATATTCTCTCCCTTAAAGACTTACAATTTTGCTTTTTACATTTAGGTCACATTTCAAAGTGGTCACTCCAGTAAGTGTTTCTGCATTCATGAAACAAAGTAAGCTCAGCCCTGTACTTGCAGCACCTGATCCTTGGGAAGTCAGGGAAAGATCTCGAAGCGGATCGGGCTCTGCCTCTGAGTGTGACAGCTTTTTCTAGGTTCTGCTGTGTAATGAACAACCTTCAAATCTTAGTTTGCAAGACCAAGACTTATTTTTCACTCACATTACACATTAGCTGTGGCTCTGAGACTGCTCTGAGCTGGGGGCCATTGCAGGTCTGCCCATTACGGGACCATGTTGAAGGCACAGTCTCTATCAGGTTGCTATGTGCTGGTCTCATAGCAGAGAGCACAGGATAAGAGGGATGGTGGAGATTAAACCCTTATCGGTGATAACATTGGCAAATATGTTCTCCTATGCAGTTCTTATTGTTTTGTTGATGGTTTCTTTTGCTATACAGAAGCTCTTTATTTTGATGTAGTCCCACTTATTTATTTTCTCTTTAGTTTTCATTGCCCTAGGAGCTGTATCAGTGAAGATATTGCTTCGGCATATGTCTGAGATTTTGCTGCCTGTGGAAAACTTACAGGGAACTCACACAACTTAACAAAAGGAAGATAAACAACCCAATCAAAAAATGGGCAGTGGACCTAAATAGATACTTTTCGAAAGAGGACATAGGAAGGCCAAGAGACATATGAAAACATGCTCAAAGTCACTCATCATCTGAGAGATGCAAATCAAAATGACAATATGGTACCACCTCACACCCATCAGAATGGCTATCATCAACAAATCACGAGTGCTGGCAG
>NW_006290680.1:193228-245185 GCF_000327345.1 Myotis davidii | reverse complement strand
TAAAGGCATTAGGGGCGGGGGGGGGGATGGGGAGATAAAGACACATATGTAATACTTTAATCAATAAAGAAAAAATAAATTTTAAAAAAAGGGATGGTGGAAACTTTCAATGTCTCTAAAGTTTTTACTCAGATAAAGCAAACAGATCATTGGACAAAGTAAGTCACAGCATAGATCCAAAGTTAATGGGTATGGAGAATATTATCTCTATAGGGAAGGATGAAAAGGGCAAGAAAGGGATGAAAAATTGTAAATAAATAATATATTCTACCACAACATTGCCTCTCAAACCATATGACTCAGGTCTGTTTAGTAACATGGAAGGTCAATTGTGTATTTCTTTTTTCTTTTTTTCTCATTATTTTTATAAATAAATCTTTATTGTTGAAAGTATTACATATATCCCCTTTTTTCCCCCATTGACCCTTCCAGCCCACCCCTGCCCCTCACCCCAGGCCAGTTGTGTATGTCTTACGGTTCAAAAATAGAGCTTAATATCCACAATGAGTTCCCTGTACCTGTTGATATAAAAGGACACACTGTCTGTTGGTGTCCCCTGGGTTAGTCTACCAGCTGTGGTTCACGGCTGGTGCAAAGGATGGTAAGATCTCATCATCCCATGCCTTGAGCCAATTGTACATTCCAATATACCCAAGGCTCAACCACCACATGCCAACACCCTGGGCTCCATCCTAGCCAGGTTATAATTGGCCCCAGATCGTCAGGTTAAGTGAAGAGGACGATCAGAAATGGAGAAAAAAAGAAAGGAAAACACAGGTCCCGTTGGCAAGGGAAACACTGTTTGGCATCTAAAATGTGAAACAGTTCCATAGTTTGGCTTGGCTGATCTTGGCTTAGCTTAATCCATTCATTCCCTCCACCTGGCCAGGCTGAGACCCACCCTCACTCTGTTTGTAGCAACAGATAATGTGGATAGGCATGCCCTAGCAGTTAGTTGCCTGTCAGAGTTCCCATTTCAGTTTCTCAACACTTAACCCAAATGGCAGCACCTCCCTCAAAGCAACACTGTTGGCTGCCCATGACCACACTCTGCCCTCGATCATTAGAATGGAATCCGAGCTCGCCTTGGAATGCATGGGACGTGCTGAAAGAACCCAGCCACATGGTTCCTCCAACCATATGTCCTGGCCATAGCAGCAAGGCACATGGGGTGGAAATATGTATGGGGGGAGCACAGGGCCCAGCATTCGTCTGCTCCTCTCTACACTAAACAACTCAGAGGATTTAGCCTAACGAGCATGTCTTTCATGCAGTAAGCATACTGGCCCTTTGATTTAAACAGTGGATCTCTAAGTGTGGTCCCTGGTGGTCTCTGGATCCATTGACTGGAAACTTGTTAGAAATGCAAATGTTGAAGCTCTACCCCAGACTTGCTAGGTCAGAAAGTCTGAGGATGGGTCTCATCAAACTGTATTTCAACAAGCCTTCCAAGTAATTCTGATGCGTGCTAAGGTTTAAGAACCTCTGTATCAAAAGGTAAACTGGTCCTTGGGGTTGTTCCAGCACTAATTCTAATTTGGGGGAACATTTATGTCCTAGAGGAGAGCCATTTCAACTGTAATCCTCAATAAAGACCCAAATCAAAGTTTCTCACTGGCAACCATCATCATTGAGCACAATTCAATCAACAGATTTCAACACAGAAGGCAATGGACCTCACCATGAGAACTGGAGGTAGGATAGCAGAGTAGCTCTGACATGGATGAGGTCAGATTTTCTGTTTGAATCCCAGCACTGCCACTCTTGTGTGACCTTGAGCAAACTATTCAAAATGTCTAATACTGTTTCTCCATCTGTATAAAGGGTAATACTATCATCTTAGTATGAATGTAAGGCGGTAGTCTCAAAATGTGATGTCCAGACTGCATCATCAGCATCACCTAGGACTGTCTGTGTTAGAAATGCAATTCTCAGGCCCCACCTCAGACCTACTATATTCCTTATCCATTGCTGCATAACAAATGACCCTATAACTTAACAGCAAAGCACAACGCATATTTATTCTTTCAGTCTCTGGGTGTCAGCAATCTAGACATCCTTGCCAGGTGGCTCTCCCCACAGGGCTGTGTCACACAACGGGAGCATCTTCCCCTGGGACAAATGACACAACAGAGAAGTAATGGAAGCCACAACAGTTTTTTATAATTTTATTTCAGAAGTGACATCCCATTTCCTTTACCATATTCTACTCTGTAGCAGCTAGTCAATAAGACAAGGTCACACTATAAGGGAGGGGATTACACAAGACAGGAACAGCAGGAAGGAGGAACGTCTTAGAGGCTGCCTACCACACCTACTGAATCAGAACTCTGGGTGTGAGGGCCAGACACCACTGTTTTAACAAGTCCAAGTGAATCAGATACACATTGGTTAAGTATTCAATGAGACGATGAAGCAAAACACCTCACACAATGTCTGGTACATGAATATTCAATAAAAGTTACCTACTTCGGTTATTGTTATGATGACAGACAAGAACACCTGACTGGGATACTAAAGCTTTCCACCTACGTCCAAGATCAGCAATTTTCAAACTTAGCTGAACCTTCAAATCACCTGTGGAGCTTTCAAATCTCCTGATGCAGAAGTTTTGACCTAGACAATTAAATTAGAATCTCCAGGAATAGGACCCAGGCATCAATATGCTCCCCAAGTAATTCCCATATGCATCTAAGACTAAGAACCACTGAGACTCAGAAAACAGACATCGAATGGCCTTCTTCTCTATTAGTCTATCTTCTTGGAGCTAGGGTGTTGGCAAAAGAATCACTGATCTGTGGATTAAAATGAAAACAAAATATCAAACATGCAAACAAGCAAATGAAAAACCAGGCTCTGATGCGCATGTCTTGAAAAGTTGCTCAACATGTTCCCTGTTCTGTAGCACCTTCCCATTTCACTCTTGCCTTTGGCGAGGATCTTTGCTGTCTTGGCAACTGAGAAAGTAGCCATGGGAACATGCAGGTATTTCCACCATGGCACATGGTGCAGGTGCTGGGCCGGTGCCCCTAACAAATCAGAATGTTGGAAAGAAGGAGGACACAGTGTGTTCTCTGAGGCCTTGAAACAAAATTATGCAGTTGCTTAGCTCCACCTGATGCAGCTGGAAGTCGAGCTGCCAGGCGGAAGGGGCCAGGGCCACAGGCCAGCGCAGAGTCTGGCGTGGTAGGACCACTCTTGCCATGAGGTCTCTACGGAACTGAGCTCAGCCAAGTTGCCCCTCTCCTTCCCAACTGGCAGAGCCCTGAGCCTGCCCACTCCTGGCCTGAAATCTACCCTGACACAGAGCAAGCTTATGTAAGGGCAGCTGCTCTACCCAACCAGCCAGGCCTGGAAGAGATCAGCGAAATGCCAGCTCTCCCCAGCCACCTCCCAACTTTCCCCTTGGGATGAGACTTTGGGAATTTGAGCTCTGGCAGTTCTGGTTAACGTCATGATCCAGCTGTGCTGACCAGGGAATTCTCAGATGCCACTCCAGAATATTCTTCTTGGATGCTTCCGCCGGAGAGCTAATTTGGTGCAAACTGTACCTTTCACAGGATTGTTCAAATAGAAGCAAAGAAGACACAAGAGGGGAAACTTTTTAATTAGAAAAATAAATAATAAATCTCCACTCCCACAGTTCTCATTAACCAGCTCAGTCTTTCATGACTCAAGTACAAAAACACTGCTGACAGCTGTGGGGCAGCCGAGAGGAACAGCCTTGGGGTAGGGAGAGGTCGGCTGGTGGGGCCACAGACACCATGAAGGTGAGCCAAAGCTCGGGCTTTGGAGGCCTGGGTCTCCTTCCTGGGTCACATTAAAAGGTCCCTCTGAGTTTCTGCTCCCGAATCTCTAAAAATGAAATTATAATTAAAAGGGTTGTTTGAGGATTAAATAAGATATTTATCAAAGGACTAAGCTAGTGTTTGGCACAAAGTGAGTTAACTTTCTAGTTCAAGAAAGGGAGAGAAGGGGGAAGAGAAGATATAGGAGGAGGAGGTAGAGGAGAAGGAAGAGAAGAGGAGAACGAGGAGGAGGAGGAGGAGGAGGAGGTGGAGGAGGAGGGCGGCAAGCAGACAGCAGTAAGAAGGCCATCCCTGGTTGGAGTAGGGACCCCACAAGCGTCAGGAAGCCTGGCAGCTGGCACTTTGGGACTCTCTCAGTTAGAATGGCAAGCACACAGCACATGAGCACATGTCCTCTCCCATATCCAAAGCAGACATTCCTAAATGATCCCTACTAATCAATCGGGGTGAACAAGAGAGAAAAAGCCAACATACAATTCTTGGGCTAGGCTTAGTTTAGCAAAGAAAACAAACTTCCACTCAGTGTCCAAATTTCTCTGAAATTTGGCTTATAACTTTTATCTCAGTCTTTTTTCCAAATGATGTGAGAAACATAGAACAAGCATGCATAGTGTCCTGATCAAAAAAAAAAAAAATAAAGTAACAACCAATCCATGAGTTGTTGGCTCAGTCCCACACCCCCTGTGGTGACTGACAGTTTCACTTCTTTGACCCACTGTCTGGGGTCCTGCAGTCAGCCTTTCTCTTGACTGGTGTCCTCTGTCAAGGAAATAATTCTGTGTCCACACAGTGCCATGTCAGGTCCATGGATATTTTTATGAAAATACAGTCATCTCCCCTTATCTGCGGTTTTGCTTCCTGCGGTTTCGGTTACCTGCGGTCAACCGCAGTCCAAAAATATTAAATGGAAAATTCCAGAAATAAACAATTCATCAGATTTAACTTGTGCACTGTTCTGGGTAATGTGATGAAATCTTGCACTGTCCTGCTCCATCCTGTCTGGCACATGAATCATCCCTTTGTCCAGGTATCGCAGTGCTTATGTTCAAGTAACCCTTATTCTACTTAATAATGGCCCCAGAGCCATTCACATCACTTTTATTATAGTATACTAGAGGCCCGGTACATGAAATTTGTACACGGGAGGGGTGATGCTCCTCAGCCCGGCCTGTACCCTCTCCAATCTGGGACCGCTGGCCTCCAGCTGCTCACCTGTCTGCCTGCCTGATCGCCCCTAACCACCTCTGCCTGCCGGCCTAATCCCCCTAACTGCTCTCCCCTGCCAGCCTGATCACCCCTAACTGCCTCTGCCTTGGCCCTGCCACCGTGGCTTTGTCCTGAAGGACGTTCAGAAGGTCATTCGGAAGATGCCCAGTCTAATTAGCATATTACCCTTTTATTAGTATAGATTGTTATAATTGTTCTCTTTTATTTTGAGTTATTGTTAATCTCTTACTGTGCCTAATTTATAAGTTAAACTTTATCATAGGTATGTATGTACAGGAAGAAACATAGTATGTATAGGGCCCAGTACTATCAGCAGTGTTAGGCATCCAGTGGGGGTCTTGAAGCATATCCCCCCAGATAAAGGGGGATGACTGTAATGCTAACACTAGAGTCACAGCCTAGATCAGGGGTGGGCAACCTTTTTGTGAGTGTGTGCCAAAACCAGCAAAATCTCTGACTCAAAATTCTTCTGTATGCCAACCCTAATTTTTTGAGAACATGCTACACCTACTTGATATCTCTTAAGGTGTACATATGTGAAGAACCTTGAAGAAATAATAAAATTCATTCGAGCAACAAAAACACAGCATATGATGATGAAAAATACATTTATTTTTTAATGTGTACGTGTACACTGATAGTCAGACAGAAAACTTTATGACTCCATTTGATATTATCAGTGGGACTTTTGCTGCTGCATCACTGATGACAGAGATTTTACATCAAGTTTATATTTCTTGACCTTCAGAGATATGCACAAGCTACTACTTTCATCCGTTAGGCTACTCCTATTAGGAAACTTAACAAAATTCATCACTGAGAACAAAGATTCACAAGCATATGTGGATGAAACCAAAACACTGGTCGGATCTAAGAAGGCAGGGAGAGTTAAGGCAGAGGCATAGAAATTGCTCTTCCCCTCTCTCGTCAATCCATGTCTATGGTCTTTAAGATAACTTGTTATGTAAAATTATTTATTTATCTAAGATAAACTTACACCGAATTTATCTGAAAAATAAAAAAGTCGATATTAAGACAAAAATTGTAAATGGAAGATTATAAGAGAGGGTTTTGCATGCCAGCAAAAGTTACTGGCGTGCCATGTTTGGCATGCATGCCAAGGGTTGCCCACCCCTGCTCTAGATCAAATAGTTTTTACCTACTCCGCTCTGAAAAGTTTACCTTTCATGAACTCCACAACAAAAGGGCTGAGGCCAACAGTTCCAATGCAAGTTTCAAATCCCAAGACCCCAAAAGGAAAGATCTTTCCAACTTGACATCTGTAATAATTTCCTACATCAAAAATGCATCAGCACACACGCACTGCAAAATTAAAAAGAAGGTTGGGCTGGCCATGCCAACATTTGCAAGTGATTCCTTCTTTATTACAACCCCTTGTTTAGAAAGAAAAACAACAGAAAGTCCTCCCTGACAAATGTTTGCCTCTCTGGCCAGAGGTGTGCCTCCATGAAGGGTCCCTTTCCTCTGCCTGCGAAAGCCAGACTCCCGGCCTTGGCAGCCCGAGGAGCCCTTCTTGCCCACTTGCAATGAACTGTAGGAAAGGACACCATGGCCTACTTTTTAGGAAACTGGCTGCCAAACCCAAAAGAGGGAGGGGAAAATGATGGGAGAGAAAGGAGCTTTCATTCTGGAAATTATGACTTGCTGACATTCTTCTTCTCTTTCCTATAATCTATCTAACTGTAGACACGACTTTAATTATAGATGAGCAGGTGGGGCCAAGCCAAGAACAGGCCATGAGCTGGAATTTGCGGCCATGGAATTGCTGGGCTCAGAAGACCCAGCTTCTCCCTGTGTCTCAGCTGCTCTCCTGACCCCTCTTCCAGCACGCTCCCTGAAGACTTTTCAACTTTTCAAATGCGCAGTGAACACCAGGATTCCAGGCCCTGACTAAGGCCTCCCTTGCCAAAAAAAAAAAGAATCAAGGATCCTCGACTATGAGAAAATAATGGGTCCTATCTCACTGGACTATTACCTGAACTAAAGCCACCTTGTTCTTATCTGAACCACAGAGAAGCCCAATTGTTGTCTCTCACCCTGTAAAATAGCAAGTGTTACAAAAGGGAGAGGCTGGGAAATCATTATTGAGCGCCTCACCCACACCAGGCACTACATTCACCATCTTGTGTGTGATGTCATTGAATTCAGGTAATAATTGTGTGAGATGGGGTTGTTTACTCCTCATTTTAAAGATGAGGAAACCAAGAGTCAGAAAGACTTCTCCCAGGCTACACATCTATGAAGAGAAAGAACCAAGTTCTGAGACTGGGACTAAGCTGTCTTCCCACCACCTCTTTCAATCCCATTCCTTCCCAAGGTAACCTTTCAGAATCACTCTGCTTAAAATCTACAGTGGTTCCTCTTGCCTACAGGATAAAGCTCAGAGTTGGGCTGCACATCAGGAAGGGCTGGAGTCCTGAGCAGGGGTAACGGCAGGGGACATGAAGGCAGCAGTCCCATGTGTCCCATGTTAGATGGTTTGTGAGCTACCTGTTCACATGTGGGAGCCTGAGGAGGGTAGTCCAGCCTGCCACCAAGTTATTGTCATTAATAAAGAATGCAATAATGAGGGGAGGGAGGGAAGAAGAGATGGATAAATGAATTACAGAATATATGGGAATCCCTTCTAAACCTTGAGGCTTGGTTTCCAGTGTGTTCCTGTTGCATAGAACCATCCATCATACCTACTGGATTAATTGGAAAAAAGATTTTGAAGAATGAGGAGATTGGGAGATGGTTCTTCTCTTCCTTTACACACACACACACACACACACACACACACACACACACACACACACACACACACACACACACAGTTAAGTAGTAGCAACTCATATGGGTTTTGATGGCATAGAAAGAGTCTTCACTACTCTTTATCTGGGTGCCTTTCCACTTTAAACTATGAAAAAATATAGTTCTACAGGATATAGAACACGCATTCACTTGCTCATTAATTTCATTATTCATTCATTATTCAAGAGTTTTTTTTACAGAGCACCTACTAGGAGCCTCCACTACAGTAGGCACTGTGTTAGGAGTGATCAAAATGGTTATGTCCCACCCCTCCCATAGCATATGTTCCAGTGAGGGAGCCAGACAATAAAAAGTATATAACTATGTAGAATAATGGCAAGTAGTGTTATGTGTTTTGGTGAAAAAAAATGAAACAGCATGAAAAGGGACAGGTGACAGAGTCCTTCATTAAATAAAGTGATCAGGAAAGGCTTTTCCCTTTTTTTTTTTAGATGATAACATTAAGCACAGACCTGAATTAAGTGCAGAATCTGACCAAGGAAATTTCTGGAGAAAGTGTTTGGATAGGGGAGATAGTGACAAACCCTAAGATGAGAAAACACTTAGCCTGTTTGAAGATCAGCAACAGAAGTTAATGATTGAGGGGAACAGTAGTAGGAAATGAGGTAGAAGGTGCAAGGTGGGGAGGGGAGAGATTAAGAAGTACAACAGAAAGGAATTTGGATATGACTTTAAATGTGATAACAAAACCATTATAGGAAATCAGAGACCTGATATTAACAGATGTTGCCCCACCCAATTTGCAATGTCACTAAAACACAAACCAGGTAGTGGTAGGTAAAGAGTGATTAGTGCTAAGCAGAAGACTATCACCTCCCACATTATAGACATTGTATTTTTATTAATATGATCTGATAACTAAATATTTTTTGCCGGGGGGGGGGTCTCCCTTTTTTTGATTCAAACTGTGCCATCTTCTGAAATCAGAGCTGTTTTTATTTGTGTAGCTGCTCAACCACATCACCCCTATTCTACACTGGGACAGGAGGATGTTTTTAGTTGCATGTTTATTCCTGGTACTTTCTGTCCTGTTACTGGTAGATTCAGTTCACTATTCCTGCCTGTCAAGTTTCTTTTTATTTCTGACGTCATCCAGTGTGTTTGCCCTCCCTTCATTCCAGCTTTGTGTCATTCATGGAAGAAATAATTTAATGGAGGAATCAAGGTACTGATTGGATTAAGGTCAAGGACTCAGTACTGAGACTCACCACTGGAGACCTCTCTCCTGGTTGACATTCTAGTTCTTCAGCTTATTGACAGAATATTCTGGGATTTCTCAGCCTCCATAACCACATGAGCCAATTCCTATTATCTACACTAACAAAAGAGAAATATGTAAATTAACTGTCACTTTGCGACACCCACCAGCCAATCAGGACTGAGAAAGCAAATTAGCGGGACAAAGATGGCGGGGACCATGGAGCCAGCCAGAGTGGGTGGGAGTCTTGGGTTGCCCCCAGCGATGGAGGGAGCCAAGCTTTCCACCTGCCTGGGCCAGCCACCAAAGGAGGGGCCTGTGGGTGGCAGCCACGGAGCAGGCCAGAGCACGCAGGAAGCTTGGATCACTGGGGGCAACCCAAGCTTCCCACCCACCCTGGCCGGCGCTGAAGGAGGGGCCTGCAAACAGCCCCCAGCCCCTCACCCAGGCTGGCCACGCCCCCCCAGTGGGGACCCTCAACCCATGGGGCCGTGGTTGGCCTGCAAACCACCACAGGCACCTTTCCCAGGCATCCCTGCAATCTGAGAGATCCCAGATTGGAGAGAGTGCAGGCTGGGCTGAGGGACACCCCCCACCATGCACAAATTTTGTGCACCGGGCCTCTAGTATATGTATATACATATACATATACATATACATATACATATACATATACATATACATATACATATTAGAGACCTGGTGCACAAAATTCATGTGGGGAGGGGGAGTCCCTCAGCCCGGCTTGCATCCTCTTGCATCCACTGGCTCCTAACTGCTCACCTGCCTACCTGCCTCATCACTCCTAACACTCTGCCTGCCTGCCTGATCACCCTTAACCACCTCTGCCTCGGCCCCTGCCACCACAGCTTCATCCAGAAGGATGTCCAGAATGACATCCAGAAGGTCATTCGGCTGTCTGGTCTAATTAGCATATTAGGCTTTTATTATTATAGATATCCTATTGGTTCTGTTTCTTTGGAAAACCCTGACTAATGCAAAAGAATTCCAAACTAATTGTAAAATCTGATTATGTCATACATACAGTAAAAAAATAAATATTAACTATGATTATTATTATTGTTGGTATTATTATCTGTCTTATAATCCATATTAATCCATCTTGTCCAAAGAGGTTTATGGGATGATTGGTCATGTGTCCAATTGATATCCCAGATTCCAGCAACACACACCTCCTCAGTCTATCACCCCAGTTCTCAGAGAACTGAAGTGAGTCTATTAGTCACACAATCTTATTTATATACAACACACTGAATAGGAGGTCTGTCAAGAGGAATGTATTCTTTATTCCTCTTAATCTCTAAGGGAGAGACACAATAGAAGGACAAGTTCTCAGTACAGCATAGCTCAATAAATAGTTATAGACTTCTTGGTAAGCTATGAAAGACTGTTCTCATTCTACAAATGTTCCTCTCATTCTACTGATAATCACCATCCAAACAAGTCTGGGAAAACTGTGTGGGTAAGGGTCCCAGCCTTGCTACCCCCTTCATGTGCAAGGACCTTGCCAGCTTACATCTGGCCCCCAACATATCAGTGTGCCACAGTGTAAAAAGAAAGATTGAAACTGACCTGACATAACTCCTGGATGAACACAAGCTGACCATTCCTTCCTCTTCCATGTGGTCACAAACCAACTCCTTTAATAATTTAATCCAGAATCTTTTGGGGTCAATAATGACTCACCACCTAGAGGTTCATGGAATTCACGCTCCTCTGTTGACAGTTGGGGTGACATTTATCTCCCTCCAGAACACCCCTACTCTTATCTTTTTCCATGAATTCTCTCAAAGTTCATGAGCCATGTTCAAGAATCTCATCCCTAAGATCTCTCTGAACCAAGGGGACCAAGAGAGGTGAGATCATGAAGACAAGTGGGATCCTCTCTTCCAGTTCCTTCTCCTGTGTTGAGATTTTGACACCATCCCCTCATCGGTGTCCCTGCCACATTTTTTAGGCTTAGTCTCTCTCCAAAGGGGACCTTTAGTACCATAAAATCAGTTTATCCATTCATAGATCTACTGCCTCTTCTAAAGATGACTTTTAGAACTTTTTGATGATCTTTTAAAGATCCTATTTACACGATGGCTGTTATTTTTTTCTCAACGTAGTCTAACACTCGGCTCCTGGTGAACTTCATCCTCTGAGAGTCCCTGCCACCTTTTCGATTTTGTTCTCAATCTGAGTTCTTCTTTCCATCTCTCTGGGTGCCTCCTTTGCACTGGAGTTCATCAAAGAGCTGCCTGGCTAACCACACTGGTTTCTCTGATTACAATTCCGTGATCTCCATCGCTGGAAAAATTTGCACAGGCAGGGCTGCACTTGGGGGAGATTTTACAGCCCTTGGCACCCTGCTTTTTGAAGCCTCACCCCACAGATTCAAACTGACTTTTTTCTCTCAATTGTTTCAGATCCAGCTTCCTGTCATCTGACTGTGCCCAGATTTTAACTCCTCACTCTATCACCTCTCCCAGGTTCCCATCACTTCCACTCAGCCAACCCATGCCTTTTTGTTATTGAGAATCTGGTGGAGCAAATCAGTGACCCAGATCACCTCCTCCACCCGTTGGAAGATTAAAGTTTCAGATGGAAAGACATGAAATCGTCAAACACTCTGCTTTTAATTCAAAGAGACTTTCACCATGTATCAGGGCAGCCAAAGTCCCCGTCACCACAGTTGTTTGTCTTACTGGGACAGTTCCGATCTGTACCTGAAATGTATTTCCATTCACTGCATTTGCATCTGTTGGATGGTCCTTAGTGTACAGCATGTAGGTTCTGCAAATCCATTAAGGTCATCCCTCTATGCAAAACATGGGCAGATCCAGGTCGGGTCTACACTGGCAAAGCCAACTTTGCAACAGCAAAAGGAGATAAGGTCATTTAACTGGAAAAGATACAGTTTTTGTCTTAATTTTCTTCTCAGTTTTCTCAATATGCTTGGCTCATGGTGAGTTCACGCTGCTTCTAAAGAATATGATCCCAACCTTATTCAGTTTAATCATCTTTAAAATAAGAATGATAAGGTTTGAATATTCACAGGAATATTCTCTTTTCAAATGAGACAAAGTAGTGATAGAATTTTGTGGGAGAACCACAAAATGCTCAATAAATGTGATAAATTTTATAGGAAACTTTCTCCACATACTAGTATTGACTTTCCCAAAAACCTTCTGTGGTCAGAGAACTCAAGATAGAAGAACTTAATGCCTGTATGGGAAAAAAGAAGGGTTTAGGAAAGTAAGAATATTATCAAACCCATTGAAAGTCTTATATATTTTCTATATTCCCAAAAATGAAACACTCAAAGCAATACACTAAATAGGCAATCAATTATGTTTTATGTTTTAAACTATTTACAATTAATGTGTATTTATCTCGGGTGCTAAAACGGCTTTCAAGATGATAATAGCCAGCACTTACCAAATACTTTCCATATGCCAGGCCCTGGGCTAAGACCCTCACAAACATATCACATCTAATACCCACAGCAGCCTTATGAGCTGGCTGTCATAATCTTCTCCACTGAAAGATGAAACCATACTGAGATTAAGGAAGTTGAGGCAATCTTGCAGCTGATAAAGGTGAAGCTAGAAATACATAGCTAAGGTGCAAGGAGTTTTTCCTGCTGGAAACAGAGTTGTCACTTCTGTACTTGCTTCATTCCCAACCCAACCCCAATTCTTGTCTCTCCATAAATGCATCTTCACTTGATACTTAACATCCAAAATGCAAACCCGTTTGTGGCCATAGGATGCTGAATGTCAGTCAAGGGCACTTTGTATGGCCAAGTTGCATCAGTGCTTCTTGGTCCTTGTCCCCATTTCTTTGTCCAAGACAAGCAAGAGCTGGGATTTGCCCTAGGTTGTTTCAGGAGCTGCTTCTGGGAAAAACTTGGGGTAAAATGGCTTAGGGAGTTTAGAGCTGAGAGATTCCATTTAAAAAAAAAAGAGGTCTGCTACTTAAAATTGAAAATTCCTAGTAAAGTGTTTATATAAACAAAGTAAAGAGCTACATCTTTATCTAAAGTCAGATGCAGGATGAGGTTGAGAGGTGAACAAGGACTGAACAGTGCAGAGCAATAGAACCGAGTTTGAATTTCAATCTAAGTGTAATGAAAACTATGGAAGATTCTTAACAAGGTATGAGCAATTAAACGTGGTTAAAGAAGATCATTTCTGCTATATCTAAAATGGGTTACAAGTGGATAAGAGAGGAAGTGGAGAATCTAGGCTTGAGGCTGCTATAGACATCTGGTTCTGACTGTTACCAATCAACACTTGAAGGTCATGTGGAAGAAGAAATGGGCTAATTCCACTGACACCCACAGGCAGAGTCAGAAGTTATAGGAAGTTGACACACAATGAATGGACGTCCTCCACTGGCAATAAGCACCCTACCGTTGGAGGTTGTATCAGTTAGCTATCACAGTGTAATAAGCTATCTCTAAACTGAGTGGCTTAAAACAACCATCATTTATTTTTTCTCAGAAGTCTGTGGGTTGACTGAGTGGTTCTGCTCTCTGGGTTAAACTGAGTTGATCTTAATTGGTCTCATTCCATGTGTCTATCCTCAGCCTGTATGTTTGCTGAAGAATAGCTAGTCTATGATGGCCTTGGCTGGGGCAACACATCTCAGTTCGCTGTGGTCTCATATCCTCAGGCAGGCTAGTGTGGGCTTTCCCTCCTCCCACATCATTCATTTTCATTGCTTTCAGCATTCATTTTATACATAAATAACAGTTTTTCCATTCACTAGTACAAACGACTACAATGAACATTCTGGTTCATATCCTCTTATTCCCACTGAGAAGAGTTTTGCTATGTGACACCCAGAATCATACAGGGCAGTGATTTTCAAAATTTTTTATCTCATGACACACATACAGCAATTACTAAAATTCTGTGGCACACCAAAAAAATATATTACTTTTTGCAGATCTGACAAAAAGAAAGTATAGTTTTGATTCATTCACACCAGACGGCTATTGTTGTGTTAGTTGTCATTTTTTTTTTAACTTGAGAATCTAAGGGAAAAGATGTCAGTGCTTCTGACTGAATAGTCAGATATTGCATATTTTAAAAATTCTTGCAGCACACCAGGTGAATATAGCTGATATAGGATATACCTACACTGGATTTTACTAAAGTTGCCAAATTGTTTCTCAAGTAGTTATGTGGATATATGTACAAGACTAGTAGATTCTTCCAATCTGTTAAAAGTGAAATGGTAGTTCACTATTTTCTTAATTTGCATTTATCTGATTATGGGGTTGAGTGTCTTTCATGTTGAGTGTCTTTCATGTTGTTTTATTTTATTTGCATTTTTCACTTTTACTTTTTAATTAAAGTTGGCATTCAATATAACTTCATATTGGTTTCAGGGCTTATTCTTAAGGTGATCACAGCAAAACAGTACAGAGGAAATAAAAACTCACGTATGCTCTTTCACACTTCCGCTTACATCACATTTGCTGACATATCATTGTCCAAAGCAAGTCCCATGGCTGAGCCCAGAGACAGAGTGGGAGGGATCTGTAAAGTTAAGGTGAAAAGGGCATCAACAGGGAGGCCATTAATTAGGGCCACCAATACAATCAACCTCCTACAGATGGGTGGAAGGAGAAGCTGAATGAATCCTTATGAGACAGGAACTTGTAGTGTCGATGGGAGTGGATGATCTTTACAAGGCCTCTTCACACTCTACAATTCTAGCTGGAAGAGCAAACAGGGCACCAAATGAGAGCAGCTGCATGGAGAAGAGACATATCACAGCCTGTGTTCCATGGAAATGCAGGAATATTTTTCCATGTGTTGCCAGCACCAGGAGGTTGAAGGAACGTCCACTCAGAGGATTGGGCCCCGTTGCTTCCTGAGGAAGGAAGAGCCCAGGCTCTGACTGCTCACTTTTTCCCCCTAGGAGCAACTGTCTCCACTTCTCTGACAACATCAGTCTGTGAGAACAACCATGGGGCTCAGGGGCGAACCCATTGCATTGGGTTCAGCAACACTGGAGCTGCTGGATCATCTTACAACTTGGAAATTAACTGAGAAAGAAAGCTGCCTATGGTAACCACTCTACTGCAGGTCTGAAATTCATTTCTAAATAGAGACATTAACTTCATAAAGACAGGGTAATGATTTGGGCCTTAGTGGAGCTGACTTACTGAAACCAAGAGATGTAAACCCACACCCACATATGCATATAAGATACTTAGAATTCAGATTGTAAAAGACCAGGAATATGGAAAATATAAAGTAAAACCATCTGTAATTGTAACTGCAGAGAAAGTTTGCATCTTGCTAACAAATGTAGGCTATAAAAATTCCAAGATGTTGTGGTCTGGATGAGGGCAAGACTACATAGGAACACAGACACCCACACAATCACACACTCATAAAACATGCACAGGCAGTTAGTTACAAATTCATATACAGCAACACCATACCAATATATTCACACACAAATATAAACACTGGTGCTTAAAGCTTCCTTGCACAAAGACACATTCATCCCTATATTTTCTCAAATACACTCATAAATAATTAGACCCACCTACCCAGACATCACCATGGTAAAAATATATGAATGCAAAAAAACTGTATTTGTAAGCATGAATACAAAAGCCCTTATATATATATACAAGTGCACACAGAGGTACAGTCACATGGATGAATACACAGGAAAGGTCAAATATATCCCCTTCACTAACATACCATTACGTGAACACAAACATAAGAGACATGACAAACACAAGAGACATGGCACACACAAGTGCTGCAGGTGCTCACATGCATGCAAACACACATATGCACATACACACACATGCTGGCTCACCTAGGTGCTCTACATGTCCATGAATGATCCCTGGTCCGTACTTACCTTTCCAGCTTAACTGAGTACCATTCTCCCTTCTACTCTGTCAGCTCTCCTTCCATTCCTAGGTTCTCTCTTCTCTAATGCCTTTGCACACTCTGTTCCCCCAGCTCATCACACACTGGCCCTTTCTCATCCTTCAGGCTTCAGGTTCAATATCACCTCCTCAGTGGGATCTTCCCTACTACTGCATCATGTAGTTATTTAGTTACTCCATCATACACCTTGTTGAGGTCCTGATAGCACTTTTGGAGTTAGCAATTTTGGAATTACATATACTTTGTGTGGTAATTTATGGCCTGTTTCACCCATTAGACTACATGAACCATGTCTGTTTCACTCATCATTTACATCCCGATTCTAACACAGTGCCTGGCAAACAGTTGGCACTCAATAAATTTGGTGTTGAATACACACTTGCTTAGAAGGAAGCCAAGGAATGTGTTCTTAAGCCAGCTACCATGGGGAAATTCTGGGAAACAGTGTAAATTGTTTCACCCTAGGAGCAAATGATCTGGGACATTTATATGCCAATGCCTGACAGTCCTTGACTGGGGGCTCCTCCCAGAACATCTGGTCTGCTGTGCAAAAAAACAGAACAACTTTTCAGGGTTCTAGGGCAGTGATGGCGAACCTATGTCACGTGTGTCAGAGGTGACACTCGAACTCATTTTTGGGTTGATTTTTCTTAGTTAAATGGCATTTAAATATATAAAATAAATATAAAAATATAAATCTTTTTTTTACTATGGTTGCAAATACCAAAAAATTTCTATATGTGACACGGCACCAGAGTTAAGTTAGGGTTTTTCAAAATGCTGACACACCGAGCTCAAAAGGTTTGCCATCACTGCTCTAGGGGGAGCCCTTAGGCGCAGAGATGCCAGCAGTTTGCAGTTAGTGAGAGCATTCTGAAAGGCTGAGGATGGGGCAGGGCACCCAGAGTTCTGCTACCCGTCTCCAAGGTGGGTGATCTTAACTAATGAGAGCCAACCAGAGCAGGCCCATGGGAAAGGCTGCCCTGTTGGTGACTGTGGGTGGAAGTGGGAACAGGGGAAAATCAATTCTTTAGTTTCAATACTGCCTAAGCTAAACAGACCTAGGGTGTCCAAGGTAACGGCAGTGACCAGGCCAAAGAGCTGCTGCCACCTTTTTAGCTAGGGATGGCTCATGGCAGACCAATCCCAAGAGAGGAGAGATGAGTGAGCTGAAGATATGGAAAGCCCCAGGTCCTTTTGAATATAAACTCTCCCTGTGGTTGGGACGCTGTTCTGCAACAATTCTAAGCCTTTGAAATACACGCACAAAGCAAGAGTCACTTGGGGATGGAAAATGTAACAGACTCGGCTGGTCTTCTTGAGACACATGATGTACTGCATAGTAAACAGGAAGCAGGCATCTGTATCTGCTGCCTCTTTGCTCCTTGGCCATTTCCACTGCACCCCTGTCCCCAAACTTGGTGCCGATGCCACATATAAAGTCAGTTTTTCTAACAGAAATAGAAATCAGGTCACAATCATTTAACTACAGGTGCCAGTCACCACCAGAGACAGACTACATCACATATCCAGATGGTCCTGGGTTTACTAGCCGAACTATTCCAATGCCAAATTCCTAATGAGATCATGTGTGGGGAGGGCAGTTCACTTAAGCAAGACTCCTCTGCTCATTTTGACTTGCCATGTGTAAGAACAAGGCATTGACGAACTGTAATTGACTTCCCTTATAAAAACTTGTGTAACTAACTCATGAAATCCAGCTCTGGGGCAAGGAGAGTCCTTGTGGATAACCTGTGAACAATGAAATTCAGGCTTCACAGTTTGATATCTGTGCTCTATGATCTAGCTTCCACCACCAGGAACACGGTGATATCCCTATAAAGTTCTCCCTGATACTTTGTGGTTCTCAAAGCGTGGTGTCTAGACCAGCCGCATTAGTAGTAGCAGCACAAATGCAAAACTGGGGGGTGGGGTTGGGGTGGTACCACCTCATATCTACTATCTCAGTCAGTTCAGGCTGCTATAGCAGAATACGGTAGACTGGCTGGCTTAAAGAACTGAAATTTATTTCTTATAGTTCTGGAGGCATCCACAGATCTGATGTTTGGTGAGAGCTCTCTTCCTGGTTTGCAAGTGGTCATGTTCTCATTGTGTCCTCACACCGTGGAGAGCAGAGAGAGAGGGAGAGAAAGCTCTCCTGCTCTTCTTATAAGGGCACTAATCCCATCCATGGAGGTTCCATTATCATGACCTAATTACTTCCTAACGGTCCATATCCGAATATCATCATCACATTAGGAGCTAGGTTTCTCCATATGAATTTTGGAAAGACACAAACATTCAGTCCATAACACCTACTGGATCAGAAACTTTGGGAGTGGGGTCCAGACACCTGTGCTGTAACAAACCCTCGAGGCGATTGCTTTTCACATTCAAGCTGTGGAACACTGGTCTAGACTGACAGGCAGAATTCTCCACCTCCTGCCTCCTCATTTCTCTGTCACATTCCCAAGTGGTCCTATTGCCTGGGGAGAGCCAGGCAGTCAGGACTTGTCAAACTTCCAAGGATGTTGTATTCAAAATTTTATGAGTCAGATGGGTTTTATTATCATGAAAAAGTGTTGGCAGCAGGTCTGGGGATGAGAGCTGCCCCTCCCAGATGCACTGATGAATGTCCCCTGGGCTACATTTACCAGGCAAAGATCTTAGCCTTTTAGAGCTGAGGAGTTTCCTCCCCTCATTTGTCTTTACCTAGAAATAACTGTTTTAAATAAACATTTAATACAGAATAACAAGCATATAGAAATGTGCACAAATATAATAACTTTTCATAAACCCATGTAATCACTCTGCAGATCAAGAAACAGAATATAGCTTCTGTAATAATTAACAATTTTTACATCTTCCACCAACAGTTAGTTTTACCTGTTTTAATACTTTACATGAAAGAAAGCACTCAGTATGGTATCTCTTTGTTTCTTCCTTCTTTCACTCAGCATTGTAGCTGGGAAATTCATTGAATATAGCAGGAGTATGGGAGTTTCAAATACTCTACATCTTCACCAGCACTTGGTATTGTCTGTCTTTCTCATTTTAGCTATTGGTGGGAGTCTATAGGTATCTTACAGTGATTCAAATTTACATTTAATTAACGAATAATGAGGTTAAACATCTTTTAATATGCTTATTGGCTACTTGGGTATCCTCTCCCATGAAAGACTTGTTCAAGTTTAAGACTGATTCCTATTGGGTTTTCTGTATTTTTTTTCTCTCACTGGTTTGTCGAAGTGCTTTCTATGCTCTGGTTAAGAGTCCTTGTAGAAGATGTGTATTTTAAATGTCTTCTACCCTGTTGCTTGCATTTTCACACTCTTGATGGTCCATTTTGAAAATTCCGAATTTAATAATGATCAATTTAACAGTCTTCCCTATAATGGGTCATGTTGTATCTTCCTTAAGAAATGTTGGCTTCCTCTAAGGTCATGAAAATATTCTTGAGTTCATATTACAAAGTTCCATTGTTTTTACCTTTTACATTTAGATCTATAGTGCATCTGGAATTGATTTTTGTGTTTTATATGTGATACAACTACAGATCTTTTTTTTCCATATGAATATCCAATTGGCCCCATATGATTTATTGAAGGGGTATCCTTTCTGCACTGCAGTGCAGTGTCACAACTGTCATCAATCAAGTGGACACGTGTGTTTGGATCTATTTCTGGATATCTATTTGCTCCATACCTATTTTGTCTTGTGCCAATACCACACTGTCTTAGTTACTGTAGCTTTAAAATAAATCTTGATATTGAGAGTGTAAGTCTTCCAACCTTGCTCCTTTTCAAAATTATCTTGGCAATTCTGGGCCTTCAACATTTCCAAATAAATAATAGAATCAGTTGGTCATTTCTGCATGCATACACACATGTACATACACACATACCCTGTAGACATGCATACAAAACCTGCTATTTTTAATGGGATTGAATGAAACCTTGTTGATTTGAGGGAAATAAATGAATTTTGCAATGTATGAACAAGTTATACTCCTCAGTTTATTTATAGTTTCCTGTGCATAGATCTTGTATAGCTTTTTATTCATTCCCAGGTATTTGAGTGTTTTGATATTATTGTAAACTACAGCACTTAATTTCTTTTATTTTCTATTTGTTCATTGTAACATATATAATTGATTCTTAACATTGGCTTTTAACTCAGTGGTCATGCAAAATTCACTTATTAATTTTTGTAGTATATCTGTATTGTTTTTGAATTTTCTACATGCATATCATGTCAACAAATAATGATAGTTTTATTTCTACCCAATCATTATGCCTTTTATCTCTTTTACTTGACTTACTGCATTGGATAGGACTTCATTATAATTTTGACTAAAAATGGAAGAGTGGCCATCCTCAGCTTATCACAAATTTCATTATATTGCCATTAAGTATTATGTGATGTTTGCTGCTGGATTTTTTATAGATTTTACTCATCAGCTTTTATAAATTTGCTTTTATTCTTACATTGCTGAGAGTTTTTATAATAATTAGGAGTTGAACTTTCTGGATGCTTTTACTGCATCTTAAGATGATTAAATATTTTTCTATTTTTATACCATTACTATGATAAATAATATGATTCTTTTAAAATATTAAACCAACCTTGCATTCCTGGAATAAATACAACTTTATCTAGGTGTACTACTATCTTTAGACATTAGTTGGTGTGATTTGCTCATATTCTGTTTAGAATTTTTTAACCTGTTTAGAAAAATTGGCCCAACGTTTCCCTTGTATATAATGTTCTTGTTAAAGTTTATAACCTCATAGTACCCATACTCTTCTGTTTCTATTTTCTGAAATATTTGTATAATATTGGTATTATTTCTTCCATAAATGTTTTTAAAATTTCACTGGTAAACTAATCAACACTTGAAGACTTTTGTGTGTATGTGTTGGAAGATTATAAATCAGCAGTTTAAATATCTTTAGCAACACGTGACAATGCAGATAGTCCCTTTCTTATTGGGTCAATCTAAATTATGCTTTTCTTGGAATTTTCATAATTCTTCTACTTTTTAATGTATTAGCATAAAGTTATAATTATATTTTCTGTATCGGTATACTCTATGTTCATATCCCTTCCCTGATATAAAATTGTAATTTGTATCTTTTCTAATTCTTATCTGATTAGTCTTTCTAGAGATTTGTCTATTTTATTTATCTTTCAGAGAATCAACTTTTTAAATTTCTCTCTTGATATTTGTTTTCTAGTTTTTTTAAATTACATTTTAATTATTTTCTCTTTTGCATATTCTTTGGGTTTAATTTGTTCTTTTTCTAACTTATTGAGATAAATACTAGAATCATGAATTTCTAGCTTTTCTTACTTTCTTATAAATGGATACAGGACTATAAATTTTCTGCTTACCACAACTTTAGCTGCATGACAAATGTTTTTATATGTCCTATTTTTATTATCATTCATTCCAAAGAAATATCTAATTGTCACTATAATTCATTCCTTGACACATAGATTATTTAGAAATCAATTGTGTAGTTTTCAAATATTTGAGCATTTCTAATTTTTTTTATTTTTGTTACTTATTTATGGCTCAATTCCACTCTGGTCAGAGGACATGTGCTAAATAGCTTTAAATATGGTAAAACTTAATTCCTGTCTCAAAATATAATCAATTTTACTTAATAGTACATGTGTGCTATTAGAAAGTCTCATGTTAATATTTAATTAGTATTCAATTAAATCAGCTAGGTTTCATTAAGTAAATTAGGCTAATTTATATAAATTTGGTCAAGTATAGTAACCAGATCTTCTTTGTCCTTACTGATTTTTTTAAGCTATGTATTTTTATTATTTCAGAAAGGAAGGGAGAGGGAGAGAGAGATAGAAACATCAATGATGAGAGAGAATCATTGATCAGCTTCCTCCTGCTTTCCCCCTACTTGGGATTGAGCCTGTAACCCCAGGCATGTGCCCTTTATCGGGATGGAACCTGAGACCCTTCAGTCCTCAGGCCAACGCTCTATCCACCGAGCCAAATCAGCTAGGGCTGTCCTTACTGGTTTTTTAAATCAGTTTGTCCTTTCACCTCTGATAAAACTATATTAAAGCTACATTTTTAGCTACACATTCCTTTCTCTTCTTTTACAAGTTACCCTAGATTACACCTCCTTGAATTATTAGTTTTATAGAAGTTAGTACTTTTATTACTTCCCAGATATCATGAGACTCCTAGAATACTCAACTCTATTTATATTTCTGTCTCCTTTTTGTTTCAATGTTGCTATGACAAAACATTATTACCATTCCTGTATAGTTAATATTAATTCAGATGTGCTCTCATATGTAACCCTCCTGTGGCTCTCTATTCTTTCCTAAGTTTCATGTTTTTATCTGGGATCAATTTCCTTCTTCAGAAGAACATGCTTTATCATGTTTCCTTTAGTGCAAGACTACTGGTACAAATTACCTCAGGTTTTATTTATGTGAAAATGTATTTCTTTTACCTTAGCTATTAAAGAATATTTTTCCGGATATAGAATTCTAGGTTGGCAGTTATTTTCCTGAATATTTTAAAGTCATTGTTCCATTGCATTATGACTTGCATAATTTCTGCTAAGAAGTCTGTTCTAAACATTATTTTTACACCTTTGAAGGTAATATGCTTTTTTTCCTTTGATTATGTATAAGATTTTTTTAATCTTTATATTTCATTTTCACCAGTTTTACTGTGATGAACCAAATGTGGTTTTCTCTGGGTTCATCTTCTTAATCAATTACAGATGGTGTCTTGAATCATATTTGGAAAATGCTTGACTATTAATCTCTTCAAATGTTTCTGCTCCATTTTCTTTCCTCCCATCTTTTGAA
Organism: Myotis davidii; assembly: GCF_000327345.1. Lineage (NCBI taxonomy): Eukaryota > Metazoa > Chordata > Mammalia > Chiroptera > Vespertilionidae > Myotis > Myotis davidii. Next base: position 222,326 of record NW_006290680.1, on the reverse strand, counting down.
ATTCCAGTTAAACATATGCATTCATCATATCTCATATGATTCTTACACTTCTCTATATGTTCCATCTTTAGTAAAATTACTTAACAATTCTGAGATTTCGATTCAGCACTTGGAAAGAAGGATATTAATAGCCTCACAAAGTGTTGTTTTGTTATGTTTTTAATGAAGCTTACGTAAAGAGTTCATCCAGTGCTTATTAGACAACAGTCACTCGGTAAATATTAAGTCTCTTTACCTTTTAATGCTGGCATCTTATTGCTCAATAATGTTGATGGCAATGATGGTTACACTTTATCAAGCTTTTACTATGAGACAAGCAGGACTTTAAGTCTTTGACATATATTATTTCTACTTTCTTTACAGCAATCCTATGAACTAGCATCATTATATTTATGGTAGAGATAAGGAAACTGGAGCACATAGAAATAAAGGAGCTTGATTAGCTAGGTGGTTCTGGCTCAGGGTCTGCCATGAGGTTGCAGTCACACTGTCACCCCCAACTCCATCACCTAAAAGATAAATTTGAATTGATTGTAAAAATATACAGTTGAACCACATGAAACTGAAAATTTTTGACCTACAGAAATGTCACTTTTATATGGTTCAACCTAATAATTTATGTTTCCCAGACTCCCTGACTGAGATGATACAGAAAAATCCAATAGAGAAGATTTCAATCTTACTAAAGCAAAAGATATTTTTTTATTGCTACTCACCTCCTTGATGTGGTCAGAGCTATGGGGGCAAGGCCAGAACTCAAGAAAGCAACATCTGGATGGAGCAGGAGGAATCAATTTTTTTGTGGTCTTGTGATAAATTAGCAAATGGGACCTCAAGAGTCAGGGACCAAAAAAGACTCTTCTTCCTCAGTCACCCCACTGCTCTCTGCCCTCCCCTTCTTCTCTCTCGATGTCCTATCCCAATCCACCTATTCAATCTGGTTTGTGTCCTGTAGGGATGTGGAGGAGTCATGTTGCATCATCTGGAATTTCCCAGAATATTTTCTGGTTTTCATAAAATATTCATTTTAAACCAGCATTGTGGCTATTTCAGGATTCACAAAATAGTGATTGCAGAACAGAATTGACCCTCGTGGGGACAGTCTTTGCTCTAAGGAGGAAGTCTCAGAGTTTAAGCCATCATAGAAATGGGAATACCTAAATGTCCACCAATAAATGAAACTAAATTCATCCAGTGTAATGTTATGCAGCATTTAAAAGAAGTAAATAGGGTCATGTGTACTTGCATGGAAAATACTCCAGTCCTGGCTGGTGTGACTCAGTTGAGTGAAGCATCGTCCCATGCACCAAAAGGTCTCTGGTTCAATTCCTGATCAGGACACATACCCAGGTTGTGCATTCAATCCCCAGTCAGGGTGAATACAGGAGGAAACTGATCAATGTTTCTCTCATTCTCTCTCCCTCTCCTTTTCTCTATCTGTAGAAACAGTGAGAACATATCCTCCAGTGAGAATTAAAAAAAAAAAAACTTCAAAATACCTTGTGAAGTAAAAAAAAAGTACATGCAGGTCAATGTGTAGAGTGGAGTGTGTGTGTGTGTGTGTGTGTGTGCTGAACAGAAAATATCTGGAAGAAAAAAAACTCTAAAATAATGACAATAGTCATCTCTGGGCAGAAAAGGTATTGAAGAGGAGGGTTAAGGCGAAGACTTTGGCAGTAGCGGTAATGCTTGATTTTGCTAAAAATCAAAAAATATTCATGTTTTCTTGTGTAATTAAAAAGAAGCAATTTTTAAAGTTATAACACTTTTTTTTGCAACAGGCTTATATATAAAGTTAAGAGCTATTCCAGTTTGGTTTCATCAAAAGAAGACCGAGATGAGGATTAAAATGCAGTTGTTTTATGTAGGAGGTAATCCTAGGACATACCAATAAAAGAGTGAAGTGAGACAGAGAATGGAAAGTAGTTAGTAAAGTATGTTATCAAGCAAGTTACCACATGGGCATCTGGCGTGCAATCTGCGAGAAACACGCCCCTCAAAGTCATGTCACTTGAGGAGCAGGGAAATGGAGTATTGATGCACCAAATTCCATCACTCATTGCTGTGGGCTGCTCCTGAGGAACATTCATTCTGTAGCACTTCTGGCCTGCCACACAGCTGGGCCAAGTGGCCCCCTGATGGCCAGAGAACCCCTTTATGGAAAGAAATGAAGGGACTGGCAATTGGAAGCTGGGCTTCCATGCACTTGAGTGATAAGGATGAGGAGATTGGACAAGACACCAATAACATTGGTAAGAGCCATTCCACACCCCATTGTAAGTCAGTGTTGTTCAGGCAGCCTCTGAGGTTCTCTCTGGAATATCTGAGCTGGCTGACACCTTTCAGGGACAGCAACATCTCTGATGCAGGTTCCCAGCACTCCTCATGGGTAGCACTCCACAAGGGTACTAGCTTTCTGCTTGGGAAAACCCAGCCAGCCAACCTCTCTGACTTTCATAGGAAGCCCCAGTGTCTCAGCTTCCCCTACAGGAAATGAAAACAGACAGACATATAACCCTTTCTTCTTCAGGCATTGGCTACAGACGAATTAGATAACACAACCATTAAATCCCAAGTACCACTTTTTATAAGATTCAGCCATCCCAGTGACCAGGGGAGAAGGAGGTTAAAAACCTAGATGCAAACCAAACTTTTCCTAATTGTACAACAGGGACCAGTCAGTGTCCCTCTCTAAACGTATGAAGTGGCAACAGCTACCTCATAGGCTCGAGTGATATGCACATACAGACCTAGAAAGGACTCATAGAGCACAATCCTTGGCACATGGTCAATATTCAACCAATGTGCACAGGCCCAGAAACTGAATTTTTAAAATCTTTATTTTACACCTGCTGGTTTCTGAACTTTGTTCTTGGGGGCGTGGGAAAGAAACGAAGAGGAGCCTCAGGTCTTCTCAACCAGCTGTAATATGTCTTCATGAATCACGCGGTCTGAGTCTTCAGACAGGAAATCAGGTCCCTTGGGGCTCAAAAGGCTGCAGCCAGGAATGTAGAGGTGGAACCCAAAGGAGAAACTGTTTGGGAGAGGGGACAGTCTGTGACCCTGTAACCTTGGGCATCAGGAAAGTGCCCCCCCTGTCCCCTTGCATGCCCAGTCCAGCTAATCTGAGTGCAGCAAACCTGCTTCTATTGACCAGCCTTGCTCTGATTTAAATTTCAAACAGCCCACGATTTTATTCTCTCCCCACCAGCCCTGAAAGCTAACCATTATGGATTTTACAGGCCTCGGAGCCCTCGGCTCACACACTCAATTTGCACAATCTTTGCATAAGGAAAGAGGCAGTCGATGCAAACTGAATTAATTGTAATTGACCATAATATGCTTACAGAAATGCCAAGGAGTTTTCATTAGTAGATAAGCCCCCAAGTACCTCCGATGATTTAGATGTGCAGGAACATACTGCATGGCCACAGTTAATTACCAGACCTGCCACAGAAGGTGCTTCATCAAACCCTGGCAGAGGCCTTCCGAGGGCCAGTGACACCTCCAGGGACCGACATGTTTTGACTTCCTGTGAAGGGCTTTGAAGTTCACTGCCTGGGATGATGCAGAGCCAAGCTGCCCTGTCAGGCTCAGGCTGGGCTCCGCTTGCTGCCCTAGGCTCTGAGTCCTTCCATCCCCTCCCTTGGAGCTGCTGGTCCCTCCCACCTATCCCCAGCCTCAGTCCTTCTCTAACAGTCACCACTGTGAAGGCTGATATTGAACTTGTGTCCTGATTCACAAACGAGACCTTCATTCAAAACAAATTTTTTCAGCAAACATTTTCTAAGTGGCTCCTATGTGACAGCCGCCATACTGGGATTGGGGATACAATACAGACATGGACCTACCACATAGAGATTAAAATCCTGAAATAGAAAGATTAAATAGGAGAACCAAGATGGTGGCATAGGTAAAAACCTGTACTTGCTGCCGCTCACAGCCACACCAAAATTACAACTAAAAGACAGAATAACTGTCATCCAGAACCACAGGAAAGCTGGCCGCGTGGAAGGACTATAACCAGAGGGGTAAAGAAGAAAGCACATTGAGACTGGTAGGAGGTGTGGAGGTACAGAATGGGCTGGCATCCAGGTGCGCTGCTTTGTTAATCGGGAGGGAGATATAAGCTCCCGCTTGCTCTGAACTCCAGTTCCGGGTGAGACTCTGGGGGACCCAGACACATATGGGGATAAACTGGACTGTCTGGCATTGGGGCAGGAACATGAGGGCGGCTATCTTTCAGAGGGAGGTGCTCACAGCGGTCATTGTTCCTGCGCTGGGACTTCTCCAGTGCAGGGCTGACAAGGCAGCCATTGCTATTTGCTCTGCCCTGGTGATTCCCTGAGACCCCCCCCCACCCAATTTACAACCCCACCCAAGCTCTACGCAGCAGTTTTTGCATATGAATGGCCTGTCCTTTCTCAGCCTAAAACCTATCAAACAGGCAGCAGCTGGATAAACTGGACTGTCTGGCATTGGGGCAGGAACACGAGGGCGGCTATCTTTCAGAGGGAGGTGCTCACAGCGGTCATTGTTCCTGCGCTGGGACTTCTCCAGTGCAGGGCTGACAAGGCAGCCATTGCTATTTGCTCTGCCCTGGTGATTCCCTGAGACCCCACCCCACCCAATTTACAACCCCACCCAAGCTCTACGCAGCAGCTTTTGCATATGAATGGCCTGTCCTTTCTCAGCCTAAAACCTATCAAACAGGCAGCAGCTGGATCAGGGACCCCCAAAGCTATCAAAAGAAGGCCCAAAGCCAGCAGCAGCAGCCTGCCTTGCTTCACAGCTGGGCCTCGTCTGGGCTTTTCCAAAGATCATACAAAGAGGAGGAATCTGCAGATCTCTCTGTAGATCCTGCTGGGTGACCCCAGGCAGTTGGCTGACTTTACACCTCCTTGGAGATCCAAGAGCCAGTGTACCCAGTGGTCAGTATGAGACCATACCAGATTACAACTCTTCACATCCATAAGTGACACACTCAAGGGGCAGACTCAGAGAGCACCAAAGCCCCACTGAAGCAAGTCCTGCTCCATAAGGGTGTCTCCTGCACAGCAGCTCTTCCATTGTAGACACAGCTGGTCCTCACAGCCAATTAAGTAGCCTGGAGGTCAATTCCTCCCAGTGATACCAACAGCAATCAAGGCTTAACTACAACAAGACTGTGCGCACAGCCCACAAATGGATGCACCAAGAGTGTCCACCTCTGGTGATTGGAGAGGCTGAGCCACTGGGCCCTACATAAGGCTATATAAGGCCACTCTATCAACTCAAGGAGACTTAGCTGCTACCCAACACATAGAAACCAACACAGGGAAGAAGCCAAAATGTGGAGACAAAGAAACATGTCACAAATGAAAGAAATGGAAGAAAGCAAAATACTCAATGATATGGGAGGTCAGGAAGGCGAGATGGCATGTGACAGAAACATTTAAGGGTGGCAGGGATGAAATTGAGATTGATCCTCTATTTCCCTGAAGGATAGGTAGACTTACCTGCTGTGATACAGGGATTCGGTTGGAGAGGGGGCTGAAGAAAGTTAAGTAGACATTGAAAGATGAAGCACAGGGGGCTTCAGAAAAGCAATCAATTAGTAAGAAATTCTTTTCTCTGAAAATGTGCAAACTCTCCATGAGGACAGAAGTAGCAAGCAGTGAGCCGGAGCACCTAGAGAGCCATGCAGAGTTTGATTTACACTGCAGCATGCCCACCGGCTGCCAGCCTCCCCACACAACTGTTATTTGCTTATTTCAGGGTTCCCCGGCTGTTCTCTAAAATCAAAGCTTCACTAATAACCATATTTAGCATTGAACAAATGCTTGGTATTTCCCGAGGATTTCACAAGCAGTAATGAGTTAATAACCCAATGGAGCTGAAGAAAAAGCACAGGTCGAGAGTCTGCAAGAACCAGGTGATTTTCTTGTTTGTGGGGTAGGGAAATGTTCCTAACACTGGGCATTGATGGTTGTGATTCTTAGAATTCAATACAATCTTTATGTGTATGAATGTGTGTGTGTGTGAAACATGTGTGCACACCTGTGTGACTGTGAACATGCCTGGGGGAATATATGTGGGTAAAACACCTTCATTGGGTCTTTATAAGGACATCTTGGCCAAAAAGATTTAAAACACACACACACACACACAGCATTGAAGAAGTAGCTTAAGATACAGGTTCAGGCAACTTGAGTTAGGAGCCAGGTTCAGATACCTACTGGCTGTCTGATTTTGTACAAATCAACTCCCCTTTTAATGTCATAGTTTCCCTCATCTATAAATGGGGTGAGTGCCTTTTTCTCAAGGTTGTAAAGATTACATGAAATCCTATAAGTAAAAGTCCTGCCACAAGTCAGAATCCGTCAGTATCTTGACTCTCTCTCTTCTATCTCTTATTCATTTCAAGGCTACTTATTCAGTCCCTACTATGTGGCAGACACTGGTCTAGACCCTGGGGATCCAGCAGTGAGAAGAACAAAGCCTCTACTTATATTCATATATGTAAAGGCAGGCGTGAAGAAATAAGCAAGCACATATATGGTGTCAGATGACAAGAATGAGAAAGACAAAGCAAATCAGGGGGTAGGGAGGGATTCTGGGCTGCAGTGGGTGGTTTGGAAGAGCATCCTGGGGGCTTCTGAGCAAAGACCTAAGGCGATGAAGAAGCCATCATGTGAGAATCTGAGAGATTGTTCTTGGTAGAACAGTGGTTCTCAACCTTGGCTGCACATTAGACTTACCTGGGAATCTTTTTAAAATCCTGATTTCTGGGCCTCATCCTCTGGAAATTCTGTTTCTTTGTTATGGGGTGGGGCCACAGCATTAGTAACAAAGAAACAGAATTTCCAGAGGATGAGGCCCAGAAATCAGGATTTTAAAAAGATTCCCAGGTGATTCTAATGTGCAGCCAAGGTTGAGAACCACTGTAGTAGAGCAAGGAGCAGAAGCAAAGTCCCTGAGCTGAAACTGTGCTTGGCATTTGGGAGGATAGCAAGGATCTTTCTGATGTTCTCACCCTATAGTGTTATTGTTTAGTGCAGTAACAGAGGAACTAGGAGCAGGATTGTGTGTCCCTGAGAGGTCCTTGCAGACTATCTCCTATTGTGTGTTTCTTGCTCAGTACAGATACTTTCATTTCACTTGCTGTTAAGGAAGCTTATATCTTTAATGCAGTCTGCTGCTGTCTTTCTGTCAATCACTACCTTCATGCGGATCCTTCACAGAATCTCTTAGTCTAATTTATATATTCAGAAACTCCACCACATGGTGAGAGAGCCAGACTTCAAACTGAGATCGGCAGTCCAGTGTTGGTTCCTGGACACCACCTGGAATCTTGTTCTTGGCCTAAAGCCAAACATGCTGGAAAAATCCTGTAGTAAGGATGGGTGGGTCAGGGGACCCTGTGTCCCAGCCTCCCCCTTCTCCACACCCCTCTGTCTCCAAATGCCTGAACCCCTACCCCAGCTCTGAGAATGATCCCGACTCAACCCATTCACATCAGCGAAGGATTTTAAGAGGTAGAGAAATCTGGGAAAGATTTACACCTTAAAATAACCCTGACAATTGGGTAGGGGGTTGATAATAATGATCAAAAAGTAACAGTGAGCAGATCGGCTAAGAATACAAACTTCTGGATTCAAAATGAGGCACAAACTTGAATATTCATCCTATATAATAAAAGTATAATGTGCAAATCAACCAAACTGCGGAATGACCCGTTGGCAGGGGGCAGGGCCAGCGAGCAGGTGGCGCCAGGCCAGCCAAGGCACGTGCCAGCAAGCAGAGAAGGGGGATGGTGATGGAGGGGAGGGGAGCAGGGCAGCAGTGACCAATGATGACGAAGGGATGATGGGGGGCGGCACCATCCCCTGATCAGCCAGCCTGGTCGCCTCCCACAGAGGGAGGCCACCTGCAGCAGCAGCAGCAGGGTGGTTGCCCAGACCACTAGAGGGTGCAGGCCGGGCTGAGGGACATCCCCCACCCCCAGCCCCCCGCCAAGTGCACAAATTTTCGTGCACTGGGCCTCTGGTTTAAAATGAGAAAATAAATCAAAACAAACTACATTTTTAAAGTGACAGATCACACTAGCATTACAAAATCCTGGAAAAAAACATATTTGTATTAATTAAACCACTGATGCAACTCTATAATAATTCTTCCTACTTTTGGTGGCTATAGACTCTTTGATCTCTTCAGTTGACAATCAGCTTGTAATATTTTCTTTATATAAAGAGAAAACAAAGAGAATTCAGACTTTCTAAATTATTTTTACTATGGCATGTAGAGTAAAACTTGTGTTGTTGTTTTCTGCTTCACAGATTCATTATTGGAAATGCCTCTTAAATTTTTAGGATTATTGACAAATTTGGGAAATCTTCAATCAAGTTTATTTCACATGTGAGATGTGAGATTTTAGGGGACTTCCAAAGTTTTCTTGTGCAGCCCTGACTGGTGTGGCTCAGTTGGTTGGAGACATTGTCCTGTGCACCAAGAGATTGCTGGTTTGATTCCCAATCAGGGCACATGCCCAGGTTACAACCCCCCCACACCCACCCCTGGTAGGGGCACACAGGAGGCAGCCAATCAATGTTGCACTCTCATATTGATGTTTCTCTTCCCCTTTCCTCTCTCTCTAAAGGGCAATAAACTATTAATTTTAAAAAGTTTTCTTGTGCAATAAGTAAACATCAGTACTATTTGGACTGACAACACTCATGAAGCAGGGCCTTGAAAGGGCCCCCTGAAGTTTAAGTGTTACTATTTTCTCAGTAAATGCACCTCTGATTGGCTTACAAGGTCCTACCTTGATGGTCCTTGGACACCCCTTCCAACTCATTACCTATTTCATCTCTTTTGTCCAGTCTTTTCCAACCATTCTACTTTTCTTATTTTTAGCTAATGTTCATGTTTTCTTTCCATCACCCGACTTTTGCACAGGCTGTGCCCCCTGTCTGGGCTTCCCTTCCTACTACATAATTCTTTTCATTTCACTAACTCCTTCAGAGTCTTCTAGACTCAGTCATCATCCACTTCTGAGTGTCTTCAATCTCTATGTCAAATACCATATTATAAGCTTTTATGTTGTTATAGGATAATATAATTAATCTCTTTCTCTCCCAAGAGAGCTCCAAGAGGGTAGGGGTCACATTTGATTTTGTTCCCTCAAAGTATCCCCAGTGCCTAGTACACAGTCTGACCCATGATAGAGGTTGAGTAAATATTTACTGATTGAGTCTGGATGACTACAAGAGAAGAGACATAAATTGAAATTGATCAGTGATCTCCATCTCCCCACAAAGAAGAAAAAGTCAAGAAAACAAAGTTCGGTTTCCCTTTGGCTCCATTTCCCCTGAGTCAACTACCTATTGGTGAATCTCAGATATCTAGCCAGCCTCTGTGAAAATATCTTCATCCTAAAACATGCTTTTGGCACTTTGAGAAACCACGGGTGTTGCTATAAATACCAGAAGGAATCATAATTTGAAGTCTGAGGTAAAAAGAAATATGGATGAAATGATTAATAAAATACTTCAGGAAAGGACACAGATGCAGCCTAGCTTTGGGGTGAAGTTGAGGTTGGGCAGCTGTGTTTTCCAAAAAGATTAAATAACTCTTGTCCCACCTTGAGATACTGGCCCAAATTCCACACCAGAGCATGCTTTGTGGATGGGTCTTGGTCTGCCTATATGGGGTAAACATTGACTTCTAAAAAGATCTCCCCCCCTGGTCTATTAGCACATGTTTCTGCCATTAGAGGTACATTTCTTTTGATTAGGTACTGTACCTATACACGTTTTAGATCTGGCCTTCACCAGCTCCATGTAACTGCCTGCACTGGGGTCCAGCCCTTCCTGGTTCAGCCCCTCTCAGTCTCTGAGACATGCTGATAAGAAGAGGCTTCGCCCACCAAGGGATGGGATTGGGAATTCCAAGGTTACCCATAGATTTCAAAGTACAGGAGACCCAGGTACCCAAATGTTCCTTAATTTGTTCCCTCTTCTAATGATCCGAAGGTCAGTTTCCAAAGGAATGGGATATCGATGGCTAATGAAGGGTTGTTGGTGGATTTCAAATTACATGGCAACCTTCTTTCTTGTCAGGGATGGTAGCTGAGAAGAATTTCATATTAAGTCCAGGCTCAGTAAGGACAAAATCATGTTTGATTAGCAATGTCTGCTATGACCAAGGGAAAGGATGGTCATGGCATGCATGCCACATATGTGGTTTCCAGGTTCTAATTCTTAACATTTGATCCAAGACTTATGATTGCATTTTAGCCCAATTTTAACTTGAATTTCTCCAGAGGTTAAAGGTCTACCCTGAATTCAATTGATATGCTATAATATACAGTGTCCAGGAAAATGTATACACAGACTTTGAATAATTATAAAGGCAATGTTTGTTACAATACAAATTCATGGGACTACTGGCTAAAAAATATAAATTGGTATCTACTTCCCTTTAGGACCATTAACATTCCTATTCCTCATCCTTGTTTTTGGCTCATGTATTTTTCATCTTTCATTCAGGACAGCTTTTGAGTTTTCACCAACCAGTCTCTTGAGGAAGTCATGCTGCTGTGACCACTCACTCCAACCAGGAGGAACCTACACAGTATTCCAGCTGACTACAACAAAAGTCCATCCCCTTAGGATCTTGAAGTCCTCTCTCAGATGGAAGGAATGACCTCCATGCCTATTCCATAAAACAAAAAGGCTGGAATATTAGATCTAATCAAATAATCAAATCAATATCCCATCCCCTGGGAAACTGACCTTTAGACCATTTTGCAACTAGAATTCCCTTTTCCTTAAATCACATTCCATTTGCAAAGACCAGTAACTTTCCCCTCCAGACTTGCCCAAGATCTGGACCCACCCAGATAATTCCCCGCAGATAAAGCCCACTTAGAATTCTTTAAAATCTCTGACTCCCTGTCCCTGGGTGCTGGCACCATTTGGGGACTCAACCCATCTGGTTTCCAGATGATCTAATAAACTTAGAATTCTTTACCCCTTTTGGCCTCAGATGTTCCTCCTTCAGTGACCCTAATATATGTCATTTTCAAAATTGAGCTGTCAGCTATTAAAATGTGTGTACATTTTGGGGGACACTCTGCCTTTCACAAATACCACCCTGACCGAGTTGGGAAGTTGTGTGCTAAGCCTCTAAACCAACCACTTCCCTTATTGGTATCCCACTCTCCAAGGCCAGCTACAACCAGCTAGTGACAGCCCCTAAGCCCAGGAGCCCATGTAATTAAACAAATTTGCCAATCTTCAAAACCCACTCAGCTTTTCAGACATAATCCACTTTCTACAGCTCCAGCTTGCTGTGACCCTGTCCCTAGTGGAACCGTCTGTGCATCCCTGCATGGCAGGCTTTTCTTCTTCTCTCATTTGAAGCCATAGGTAACAAAGAGTCCTGCTTTCATCTATCCAAGTGGCAGTGTGCTGTGTCCTACCATCCAAAGAATATTTACATCTTATAAAATACATGTGTCCAATGTCCTTAAAGAAACAAGGGCTGAGTCTAGGTTTAAAAGAGAAAATGTACAAGATGAGTCTGGAACATATTGTCAAACTAGATGGCAAGAAGTTATGGAAGACCATGTGGTCTTGTCCTAAGGACATAGGACTCAACTTAAAAGAGTCTCCCACTGTCCGGACACAGGAGAATTTGGAGCTCAATAAGAGAAGCACTGCAAAGGATTGAATTCATAAGTGCCAAATGATTGTAACAATAAAAGTAGGCTCAGGGGTGTCCTGCATTGAACACGAGAAAACTGACTCATTATTCTGAAGACTAGAAAATAGAGGGAACGAATCAAGTATTAACTTGTCTTTCCTATATAAAATATATGACAAGTGGTTGATGAGAAGAAGCTTTTCTTTAAAAATGATTCAGATAATGAATGAAAGAGGCATGATGGGATTAAAATTAGCATTGATTAAAATGATCATTAGTGGCTGTTACCATCAGTCAACTAGACTTCCTAATAGAAGTACATAGTACCGTGAAGTATGAAGTACTCTTGCCAAGAAACAAACCTGAATCTGTTCAAAACTCTAGACCTCACTACTAATTTACAGGAAATACCAGGGAGAAGAAACATGTTTCACCATACCACTAAAATGCCATCGACAAAATGCAGACTGTAGGGAATTCTTTAAGACAAACAACACAGTTTTTTCAACAAGTAATTCTCAAGGGAAAAAAATTAGATTGAATAAGACTTAAAAGACCTATGAACGATTTGTGATATATAGAGCATATTTGTATCCTGATTCAAACAAATAATTTTTTAAGTTAGATAATAATTTTAGGAAATATGAAAAGGTTGGATAATAAATAATTATTATTACTTTTGGATAAACTTTATGCTTCATGTTTAAGCATTTTGATTATTTTTAAATAATCTTTATATTATAGAGATACATACTGAAGCATTTAGAAGTGAAATGATATAATACTTGGGGTTTGCTTCAAAATAATGCAGGAGGGAAGAAGGAAGTATGTGCAAGATACAGAAAAACAGGGTTGGTCAGTCATTAATAATTTTTTAAGCTGAGCAATGGGGGCATGAAGTCAGTTATGCAATTCTGTTTACCTGATCTCTGCTTAATACTTTTCATAATTAACGTGTGTACGTGAACACACACACACATTAAAAATTAATAGCAGTGGCCAATTTTGCTCCAGAGAAGAAGCGAGAGGTGGAACTGAGCAAGGCAGAAGCAAGTCTACAGCAAGCTGAGTCAGTCCAGGGCATGGTCGGCCTCTGCAGAAGAGGTAGGTCCGGTGCCTTCCAGAATTATGAGGACCTCACAGAGCTGTGTGCTGAGGGACTCGAAAGCCTGGGCCTTGGCATTAGGTGGGTCACCCAGCTCCATCACTTAGTTGCATAGAGGTGCTCCAGTGTCCTCATCTGAATCTGATGGGTGGGGATCAGTAGAAGCCACCTTGTCCTTGGAGGAGAGGATTAGATGAGCTGACCCATAGACAATGCTTAGCAAAGCTCCTAGCTCCTACTACACAATTAATAATCGGTAACTATTCTTAGGTTATTATCATCATCTTTCCTGTGATTTACCATTGCCCAAGCAGATGCTGCAGGCACGGTGACTCAGAGGAACCATAGCTGGTGGCCCAGACTCTGGACCCATCTGCATCTCATTGTGCAGCACTCATCTCAAATCTCGATTTTCCAGAGCCTCCCCTATTCCTCACTCCCTCCCTTTCTCTCTTGTTCCCTCTCTGCTTCCTGTTTTTCTTTCCATCCTTCCTTCTTTCCTTCTTTCCCCAAAGCAGCACTTTCCACAGTGACAAGTGAAGCAATAATCTAAGCAATAATTTAACTCCTTGCTTCCTACTTAAAAATCCCCTAATTACTGGGTAATGGGTCCGCAGAGGCATTTGGGCTGGGCGAGCTTTGCCCTGCAGGCACAGCTATAGTTCATCTGTCTGCTCCCTAATAGCACTCTAAAGTTCACCCTTATAAACATGTCACTGAGCCAGTAATTGAGTGACTGGTCATTAGGTTCCACGCATGGTACCTGTGGGTCACCGATCACTCAGGGGTGATGGATCTTTCTCCGATACCTCTGCTGGGCAGGCCACACAGCTTTCTATCACCTCTGAGCAGAGCATTACTCTCTGGGAAGTCTACGGGGAGCCCCAGTGGGCGGTCTTAACCGTGGACTTCCATCAGAAAGGGCCAGATGGAGGAGAGGGCAGGACCACGCATCCTCCTGCTTCACTCCCTGACTTCCCCAGAAGCCTGTCCTGGGAGAGTCTTCTGAGAAACACTGAAGCTAAAAGACACCATGAAGCAATGGGGAGTCTGTGCAAGAAATATTGCTCTGTGAAGTTAAATTTGAGAGTAGAGCCATTGTTGTAAGACAAGGAAAAAGGATTGGAGCTTTGGTGACTAGACTTAGCCTGATGTATCAGAAACATCTATCACCTATGAGCTGTGTACCCTTGAGTAAGTCACTTGACCTCTCTGTTCCTCAATTCCTCATTCATGAAACAGAGATGAGAGTACCTACCTACCTTCAAGGGTTGTGCTGAAGATTATGAGATAATACATATCGAAGTATCTAACAGTGCCAAGTACCCAATAGGTAATCAACAAATGTTAGTTCATTATAAACCTCCCATTTTCCTCTGCTTTCATAAAAAATGCTCTCTGTTTTTGGTGATGGAGACAGAATAACATAGTTGCTAAGGGCACAAGCTCTGAAGTTAGCCTGATTAGAATCAAATTTCAACTCTAACACTTCATCACTGTGTGGCCCTGGTCAAATTTCTTAACCTCTCTAAGCCTCACCTTCCTCCACCTTAAAATTGGGATATTAATATTACCCAGTAGTCACTGCATAGAGTTTTGTAGAGATCATGAGATAATGAAATGGAATCTATATATATAAAAGCCCAAGCAACCGTTAAGGCAGAATAACCGGAACAACCAGAACAACGGGAATGACCAGTTGCTATGACACGCACTGACCACCAGGGGCAGATGCTCAACACAGGAGCTGCATCCAGCCCGCAGGCCCCGATCGCTGATGAGGCCTGCCTGCCACCCTCCAGGTCCTTACCCCTCACCCACAGCCGGTAGGCCCCAATCGCCTGATCAGGGCTGGGATGGAGAACTGGGGGTGAGTGAAGGCAGACGCGGCCCCTTTCCCAGGGGGACTGAGTGCCAACTCCTTTCCCGGGGCCAGTGATCAACCTCCCGGGTACTTCCCCCCTGTCCCTCCCACTGGCAGTTGGCCCCTACCCCTAGCCAGTCCCTCCCCGCAGCCGGCAGGTCTCAGGGCCAGCAGCCAACCTCCCGGGTCCCTCTCCCTATTCCTCCTCCTGGTCAGCAGACCCCAATCACCCGCTTGGGGCTAGGCCCCAGGCTGGGACAGGAACTGGGATGGGTGGTAGTGTACAGGGGCGGCGAGAGGCAGGGAGGCAGGGAGGCGGGGAGGCAGGGAGGTGGGGAACCTGATCAGCCCTGATTGCTGGCCAGGCCTAGGGACCCCACCCGTGCATGAATTTTGTGCACCGGGCCTCTAGTAATAAAATAAATGAAATAACGCATGTGAATTACTTAGCATGATAATTGGCAAGTAGTTGGAAGTAATTATTCAATAAATACTTGCTCTCATTATGGGGCACATGTTTAATAAAATCAGGGGAGGACATTATTTATGTTTCATGTTTAAGTACAATATCCTGAAATTAAAATTGTCAGGGAATTTCAAATTTTAAGTCTACATCCACTTATACCTACTGCAAAGAGTTCTCAGCCCATTTGGAGGAATGGGGCTTGAGAAAGAGAACAGCTCATTCAGAATAAAATCCTCCTCTTATGTAGTGCCTGAGTGATACCAAGTGGAAATGCTGCAGGGCACTGAAAAGGAAGAGACAGATGTGGCAGAGAGCAGGATCCAGAGCAGGTGGGGCTAATCAGAGTTATAAGAACACCTGGGCAGGAAGACAAGCAGAGGTGGTAAAGGAGAGTGGGCAACCACCTTTCAGACACCACTTCTGAATTCCTGATCACCAGGAATACAGTGGCCCTGCCCAGGGTCCAACCTTTCAGCTTTGGCAACGTTAGCATCTTGATCCATATGCCAGGATCCATGTGATGAGCTAATGGTGTATTTTGCTTTGCTTTTATTGTGTTACACTGAGTGCTGAAAGGGGGGGGAATGTAAATGCTGATATTGATTATAAGAAATACAGGTTTCTCAAAGGTGAAGCAATTGAAGCAACGATGTGAATACTTAGGCATTCAATTCTAACTCTTCATCACTGTGTGGCCCTGGTCAAATTTCTTAACCTCTCTAAGCCTCACCTTCCTCCACCTTAAAATTGGGATATTAATATTACCCAGTAGTCACTGCATAGAGTTTTGTAGAGATCATGAGATAATGAAATGGAATCTATATATATAAAAGCCCAAGCAGCCGTTAAGGCAGAATAACCGGAACAACCAGAACAACGGGAATGACCAGTTGCTATGACAGGCACTGACCACCAGGGGCAGATGCTTAACACAGGAGCTGCATCCAGCCCGCAGGCCCCGATCGCTGATGAGGCCTGCCTGCCACCCTCCAGGTCCTTACCCCTCACCCACAGCCGGTAGGCCCCAATCGCCTGATCAGGGCTGGGATGGAGAACTGGGGGTGAGTGAAGGCAGAGGCGGCCCCTTGCCCAGGGGGACTGAGTGCCAACTCCTTTCCCGGGGCCAGTGATCAACCTCCCGGGTACTTCCCCCCTGTCCCTCCCACTGGCAGTTGGCCCCTACCCCTAGCCAGTCCCTCCCCGCAGCCGGCAGGTCCTGATCGCCTGATCAGGGCTGGGCCCCAGGCTGGGATGGGGAACCAGGGGTAGGTGGCAGCAGATGTGGGCAGCTAGGGAAGGAAGAGGCAAGGAGGCAGGGAGGCAGGAATACACTGAGTGCTGAAAGGGGGGGAATGTAAATGCTGATATTGATTATAAGAAATACAGGTTTCTCAAAGGTGAAGCAATTGAAGCAACGATGTGAATACTTAGGCATTGCCAAAGTGGCATATCTTCCATTTCACCTACTCATTGTTCTTGAATTGGTCAAGCATATATTCTGCTGGGGGGGGAAGGGGATCAAATATTCTTTTAGAGCTGACAATGTGCCAGGCGGTGCTTTAAGCAATTTACAAGTATTAGCTTATTTAAAACTTGCCCAGCCAGTATGGGTCAGTGGTTGAGCATCAGCCCTGTACCCCATGCACCAAGAGGTCCTTGGTTCGATTCCTGGTAAGGGCACATGCCCGGGTTTTAGGCTCAAACCTCCAGCAGGGGGCATGCAGGAGGCAGACATTCAATGTTGATGTTTCTTTCTCATCTATCTCTCTCTCTCTCTTCCCTCTCTCTAAAAATCAATAAAAATATATTTTTTAAAAAACTTTAAGAAACTCATAAAAATTAAAGAAACTAATGAGAACCACGAGAATACATTAGACAAACATAAATTGAGGGCTATTCTATAAAATAAATGCCTCTCTTAAAAAGTGTCAAGGTCATCCAAAGGCAAAAAAAAAAAAAAAAAAAAGAATGAGGAGCTATTCCAGATTAAAGGAGGCTAAAGAACATTATCCCAAAAAAGCAATGAGCTATCTTTGTTTGGATCACGGATCAGATTGTTGTTTGTTTGTTTGTTTGTTTGCTTGCTTTTGCTTTTGTTTGTTTTTTTGTTTTTGCTATGAAGGACATTAGAGTGATAATTGGCAAAATTTGAGTAGGATATGTACATTACTATATCATGCAGTATTAATGCTAGCTATTTTCCTTATTTTTATGTTTCTGTGATAATGTAAGAGATTGTCCTTTTTTTAAAAAAATGTAAACCAATATGTTTAGAGTTAAGGAGCATTATGTCAACATTTTACTCTGAAAATTGTTCATAAAAAATAATAAAAATGTATAAAAAAATAACTAAGCAAACATGAAAATGCTAAATTTGGGTAAATATGAAGGAAAGTATGTAGGAATGTATTATACTATTTTTTGCATTTTTATAAGTCTGAAATTATTAAGCAAAAAAATTAAAAATCATAGAAAATATATAATACAAATTATGTCTACATTACGCAATACCATTTCAAGTTTTAGGAAGTATTTTTCTCTTTGGGAGCAAATACCACTTAAATGTATAAATCTATTGACTGGCTTTTGAAACTTTCATATATGCCTTTAGGAAGGAGTTAATTAAAACAGCAGGAAAGAGCTTTGACAATGAAATTCTTTTGTAGGAATTAACCCCTTCCCCGGCAGAAACGTGTATACTCGTTTTCACAAAATGTTCTTTTTCAGTCGTCGACGAGTATACTAAGAAAATATGGTAAAAAAATATGGTTTATAGGAAGACGAGTTACAAACTGTTTTCATAACCAGCATCAAAAATACTATATAGAACCAAAATAAAAAAATTAGTCTGAAAAAGAAACGTTTTTAACAAAAAAATTGTTGGGGAAGGGGTTAAAGTGAGAGATGAGGTCGACAGAGCTTTGACAATGAAATTCTTTTGTAGGAATTAAAGTGAGAGATGAGGTTGACATGAACTAACATAGCACCCATGGATTGGGGAGTGTTTGTATAAATACAGAAGACACCTGAAAGAAGAACTTCCTGCACTTGGTGTCTAATTGAATATGCTCAGAAAGAGAGGGAAGAGGAGTCTAGGATTTAAGCCTCAGGAACCTGGAGAATCCCAACATTTGACCTAGAACTAAAACAGGAGGCTGAGGTTCCATTTTGCCTTTGCTACTGTTTGTTGTGTGACCCTTGGCAAGTCACTTAACCTTTCTGGATCTCATGGGTAAAAGATGCTACTGGATAGAGTGATGCTTGCCCTATGAATCAATGACAAGAAAAACAGCAGCCAATGGCCAGAGGGGAGACCAGAAGCTCAGAGTGGGTGTGTAGCGTTGAAGGTGACAACAATTAGTGAAAATTCAGAGTATGTGCTTTCAACTTATGAAATTGCCATTTTTGTAAGTCAAAAGTAGCCAAATATTTTCAATTCCAAATGACTTAAGCTAATATGATAAATGTAAGACTGGAACTCGAAGAAGCTGGGAATGGATTTACAGATTTGGAAACCCACTAGATGAAGGCGAAAGCTAAAGCCCCAGAATGGATAGGCTTTCAGAAGGTGGAAGAATGTGGAGTAAGAGAAGAATAGAGCCTAGAATAGAACTCTGTCGGTCACAGAGATTACATGAATTCATTAATCATACAAATGAATATTTATTGGAACCCAACTACGGAGCAGGCATTCTGCCAATGGTACAAATCCAGGAGTGAATAAAGCAAGTACATTCCCCTGAGCTCGTAAAGATCTTAGCATAGAAGAGAAAGAGAAGCCAGAATGTAATTGTAGCTACAGCTACTGTTAACACCACTATTCACTGAGCCCTTGCTGTATGCCATGCACTTGGAAGAAAGCCAGACATAGTGGGCCTTCTTTGATTGCTCTTGGTTTCCACCCCACCACAGCTTGAGGCCATACTTACTTAGAGCTTCATCGGACATCCCTTGCCAAAGATCCAGATTCACAAACTATTCATGAGAAATTGATATTTTACTGAGGATTATTTCCTAGGGAGAAGGGAAGGAAAGCTTCGCATTGCTCACCATACAAGAGAAATGTAAACAAATTGCCTGATCTCCCCACACCCAGTCCCACTGCACCATGCTCTTTTCTCTGCCTACTGCCTCATCTTTCTTCATTCTCTGCCTACTGTGACCGTGGCCTCTCCAAAACCACTCTGAGAACACATGAAATCTCATTCTTGCCTTCAGTTTGTGTCCCCCCTCATCCGAGCTGGGACAAAATTAAACTCTACTGTTCCAGAAGCATGTGCCTGGGGTTGGGCTGGGAGTATCTTTACATATCCTTTCTCAATGCCAAGTTGCTCATCGAAGAGTATTGCTATTTATGGATGGATTCTCCAAAAAGTTATCAAACCAAGAAGGCCTGCCGGGGGGAGCAGAAGGAGAGGCAGGGAAAGGATTCTGTACTGAGAGTATAAGATTTTTTAAAGATATGGAGAAGACAGAGGAACAGTGAGAGGGAGAAAGGTTTGTCTTCCTACCTACCCATTATCTTGAATTCTTACATCATCCCTGAGCAAGATATCATTCTCTACATGTTATAGAGAAGTAAACTGACATCCAAGGAGAATAACTAACATGTAACATGTTCAAGGCCATGTTAAAAGGATATGGGAGGACTGGGATTCAAGCCCAGGCACACCTGACTCTTTCCACTTCACAACAGTAAGAAGGAGCAGGGGATGTAGGAGAAGCTGGACTCTGATCCTTTGTGTTTGCCTCTTGAGGAGCTAGTCACATACCAGATGTTTGCAGCTGTGTGGCAGAAGAAAGATTCTGATAGCCTTTATTTTTATAACTGGGCCTCTTATGTTTATGTAGGAAATAAGAAACCAAAATAATTTGAATTTTTTGTAGAGTAAAAGTTAATGGGCCTCTAACAAAGGTGTCGGCTTAAAGGAATTCACTCAGCTACTTAAACTTCTCATAAATGATTAGGTGTGCCTTAAATAAGAGAGGCTGTCTGCTAAGTCACACCAGAGAAGAAAGGCTCAAACTTGGCCACCAGGTGTCTATACCTGAACAAACAAAAACTTGCTTTTATGTCCATTTCCCCACAAGTAGAACAGACCTACTAATGTCTTCTCCTGCCTCCTCATAATGCATGTATATTGAAATAATACACATGGAAGAAATTTAAATAGCATAAAGAAGCTTATTAATTAAAAACATGATTACCTTTAAAGAAAATGAATTAATATTTTATTTGTTTAGAAAGTTTTGGAGTATTCCTCGCATGCCCAGGAACATGAGGGGTTTAAGCTTCTTTCTAGAGTGAGGTTCCTGAATCTCCTAAGACCTATGACATCTCTTCCTCACCCACCCTAGGAGCCATGACTGGAGTTTGCCAGACATGGCACGAGGACCCAAAATTGCATTTGCCACTGACTCTGATGCTACTGTAATATTCTTTAAGGTCAGGAGAATAAAAAGTCTCCAGTAAACAGTGATTCAGCTAATGTTACCAGGGAAGAAAGGCACAGGCCACCTCCAGGGAACACACACCCGGCCCTCTTCCCCTCCTCTCTCTTGCTCAGTCTACATAACACGCCACCACTTGAGAGAGGCCGCCAGTTTTCCAACCCAGCAAAGCCAGTTATAGCCAGTGTTAATGCCTTCAAGAGCTTGACCCTGTGTGTGACAGGTGAGTGAGATTGGCTCTACTCAGACCATCCCCAGCCTGTCTCTCACCTTCTAGAAAAGGCAGTGGATCACAATGGCCTGCTCTGAGCAGTATCAATCATGGAATGATGGATGGGTGTCCATGGCAAGTCACCAGCACGTACCTTGCTTATCGAGCCTGGGCACTTGATTCACACTGAATGCTGACGGCCGATGCATAGGACTCAAGTCCAATCAGAACTGTGACATCTCTGTATTAAGGACCCCTTCAATCTGGCCTGTCATATTCCTCTGCCCAGACACTGGCAAAAGCTCCACTTTCTTCCAAAAATGTCTAGGCTATGCTTGACACCCAGGATGGCATGTGTTGGCTTGGAAATAACAATGATAACTATCTTATAGTGAGTTCTTATTATCATGGATCAGGCTATGTGCTTCATTGGGTTATTGGATTTATATAAAAATAAATGCCATCATTACTTCTACTTTGCAGATGGGAAACTGAGGATCAGAGAGGACTCAAATCAAGTAAGTGACAGAGATGGGTTTTGAAGCATTTGATTCAGAACCTGAACTCCTAACCATTAAGTTATATGTAATCATGTGTTGATTTCTTATTACTGAGATGCACACAGAGAGAGCAAATATTCAAGAAACACCCTTGTTGCTACCACTATAATTATAAGCCTTATTTTGGTGAAGGCCTTAGCTTAAAGCCACTCAGAAACCCCTTTTCTTTATCCCTCTCTTGACTGAAGCCAGGCATGATGAGCACAGCACAGTCCTGGAAGGTCTGATCCCAGAAGATCCTCTGATCCCAGAAGGTTGAGCTCTGATCCCAGAAGCTACCACATTCACCCTGACAGCTGCTCCCAGCAAGTAGTAAGCCTCACATTTCTAAAGGGTGGAAAGTATGGGCTGGAAAATATAGAATCCCATAACCAATGATTCCCTAGACCCGTGGTTGGCAAACTGTGGCTCAGGAGCCACATGCGGCTCTTTGGCCCCTTGAGTGTGGCTCTTCCTAAGCCTTAGGAGTACCCTAATTAACTTAATAACAATGTACCTACCTATATAGTTTAAGTTTAAAAAATTTGGCTCTCAAAAGAAATTTCAATCGTTGTACTGTTGATATTTGGCTCTGTTAACTAATGAGTTTGCCGACCACTGCCCTAGACATGCTATTAGAATGCTCAAGAATGGAATTATACCCAAAGCTAGTAAAATTATACCCTGTGTCTACTGGTATAACATGGTGGTTTTTAAATAAGGGTCCCCAATGTCCTAGGGATTCCAAAAACCAACCTTCCCTTTTCTCCTACCACACACTAATGACAGACAGAACACCATGCCCTCTCATCTAAATTCACCCAGAATTGTAGATAATTGGCATTAATGTAAAGCTTCAGTTTATATTAATGAATATAAAGCACACCTAGGCTATGAAGCATCAATATCATTCAGGGCCAAGACTCTCAATCTGCCCTTTGACCTCATTTCTAAGATGTTTATTATAGAAAAAAAAATCACCCTTTAGGTCTCAGTTTCCACATCTGTAAAATAAGAATGATGATAACTAATTGACATTACAAGGCAGGAATGAAGAAATCACCATGAAATTGTTGGATGAACTATGAAGACATGTATACATGTTAAAAGTTATTTCACACACACATGTACATAATTAGCCCCATGTATGTTCATGAAAATGGACTCCGAAAAATTAAAGAGCTAATATGGTCAAAGAGCTAATAAGTAGGCTCTGGTAGAAACCACGTGGTGCTGCCCAGGCATCCTTCAAGTGAATTACTCACTGCCTATATGCAGGGGGTAGTGTCAAGGGACAGACTCTAATAGTCAGTTCCATCCATGTCTGCCTCAGCTGCACTGAGCCACCTCACCAAGGCCATATCCTTCCTGAGAAAGCCCACATCACATTCCATGATGGAACAAAGCAAGGTTATAAAGGCTCAGTCACTTCAACATCCCCCCCGGACAACTCTGATTGGCAATGCTCTCTTCTGGGTTAGCCCAGCCTACTAATATGTTGAACCTTCATCCCAAGTTGACTTTTTCTCCTGCCCAATCCTTCTGTCTCAGGATCACAGGTGTTGATTCCATACAAACATCTTGCATCCCAACCTGCATCTCAGCACCTCCTGGGAACCCAACCTGAGATACAGGGGAGCTGAGATCTGAACCTGGATCTGTCTGAATGTGCAGCAGAATGGAATCTTCCAGGAAGGAGCAGGAGCAGGTGCTTCTGATAAGCCCCTCACTTCCCAGAGCACAGCGCCCGATCAGCTCCCCCATCCCTGTACTGAGGAGACTTGCATAGGTAAGGAGCTGTGAACACTGAGAGACAAAATGTAAGGCAAGTTCCACCAAGGTCTTTCTGACCAGTGAGAGGGTACTACTGCTCAGTTCAGTTCCCTGCATCAGTTCCCTGCAGGCCCAGCTGGATGCAGCCACACAAGCACTTTGAAGGCAGCGGCTCATGACCTGGCCCAGGCCAGGCCACTCCCCAGCACCTCCACATGGAAGCAACTCAGCCAGCCACCAGCGCCAGCAGGTGGCTCTGAAAATGCCCATGTAATTAGAAATCTCATTTCCATTCCTGGTCTCTGGTTTTCATGGCAAAGAGAGCATTTTTTTCTGGAATGAATTACCCACTCCCTGCAGATGTCTTCAAAGGCTTATAATCCAAAACGGGTTCTCTTAGACCCAGTCTCCCCAAGGCTGCCCATGGACACAGGAAGTCACTTCTTTGTAGGCACAGATGGGCTTTTGAAAATGTACAAACTTTGCTGATGTGACAGAAAATTCTGGCCATAGGGGCAAGAATCAGAGGCCGTGGTGTCTGGATTTCAGGGGAGCTCAGAGTGCTTTATCCTCACCTTCACTCAGGGCAAAGGCATGTGGTTTGCCTGGGGCTGTCCCAGCTTTAGCACTGACTGTCCTGTGTCCGAGAAAATCCTTGGTTCCAGGAAAGAACCCCAACGTAGGACAAAGGCAGAAATAAGAGTCTAGTTCATTTGGGGCAACCTCAGATAAACTCTGAAGTCAGAACCTCCAACTTCTCAGTTTCCTACCAATTGGGTTAGTGAGATGCCAAATGAACTAATACAAGGTGGGGCAAAAGTAGGTTTACAGTTGTTTATAACCAATAGATGTATCTCTCTCACATCCATGTTTCTTTCTGTTTCTCCCCCTCCCTTCCACTCTCTCTAACTATCAATGGAAAATATCCTCAGGTGAGGGTTAACCAAAAGAGAAAGAAAAGAGAATCCTTGACCCTATAGATTAGAAGTGTGACTGTTGTCAAAAATGCAGGTTGAGAGAGTCAATCGACCCAGTCATAATCCATGCATGAAACACTGTGACACAAGATCTACTCAGACTAGGGCCAAGTCCAGATCCAGACTCAACATGACCTTCTCCACATAGCTCACGTTTCATGACCACTCAGCAGGCCACAGACCATTCTGAGTGTTTTACTTATATTACTGCCTTTAATGCTCACTTCGGCCCTGAAAATAAGGAGCACTTTTTCTACTATCATATAGATTACTTATGAAAACATCAAGACTCCGAGACTGTAAATATATTTCCCTGGATCTTACAGCTATTAAATGGCAGAACCATGATTTGAACACAAGTGTGTCAGTCACTTCCAGGTGCTATAACAAGACAGCATAGACAGGGTGACTTAAACAACAGAAATTTACTTCTTGCAGTTCTGGACACTGGTAAGTCTGAGATCAGGGTCAGGTTCTGATGAGGAACCTCTTCCTGGCTTGTAGAGAACTGCGTTCTCTCTGTGTCCTCATGTGGCAGACAGTAGACAGAGAAAGAGCAAGCTCTCTCATCTCTTCTTATAAAGGCAATAATCATATTATAAGGGCTCCACTCTCATGACGTAGACACATCCCAAAGGCCCCACATTATAAATCCATCCTTTTTGGGTTTAGGGTTTCAACATATGAAATTGGGATGGGGATGGGGAGACACAGTATGCAGTCTACAGTGAGTAGTCTCAATTCCAAAAATGGACCACTTACCTAGTAGGCTACAACATCTCATAATCAAGCACTACCATACACCAGGTCCTGTTCTAAATACTCAATGAATCTCATTTAATTTTCAGACCCTATAAGGTGGGTACTATTATCATTCCCATTTTACAAATGAGGAAACCACAGCTAAGAAAGGTTAGGTAACTTCCCAAAGTTATAGGGCTACAAAGTGGACATTCTCACTCTAGATCCCACACTTAACAATGACCCAGAGTCTCACTATCCCAAGTATGTGAAGTCAATTAGAAGGCCAGAACTCTATGGGATTGACCACTGTGCTTGGTGAGACTCTTTGGCCCAGATCTGTCATTTCTTCTGGTCATAAGAACCCGGGGCCTGTGATCAGGCAGAACTTGACTAGAAGACCAGGTGCCCAGATATTTAGTGAGCATCATTCTAGTTGAGTACGAACTTCCACACATGCCAATTGACTTTAGTAAATGATGGGCTGTAAATTGGAGGGCAGGTGGTTTCATCATGAATCATCCCATTTTATCCAAGCTCATCAAGACAGCCATGCATAAATTCTGTGTAGGCTATGGCAGGTGCTGTCCTTTAGATTTCCAATTAAATGCGCCCTAACTTCGCTCACTTCTCAGTAGGGAAGCTGAGCATTAATATGGTAATGAGCAGTTCAAGAAATCTTTATGGGAATCTCCTCATGCTGGAGTGACCTGTGACCCTCTGCTCCTCTGTCTACTGAATGGAGCAGGCCAGGCAGGAAACCCAGGCAGGCCACACACCATGGGAATGGGAATGGTTAATGCTTCAGTGGATACCATGACATCAACCTCTGCAAAGACAGGGAAGTGAGGATGCTAGGAGCACCCACCATCCTGCTATATGAGCCAAACTGACTTAAGGATCTCCGGCCATCATTGTACCACTGAGAGGTAGCCCTGCCCCACCCTGCAAAACATTTCCACGTGTTCCAAATGGCCCTCGTTGGAAAGGAGGGCACATTCCTATTGAGAAGAGACAAATTTTCTTCGACTAAGCATGTTGGGGTTTGGGCTGACGATAGGTTCAATCTCATGTCATACTGTGATCATACTGTGGTTGGAAGACAGCATTTATAATATTAATGTTAATTAATATGAATAGAAACATAAAGTTCAAAAGGCAGGAGTTCTATTTTCATCTACACATCTGGCTGGAACACCCCAATTTGGTGGGTTCAACTCTGAGCACCAACCTCTTAGAAGGAGGGCACTCTAGTTCTGAGCAAATCCACCAATGAACTGAAATTACGTTGGAAAATGTAAGACACAAGGTTAGTAATGGATTCATTCTGCAAGTCAAAGAACTGCCCTGTGGGATAAGGAATGGGACCCTTGTGGGGGAGGGGATTACAGAAAGGTGAATGTCTTTCAGCCTCCAAGACTTCCAACAATAGCCTGCATGGCTTAGAGGGAGGATGTTCAGTCCCTGGGAAATCCAATGAAAGGCCAGGGCCACCTTGGTGGGAAGGCAAGAATAATTCAAGAACAGGTCAAGGCATCAGAAGTGATCATCTCTAGGTCACTTCTCAATCTGCAATTTTAAAACATTCTGTTCCCTAAAGAGATTTTCAGCTGATTCATTTTAAAATACTATATACAGAGTGTTCCCAAAAAATGTATATACACTTTAACAGCTGATAGTTCAATTTTGAAAATGAAATGTATTTTAATAAACACTGCCTTTATTATTATTTCAAATATATATATACATTTTGGGAGATATATATATATCATATATACTGATAATGACTCTCCTGTCTAGGACAATATTTCCAAAAACTGTGATCCCTGGACTACCAACCCCCTGCAGGATGTTATAAAATGTTACACATAATTTCATGGTGGAAAAGTTGGGGTTCATTGAGATAAATGTGTTTCTTTAAAAGGACTTGTCCAAGCCTTTAATATGGCAACATGCTGCAAATCTCAAAAAAAAAAAAAAAGTGAGGGTAGGACCTGCCATTTTCCCCATGGAACCTTTTTTTTCTTTTTTCTGTGTAGCATCAGATAGAACTACAGTGCCACCAGCTATAGCTTTGAAGGTGCTACTAGAGAAGGAAGAAGAGCATTGTGATCTGAAGCTTGGGCCCTGATATAAAGTTGCTATAAAGGTCAGGGTTTCAATTCTGACCACATATACACACTATTAGGTGTATCAGCCTTACTTCTGTGGGCCTCAGTTTTTCTTGTATAGAGCAGAATAAGAGTAATATTCACCTCAGAGGGTTATCTATATAATAAAAGCCTAAGCGACCTTTACAGTAGAATGATCAGACTGGTCGCTATGATGCACACTGACTACCAGGACACTCAATACAGGAGCTGCTCCCTGGTGGTCAGTGTGCTCCCATAGGGGGAGCACCACTCAGCCAGAAGCCGAGCTCATGGCTGGAGAGTGCAGTGGCAGTGGCGGGAGCCTCTCCTGCCTCCATGGCAGCACTAAGGAGCAGCAAACAGAGCTGTAAGGAGCGAGCAGGCAGACGGTAAGGAGCAAGGGATCCCAGATTGTGAGAGGAATGTTCACCTGCTGGCTTAGGCGGACATCCCCCAAATGGCATGGGCAATGGGGCTACCTCTTCTTCCTGGAATTCATTCCTTAAGGCTCTGCCTCCGACCCTCCCTCAACGCCCCCTCCCCGACCACCAAGTGCACGAATTTCATGCACCAGGCCTCTAGTTATATACATAAGATGGTAAGAATAAAGTGCCAACATGTGGGATTCAGTAAATGTTAGTTATTGTCATCATTATTATGAATTGCTCCTCAGTTCCAGCCTTACGGAGAAATAGCCTGCTTCCTTGTGTCTCATTACCATTTTATCCATTTCCTCAACAGGCAATGGAGAAAGATCTGGTGGTCCAAGGTATCTTTGATAAGCATAAGAGTCAGAGTCTAAACAAAAATATAGAAAACATTCAGCATTTAAAACAGAGGGACTTTAATGCCAGGAATTTGTCACACAGGTGATTGAGAAGCCGAACAGGGAACAGTGAGTCAACCCAGTGATAAGCAACAGCAGGAGACCATGACCATGCCTGGGGTCCAGGGAGGGGTGAGATTGCCAGAGGCAATGTCATCTGCTGGAAACAGGACCCTGGGAGCCTGATCCATGAAGGGAACCAGCCGCTCCTGGAGATGCCCTCTGAGTCAGAGAGGTGTCCCCCCTTCTCCTGCCTCCCTTCTTTTGCCCTCCAGACCCCATCAGTATATCCCATTGGCAAAACCCTATTGAATCTAGCTAACCTGGACCTAGCCTGCAGGGTTCAGCCTCCTGCCAGTAGCCCAGATTGGGAAAGAGGCAAGGTTAACAGATCATGGGCCAAGAAGGACGTAAATTTGCCCTCTTTGTCCTGTGACAGCAAAGCCTCCGGTTCAGTTGACCGAGCTGATGGATGACATTGAAAGAAGGTGACAGTCGACGTCCAGCCCTTCTCTTCCTTCGTGCCATCCAGCTGGGCAGCTGCAGGAGGCTGGGCAGCTGTCAGCCCATTCCAGAGAGCCGCTCACCCAGGGCATCTCAGGTCTCATCTCCCAGCACCGCCTGCCTGAGATGCTCTGGGCCCCCAAAGCGGAACCAGAAAAGGCTACACCATCTCAGAGCTCCTCCAGGCATTTTCTGTCCCGGAGTTATTTTTATATCTCATTTCCTCACATTATGGCAATTTTCATACTTCAGCAGAGTACATTAGTGTCCAAAACACAAACCAGGAACAATAACACATTACCGGGAGCTTCGCAGGAGCCCCAACCCAGAGGTGGTTTCGGAAATCAGTTGCTAAAACAAGTGGTTCCCTCATCCCGAGTGGGAGAATTCTCAGCAACACTTGACAATAAGTGGACGTGATGAGGACCGTAGAGCGCCGTAATTCCTGCCGGATTGCACATTGACAGCGGCATTCAGCACGCGGAGCCCATCAGAGCGGGCATTGTTGCGATGAATACCAAAGGGATTGCTGAGTGAATTGCCGCTTCATTGCCAAGTGCTTCCGATTCCCTGCTCCTGCCATCTGTGTCCTCCGGAACACACACAGAAGCAAAGGTCCGACTTGGGGGGCGGGGACTGGCCCCAGGCTGCTGGGAAGGACAGCTCTGCAGACAGATGATGGGGGCTTACTTGGGGTCAGGGACTGCAAGAATATTCCACTGTCCCCACATAGTCAGGTTAAACTTAGAAAACCTAAACACAGTCAGATGTAGGACACCCTGCCCTCCCATACTTGCTTGAACATACCGTCACTCTCAGAA